>NC_134353.1:895615734-895987401 GCF_048569485.1 Anomaloglossus baeobatrachus | reverse complement strand
CATTGCTGGCGTGTGGCAGGTAAGGAGAGGTTCCTCGTTCCTGCAGCGTCACACGTAGCGATGTGTGCTGCCGCAGGGACGAGGATCAACTTCGCCCAAGCGACAGCATTGATAATTGGGAGAGGACCCTCATGTCAACGAGGAGCGATTTTGGACATTTTTGCAACGATCCAAAATCGCTCCTAGGAGTCACACACAACGAGATCGCTACAGCGGCCGGATGTGCGTCACAAAATCCGTGACCCCCAACGAGATCGCTGTAGCGATCTCGTAGCGTGTAAAGCCACCCTTAGAAAGCTGCACCGCAGGTCAGTTTACAATGTGGAGAAAAGAAGCTCAGTGGGGAGAAGATTTCTATAAACCCCATCCATCCGGGATCATGCACACTGAGCCAAAATCCAGGAGTCGGGTGCGGTGGCAGCAGAGCTGAACACGACCATCCTCTCACGCTGCGCATTTATTAGCATGTTAGCAAGCCAACAGGGGCATGCTTTCATGCTAAGGGGGCCGACTAGCCAAGGGAAGGTCGTTAACCTTGCAACTAGTCGCTGAAATACATTTTTTAAAGATCCCTTTATCTATGCTACTATAGTCTGGGATAGTTAGGCAGGGATTAGCAATATGCACGCAGAACTGCCTGTGGTTCTGGGTGCATACTACATTTGATAGGTTTCCTTTAGGCCTGTTTCACACGTCAGTGATTCTGGTACGTTTGTGCTGTTTTTTCTACGTACCAGAATCACTGACAAACGCAGACCTATTATAATCAATGGGTCTGCTCACACATCAGTGATTTTTCACTGACCTTGTCTCCGTGCGGCGTACCCGCGTGTCCGTGATTGCCGCACGGAGACATGTCCATTTTTTTCTGGCATCACCGATGTCCCACGGACCACGCAGTGGTGTGATCCGTGAAACTCGTGCCAGAAAAAAACGTGCATATAAAATAAAAATCCTTTTTACTCACCCGGCTTCAGCGGCGCTCTCTGCAGCATGTTCTGCCTGCTGCTTCTGAGCCGGCTCATTACTGTCGTGCATATTCATGAATGCACGACACAACCGACCCGGAAGCAGCTGATGCGGGGGTCAGCGCCGGCCGGATGCTGCACCGCGGGAGCGTTCAGCACCATGGAGAGAGGGAGCGGGCACAGGTGAGTTAATCTCTATGTGCAATCACGGGCCACGGAGAACGGATGCCGGATTGCACTTAGACAACCCACGTGTGCCGTGAATCACGGCACACGGAGCGACATGTGCGTGTTTTACACGTCAGTGAAGAACGTCTGTGTTTTTCACTGACGTGTGAAACGGGACTTAAGCTTTCTTTTTCTCCTTGACTACGTCTGTCTGCCCTCCACCACTGGGAAAAGAAAACACAATTATTACTAACAACTCACAGCAAAAGACTAAGAAAAGAGTTTAAAAAAAACGATTAATGACCCATGATGTATATTTCCGTCATAGGTCGTGTTCCTGCCTTTTGATAGCGGCTCACACTCTAAGCCCACGTCTTTCCCAGCACGTCGGCTGATTTCATCAGCGGTCATGAGCCTATAACAGCCAAGGGTGGATCACCAAACTGCTGTTAACCAGTTAAATCCAGTTGTCAAACTTTTACAGTGGGATCTAACGCGCGCCTTCAGGGAACATATCATTCTTCACAACCATCAGCGCCCAGTGATGTGATCGCGAGGCAGTGATGGGTTGCAATGACACCCAGGGGTCAGATAATAACCTCTGTTTCTGTCACGACAATCCTCCTGTAAATGTCGTCTGCGAGCGTCATTCATAAGAGATTGTGATTTCTGCTATACTGTGCCGCCCCCACGCCTGTAGCAGCCGGGCTGCTCGGATCCGGACCCGCTGTGTGGCTCGAGGGAGACTCCGGACCCGGGGGTCACGCGGACATGCCAAATGAAAAGGGGGACGTAGTTGTACGAGCTTGGCTGTATTCAGTTCGTGACGCCACGCACGTTGTATGGTGAAGTGGGACACAACCGCTGCTGTTGTGGGACACCCGGGGGAGATGTAGTGGCAGCTGGATGTTAACCCCTCCGTGGGTAGGGATGGTTGCCCCGGGACCCAGTGTCTCTGTGCAGGGTATGGCGATAGCAAGGGATTGCGCGCCCGGACATACCAGGGGATGTTTGATTACTCACAATTAAATGAATCACACGAGTCTTCTGGTAAACCAAGGTGCTGGTAGCCGGCCGCCGCAGCCGGTTGTACTCTAGTCCCCCACCAGGGCTGGTGGTCGCCGTCTTTTCCTCTGCACTAGTTCTGGAGCCGTGCCCGCTGACGCTGACCCGTGGGATCTATGGGCCCTGGCGGTTGCCCTATCCCTCTCTGTGGGTGGTTGTCTGCTTTTGGGACTTTGGTTGGGACAGGACCTATAATCCTGCCCTCAATCGGTTGATTAGCTAGGTCGTTGGTTCCGGTCCTGGCTTCAGGGTCCGAGTACCCCCTCTTTGCACGGTTTCCGGGTCGGGTCGCTGGTGTCGGTACCGGCGGGCTCCAACCCTGTCCCGGTCCACCTCGGATCTCCAGCTGCCGTCTTCCTGTCGCCTGCTGACGGAGACCACCGTCTGCCATCTAGCCAAGGTACCAGGGCTCCAACCCTGGCACCGTTCAACTTGAGCTTCTCCTCCTGCTGGAGCTACACCTAGCCCCAGCCTTCACTCCTCTCAACTTGAACTACAGACTTTATCTACTAATCTCACTTGACTGCTTGTTTTCTCGCACGGACTGTCTAGACCCCTAGGTGGGCATTCCCTAACCGCCTGGTCCCGCCCACTGGGGTGCCTGTCTTGCCCTGAGGGGGGTGACTAGGATTTCAGGTCAGCTGTATGTAACCCTGTGAGGAAAGGTGTTATGCGGGGGCCTAATGTGTGACTACCTGGTTTTGCCAGGGCGTCACAATACCGAGCACTGCTAATGCAGCGCTCTGTATATTAGGTTTTTAAACATATAAAAGATAAAACAAGAAAAACACAAAGCTCAGATCTCCTTCCTTTTGCCGTATTGAAAATTAAAACAATTTAAGAAATAAATAAAATACGCACATTTGGTATCGCTGTGTTAAGAAATGTCCGATCTATCAAAACATAAAATAAATTAATCCAATCGGCAAACAGAGTATTGAGAGAAAAAAAAAAATCAAAATACCAGCACTGCAATTATTTGGCCGCCAGAACTGAAAAAAAATGTAATAACATGATCAAAACATCGTATATACACCAAAATAATATCAACAAAAATATCAGCTCAAGGCGCAAAAAACAAACCCTCACACAGCCCCAGATCCCAAAAATTAAAAGTGTTATGG
This sequence comes from Anomaloglossus baeobatrachus, assembly GCF_048569485.1. Taxonomy (NCBI): domain Eukaryota; kingdom Metazoa; phylum Chordata; class Amphibia; order Anura; family Aromobatidae; genus Anomaloglossus; species Anomaloglossus baeobatrachus. The sequence continues at coordinate 895,984,076 of NC_134353.1, read as the reverse complement.
TTCTCGGAAAGTCATGACACAAACAAGATTTTTTATTTTTAAATTTAAAAAAAAATAAATTTCAGCACTTAAAGGGAACCGGTCATCAGATTTGTACCTATTAAACTAAAAGAATCCACTTCTGCAGCTCCTGGGCTGCATTCTATGAAGGTGCGCCTTGGCCCTGAATCCCTGACTGACACTTTCAGACCCCAAAAATAACTTTATAAAACTTGGCCCTTAGGTATGCTAATTACCTGTGTTGGCCAGATGGGCGGGCTTATTTTCTCCTCCTGTCCCCCCTCCTGCCGCTGATCGCCATTTTCCTTCCTTGATTGACAGGGTGACGCCCTCCGTCGTCCTCCTCGTCGCATTTTCAAATCTCGCACCTGTGCAGTTAGGTCTGCTTGCGCAGGCGCAGTTCGCTCTGCCATATCGCGGCCAGAGCAGCCCTAGCTTGCACCGGTGAGCTAAATGCGCAGGTGCGAGATTATGGGTGGGTACGAGCATGGCGCTGGTGAGGTCGGCGCTGACCTCACCAGCGCCATACTCATACCCACCCATAATCTCGCACCTGCGCATTTAGCTCACCGGCGCGAGCGAGGTCAGCTGTTTTCTGCTCTGCCCGCGATATGGCAGAGCGAACTGCGCCTGCGCAAGCCGACAGAACTGCACAGGCGCGAGATTTGAAAATGTGACGAGGAGGATGACTGAGGGCGTCATCCCGTCAATCAAGGAAGGAGGACAGCAATCAGCAGCAGGAGGGGGAAAGGAGCAGAAAATGAGCCCGCCCATCTGGCCAACCATGGTAATTAACATACCTAAAGGCCAAGTTTTATAAAGTTACCGTATTTTTGGGGTCTGGAAGGGGAGTCCGGGCCAAGGTGCACCTTCCTAGAATGCAGCCCAGGAGCTGCAGAAGGTGATTCTTTTAGTTTAATAGGGAAAAATCTGGTGACAGGTTCCCTTTAGCTAAAATAAAAACTATACATGTTTGGTATCTGCATAATCCTACTGACCTGGGGAATCATACTGCCAGGTCAGTTATATGGTAAAATGAACACTATAAATAAAAAAAAAAAAAACTCAAAAAACAATTGCAGAAGTTCACTTTTTTTCTATTTTGCCACACTTGTAAGTAATTTTTTTCCCGTTGACCATCATATGATAAAATAAATAAGATCATTTAAAAGTAAAAAAAAAACCCTCCTGTGGCTATATTTACGGAAAAATATAAACGTCTTGGAATAAAAAAAAAAAAATTGCCCAGTTCTTAAGGGGTAAAAAATAAATTTCACCACTAGGTGGTGCCGCCACCTCCATGCACCACCCCAGGTACCTGCCCTCCAGTGACTAATGTAGGTCTGAGAACAGTATTATGATAGGTCTAGAATAGATACACCTGCTCAGCAGTCTAAAGGGTTAGATCCCTGGTAGTGAAAAGTGGTAAAGGGGTATTCCAAAAATCAAATTCTATTTTAGTCATAGAACAGGGAGGAATGTAGTGATTGCTGGAGGTTCAACCTCTGAGACACTAGTGATTAGAGATGAGCGAACCGGTCGCGGTTCTGCTCGAGCTTGGTTCGTCGAACGGAGGTCTAGTTCGAGTTTGGTTCGGCGAACCGGTTCGGCGAACCACTCGAACCCATAGAAAACATTGGGAGGCAATCACAAACACATAAAAACACCTAGAAAACACCCTCAAAGGTGTCCAAAAGGTGACAAACAACTCACAACACAACACAAACACATGGGAAAGTGACAAGGACATATACTCATGTGAAAACAAAAGAACTGGACAAGGAAAAAGAGGAGGAGACACAGATATATGAGTATATGCAAGGGAACATCGATGCCATTACTGTGCAACTTGAGCCCTGCTCATTTTAGGCTTCCAATCTGGATAAATTGCCTGAGCTCACCACGTACGCCTTGGGGATCTTCTCGTGTCCCGCAGCCAGCGTTCTCTTGGAACGTGTCCTCAGTGCTGCTGGGGGTGTGCTGACAGATAAGCACACGCGTCTGTCCACTGACAATGTGGACAGACTAACGTTCACCAAAATGAGGAAGTCATGGGTCACAGAGGACTTTTCTTCCCCTGGGTCAGCCAGGGGAGGTGAAAGGCACGTGTATTTTTGAGAGTGCTTCATGCAAAGCATCTTTTTCATTTTGAAGAGGGAGGTCAACTGATGCCAGTCAAGTGGGGGGGGGGGGGGGTGTGGCCCAATTAGTGGCAACGAGGGAGACTGTGGTTGGAGTGCCCTCGCTGTGTTTTACATGATTTTCGAAGGGCACGACATGCCTAAGAGGTTTAGTTTCAGCATCTCAAACTTGTTGGCTACAGAAAGGCTGCCTTTACACTCTTTTGAGACCAAGGATTTTCGAGACCTTATGCCCCTTGCAGTGCCCCAAGAGCCGATGGCCATTCGCCACTCCTTCTCCAAGAAAGGGGTGCCTGCGCTACCACAGCAGGTTGCACACAACATCACCGATTCCTTGAGAAACTCTATGTGTGACAGGGTGCATTTCACCACAGATACTTGGACCAGTAAGCATGGACAGGGGAGTTACATGTTGCTGATTGGGCACTGAGTAACTATGGTGAGAGATGGAGAAGGGTCTGCTGTACAAGTATTTTCGTCCCCACGACTTGTGTGTCAATCCTTCCTCTGTATGTACAAGTTCCTCCACTGCTTCTGCCTCCTCAACCTCGTGTTGGTCCTGCACCTCGGGCCAAACCCTGTGTGGTCAGGCCACCCTTCCTTGTAACTGCGCCCAAGGAATCCCACACACCTCCTTACTATGCTGGCAGCAGAGCTCAACAGCATGATGCGGTCGACTCTTTACTTAGAAATGTCGGGGAAATGTGAGTCACACCGCTGAGGAGTTCTGGACGGTAAGCTCTGGAGAGTGAGACCGAGTTTCATCAATGGTTGTCTCCACTCAACCAGCAGCCAAGGAATGCCGGGTGCGACAATGATGTAAACCAGTCTGCGGCCCTTCTTCAGGGCAAGGTGACACACGTGCCTTGTATGGCTCACATGTTGAATCTGATTCTTCAGCAATTTTTAAAACACTATCCCGGCCTACATGTCCTTCTGTCGAGGGCTCGGTGTAACACCTGCCTGGATCGACACACTCAGACGGGTTGTAAAGGATAGGCTAGAGGGAAGCCACTCACCAAGCTGGACCCCCAGAACCCTGAAACCCTTTAACCCCTGCAACGTGGGGGTTCCACTCGTTTGCAGCGGTGTGAGGTAGCTTCAGCAACACACGTACACAGTCTCTTCATAGAAATTCAGGCAGTTTATTTAAAAACACTCAGAATAAACTGCCCTCAAACATAAACAATAAGTCCATAATGGAAGTTTTAGCAACTTCACCACTCTCTGGCTCCTGCCAGCGTACAACTCTAGCCAAGGTTCCTTCCAGCACCCAGGGCCCTCTGCAGACCCCTGTCTGTCTCTCCTCCTGGAGAGATTCGGCCCTACAGCCCTGGCCTGGCTTGGCTGCACTCACCTCAGACTCAATATCAGAGCCTTGTGTTCAGCCTCCACACAGGCTGATACACCCAGAGCTCCCGGCTCTGCTCTCACTTGTTTCCAGTACACACCCACTGGAAGTCTGGAGCCAGTCTCTATCTAGACTGCCCTAGACACACTCTCCCCAGGTTCAGAGACAGGATTGCTTTAACCCCTCGAGCCCCACCCACAGATGCAGGTCTGTGATTCTCAGACCTGCACAGCACCCTGGGATTATTAAAGGGAACCTGACCCTTATATGCAGCAAGAAGCCTTTGTGGAACTACAAGTCCCATAGCAACCTCTTCCGTTTAAATATCGCAGGTACCTTCTCCACTGTGACATATAGCGACCATTTACCACGTTGGTGGTCGCTACCTCACACCCCTATACAGTGATTTTGAATTACACAGGGCCCAAGTTGAGCAATACCTGTGGAAGGCTGCAGTTCCAGAGAATAGTAGTCATGCAGGGTCAAAACATTAATTTAGGAAGAGGAACAGAATGGGAGGGACAGGACTTAATCAGAAAACAAGCAGTGGTGAAATGCGGATCGGCCAACGAGGTACATAAACAGCAAGCAGGAAAAGTACTCAGGTAACAAGCACACAAAATCATAAAACTGAACTGGGGGTAACAGTAACTAGAGGTTCATAGCTATGTCTGGCAGTGGTCTGCAGACAGGATGGGCCTAAAAAAGGGTGTGGTGTCTTCCCATTGGTTGTAGCTGAATGATGGTACTTCATCTGTGAGATACCCACCACCTGCATTCAGCCTGTGGTTCTGCATCTGTCAAGGTAACGCAGCCCAGTGGGTGACCATAACCTGCGTCCACCTGCGCCGCTGGCGTCGACTCCTCTCCCATCATCAGCACTATGCACGAAAGGAACACGTTGTCACCTGGCGACCGGAGTACAAATTGACGGAGCGGACTCCGGTGGTGACTTAACAGCCGTGTGCGGCAATGATGCAAACCTGGCTGTGGGCCTTCGTCAGGGCAATGTGACACACGTGCCTTGTATGGCTCAGGTGTTGAATCTGATTCTCCAGCAATTTTTAAAACACCATCCCGGCCTACATGGCCTTGTGCAGCGGGCACACTCGCTATGTGCTCACTTCCATCGTTCGCACCCAGCAGCTCAACAACTTTCATCGCTCTTGAAGTCTTAAGGTCTGGCGGTTAAACGCCTGAAATGCGATGTTCCGACACGCAGGAATTGGAATCTGCACATGTTGCAGCGTCTGTGGCAGAACCGCCGAGCCCTGCTGAAATACGTTATGACATATACCCTGGGCTAACTTGATCCATCCAGAGGTGGTGTAGATCACGCTGCTGGAGTGGTGTCAGATCAAGGACCTATGCACCCTTCTACACAGTTTACAAATGTCGACGAAGATGTTTACCACTGGCGATGCCATTCTCAGCGTGACAATTCTGGTCATCTACATGATGGAGCACACTGTAAGCATTATTCGGAGTCAGGTGTTGGGACAAGAGGTAGGGGAGGAAGTACAGGAGGAGTCATATGCGGAAAGGATAACAAGATCTACAAGGTCCAGACTGTCAGCGGCACCTAGGCGGCAGTCATGATACGGTGGGGGAGAGGGATTATCAAGGGCGCATAGTATCAGCAACACTGTTGAGGAAGGTGCAGGAGCCCAGGAAGAAATGGAGGACGAACTGGCGATGGGCATGGAAGACTCAGCAGATGAGTGAGAGCTTGCTCACATTTCGGTTGTGCGAGGTTGGGGGGAGAGGGCAGAGGAAGGAGGCACGATTCTCACCTCTCCGCCACCAACACACCAAGGAATTGGTCCTCCTTGATGCACAAGACACATGAGCGCCTTCTTTCTGCACTACCTACAACATGACCCACGGATTGTACGAATTCCAAGTAATGCTGACTACTGGGTTGCCACACTGTTAGATCCCCGGTACAACACAAAATTTAGCGAAATAATTCCTGCCATAGAAAGGGACGCACGTATACAGGAGTATCTGCAGAAGGTGGTACGGATTCTTAGATCTGCTTTTCCACTAAACACCAGTGCTGCACAGAGTGAATCTCAACGCTTTGTCATGGATAGGAGGAAATGGTCTTTTACTTGTCCACATCTGAGGGACCGAGGGCTGGCTGCTGTGCTGAGACGGCGTTGAGTACGGTGTCCCTGCAGAGTTGCACTTTTGGTCATATACAAAATGAGTTGAAAAAGGACAGATGCTGGTGGAAAGGGGAACAGGTGTGTTGGAAAGGTGAAAAAAGTTTGTGTCCGTGGGTTTGGTGGTTAAGCAACAGTAACATTTGCTGAAACACAACATCTGTTATGGTGGGACTGGCAGATTTGGATAAGGTGGTATATACTATGTTACCGCTATATAAAAAAATTAAGAAGAAAAGAAAGAGAAAGGTATATATCCCAATCGCCATTCGGTGTCCACCGTGCTCCCAGATGGAAAAGGAGAGGTTGGCAACTGGAAGGTTAGGTGGAGGACACAGAGCAGGTTGACTCTGAAACAAATAGTAGCCTGAACAGAGTTAGACGCCACTCGGATCTGGAGACTGGGAGCCCTGTTAGCGTCACAGGGTCCACACGCCCACCCAGCCCAGGAACTCCCTGTTAACAACACAGGGGCCATTGGGTACGCTGTCCGTGTGCGTAGGTGACACACCTGTGGACAGCAGGCACATCAGCAGCAGCCCTGTTAATGCCACTGGGCTGCACTAGCAGGACTGGTAGGACAGGAGCTGGTCTTAAACGTTCTGCGTTACCAACTGTGGTGGCGGCCTGCATCGACGCCCTATCCCTGCCTACCTCTGGCCTAAAGCTGCAATGGGTTCAACACATGGAGGTGTGCTCTTTCGGAGCATAATAGAAGACTGGGCATCTTCTTGTTGGCTCCAGCCCCTTTTATAACCTGGGTCCGCCCCAAACCAGGGTGGACCACAATGCACCTCCTGGAGACAAAAGCAGAGTGACACGTCATGAGTGGCATAACCAGCGTCCTATTCGGAACCGCCACTTCAGTGATGACCTCATGGCTGCCACGACCCAAACACCTCACCAGTCATCGTCTGACCAACAATAATGAGGTGACAAGTCATAGGGGTGGGCCTCTGCAAGCCAGTTGGGAGTGGCCTGGCCACATCGTCAGGACACCTGATGCCCTGTGGTCTATATGGGCCCCCAACATCAGGAGCAGGTCCAAAGAGTTCATTACCGGACCTAGCCTCTGATGCAGTAAGTGCCTGAGCATGCTCAGTAGCATAAAATACAGTTTCATAAAAAAAGACTATCCGCTTCAGCATGCTGTCTAGGCACAACACAGGACTTAGACCCGACACGGAGTGCAAGTACCTGTGCAAAGAGGCTTTTCGCAGTAAGTGTGAAGCCCCACAGGTGCTGTGTCGGTGCTTTACCTTCAGGGACTCCATGTGGAGGAGCAGTCTGGTCACAGGTAGGTTGCTTCTTTATATGTATTTTCGTGACGCCACTCTCGGTATTGCGGTCAGTGGGGACCGCAACTGCAGTGTAAGGGGACACCTGGGGCTGATGTTGGGTGCAGTTAGTTGTAGTGGCCTCCCGAGATTGAGGCAAGCCCCAGGGCCCTGTGTAAGTGTGTGGAACCGCAGGTCGCAGAATGACTCAAGCACAGTCCAAACGAGCACGCGCTGTAGCTCAAAATGAAGACTTAGCCTCAGGAATAGATAATTCTTTCGGTCTAATATAGCGCAAAAAGGATATTTGCTGATATTAATTATTTGAACTTTATTGAATAGGCACTCCTATTATTACAACGCGTTTCAGCAGAGTTGCTTTCATCAGGTAAAATAGGAGTAGGAGTAGGATACTACTCCTATTTTACCTGATGAAAGCAACTCTGCTGAAACGCGTTGTAATAATAGGAGTGCCTATTCAATAAAGTTCAAATAATTAATATCAGCAAATATCCTTTTTGCGCTATATTAGACCGAAAGAATTATCCATTTACCCCCTCCCTGTTGGGAATCGGTATTAGCAGCAAAGGACCTGCTGACATATCAAAAAATCCAGCTGGTTAGCTGGAGGAGAGAGGAACAAGAACCTGAATTCCATGGTGCCGGTGGAAATCAGTAGCCGACAACGATACCCACAATCTGGATGTTGGAAGCCTGGACATAGGATCTGTTCGGAGGAACTCCAGACTGATTAGCCTTCACTGAAGTTGTGCGGGGGCGCACAACCAACAAAGGTGAGCAATTTTAATTTTTTAAACGCTAAAAGGATTCCACGGGTGCTTCTCACAGTGCGCTTGTTTTATTATCTATTTTAGCCTCAGGAATGACACAGTCAGGCTGAGCATACTCAGTAGGCAAAACACTGGAGTTAGGCTGCGGCTGGGGTAAATCGGCACACGCATGCGCACTAGCCGCCTCTCCACACTTAGACGTGGAGGAGAAAGCAGCCAGCTGGACAACCCGAGGCACAGCCCTAAATGGCAGCTGATGCCTGGGCGCAACTGGAACCGCAGCAGGTTGCTTGCGTTTACGGCGGCACCAATTCGTAACAACAAATAACAGCTAAAATAACAGGTGTCCTTCTTCCCGTAGATAATCTGATATGATCATTTTTTCACGGACACGACCATCGTTAACAAAAGTAAATGAGGCACCAAAACAGCAGCTGCTTCAATAGATGTCAAGTGCGCCATAAAGTGGGCTCTCCTCCACCTCAAGTTCAATATCACAAATACTACATTCCACAGTGGTGTAAACCCAATCGCACTTGCTTCATAACTGCTCTCAAGTTTCCACCAGCCCTGCTGAATATGGGGTAGCAGAGATTGTTGAGTCTGCAGAGCCGTTCAGTCACACTGTAGCCTGGGAATCAGAGGTCTGCTCTAAAGCTCCAGTGAGAACAGACAAATAAGTTCTTATTATTAGTATTATTATTATTATTAATATTTATTTATAGCGCACCATTGATTCCATGGTGCTGTACATGACAAGGGGGTTACATACAGAATACATATACAAGTAACAATAGACAGACTGGTACAGAGGGCAGAGGACCCAGCCCTTGCGGGGTTACATTGTAAAGTATTTTGGGGAGGAGACAGTAGGTGGGGTGTAGGTTGGGCAGAAGCTCCGCACAGTGGTGGTGTCATTTAATGGTTATAGTCATTTATGAACAGTTGAGTTTTCAGGTTCCGTTTGAAGCTTGCGGGTGTAGCAGATAATCTGACGTGTTGAGGCAGCGAATTACAGGAGACAGGGGAAATTATCTGCACAGATGGCCAGAAGGTTTGTGAGTCGGATCCAGGCCCCGATGAAGAAGGTGCTGAGCATAACGTACACCCTCATTTCCAAACCGTACATCATCCTGGTGGAGACAATGGGTAACATGATGAGGATACTCAGATACCTGATTGTAACGTCAACTTTGCTATTCGGTCAGGGCAGGAAGAGGTTGTCACGGAGGACTCAGGACGAGGGGAATGAAAACACACAGGGTGATGATGAGGTTGGATACACCACTTACTGTCAAACCAAAGTGAGCCAATCGATGATGTCAGCAGAGGAGGTGGAGGAGGATGCTACTGACGATGAGTTTACGTTGTGTCTTCCTGGACAGAGACAAAGTACTGGAAGCATGTCAACAACTGAATCCTCGGCCACAACTCTGCCTATGAGCATAAGTCATGTTGGCTATGCAGTTCGCATGGGCTGTAAGCCTTGCCTAGCCTGGGAATTTTTTGGACATAGCAAAGGATCACCCAAGTCATGTAATCTGTAACAATCTCTAAGTAGAAGGCAAAAAATCTCAACTTTGAGTACTTCCACCATGAAGTGTCACATGGATATGAATTGATAGCGTGAGGATGTATTGCTCAGCTTTAGCCACTGTCAATGCAACATGCTTATTTTCCGTTCATTGCATGCATTGTTGCAGACTACACACAAGGGGCTGCTGTTTTTTTGGAGCTGCCTTTGTCTGTTTAGTCACTATAGCAATAGCAAAACGATCTTCGGGTGTGGACTTGGAGATGCTGTCTATGAACAGAATGAAGAGATAAAGGTGTGTGTTACAGCAAGGAGCCACCGCGGAAACACTTTGTTCAATTGTGAGGGGAGTCATTTTGGAGTTTGGGGAGGAGTACCGTAACACCAGTGAGCAGCATCCTGTGCCACAGACCAACATTCTTCCGGTGCTGTCTATACTGTTTACCATGATAGGAGCGTAAAGTCTGTATTTATGGCAACTGGACATCACAGTACCCAGGTACGGTAGGCTGTGCCCAGACAGTAATGCGTGCACGCAACACTTTGTTTTATTATCAAAACACATATCTGTTCTGGGTAGGACGACTATATAGACAATGAGACTTGCTGCCTCTGCACTGTCAAATTGTCACGCACAGTTTAAATCATAGAGGGACAGCGACACATGTTTGCATTGACTGTTGTTTTTCAAGATTTCCATGACTGTGTTGCAGAGCTGTGTGGTTTGCATTCACACTGTTATCATCTGCCTTATCTGTGAGGCTTCAGCTAACAAGGGTATTCAGGGGGGGTGATGTGTTTTGTCTATGTTTAGGTAGATAACTGGGAAGCTCTTGTGATGCGCCACTAGTAAGTCGTGTTCGCACACACACACACACACACACACACACACACACAATTACTGCTGCTACACAGAGGGATTAGCAAGTAGTAGGCAACTGAATACATTGTTCTATTATTTCAATTTTATGCATGGTTCTTATTGTTTGTTTTGGGAAAGTTAAACAATCATTTATCAACCCAACTGCATAGAGTGCTTTTCATGTTGCGTGGTTTTGCTGCATACTGGGGAGCCCAACAAATACAAGACTTAAAATGAAGCATAAGTCGCAATGTGAATTTCACTGTGCTACAATGCGGCCTAGCGTGCCTGTGCAACCACCGCCTGCCCCATCAAGTGCATCTGCATGCTCTTCATCCTCTGTGACTGTGGGGACAGCAGTCACACATGCTTTTTCACACTGAACTTCCACCCCGTTACCCGTAAGCAGGAGTGTGATTGGCAGGTCGTCACTTGTTTTGTAAGTGAAAATAGATGGTATTGTTGAGCTGTCAGACATCGAGAGAACCACTATTGGATGAAGGAAACATTATATCCACGCCTGCACCTTCGTCACAGATTGGTTGGACTACCTGCAGTTAATAATTGCGTTCCACAAATGGAAAGGTGTGTAGAATGCCCATGTGTTGCACCTTGCTTGGCAGCAAAGGAACACTAATGTAGTATTCCAAACAATTTTAGGATGGCAGAAAAAGAGTCAGCTCTTTGAGCAAATTAAATAGCGTGGCAAAAGTGGGCAGGTGGGCACAGTGGCCGAGTTCTGTGGGTCAGTGTACAGTAAAGGAAGCCTCACTTTCTATCCCTCCTAATGATGAAATGCAGCAAGGAATTCCATGAGTTTGCTATAAAATTTGCGTAGCAAAATGAGCAGGAGGGTGTAATGCAGAAGTGCTGGAAATTGCTTTGCACCAGTGGGGCACTAATGGAGTACAACAGCCACTTTTTGGAAGCCACTAAGTTTCAGCATTTTTTGCTATTATTATAGCTTATTAAAAATGAGCAGGAGGGTGTAATGCAGAGGTGCTGGAAATTGCTTGGCACCAGTGGGGCATAAATGGAGTACAACAGCCACTTTTTGGATGCCAGTAAGTTTCCTCAGTGTTTGCTATTATAATAGCTTAGTAAAAATGAGCTTGAGGGTGCAATGCAGAGGTGCTGGAAATTGCTTGGCACCAGTGGCATAATAATGGAGTCCAACAGCCACTTTTTGGATGCCACTAACTGGCAGCACTCTTAAATTAAAATGGCTTTGCAAAAATGTGCAGGAGGGGAGAATGCAGAGGTGGTGGGACTTCGTTGGCACAAGTGCCACAATAATGGAGGACAGCAGCCACTCTTTGGATGGCACTAACTGGCAGCACTCTGCAATTAAAATGGCTTTGCTAAGAAGGGCAGGAGGGTACAGTGGCCGGGTTGTGGGTCAGTGTAGAGGAAAGAAAGCCTCACTTTCTATCCCTCCTAATGGTGAAATACAGCAAGGAAGTCCCTGAGCTTAGCTACACAGACGCTGTTATCTGTAGCTGTTAAAAACTGTTTCCACGGACCTGACTGTCACCTATGGCTCTGAGCCTGCTGTAATTAGCCCTTAAAAGGGCTGAAATAAAATTCTGTCCCTAATCTGCAGAACGCTGTGTGTATAGCGTACACAGCAGGATCGGCGAAAGGAGCTGCGTGAGAGGTGACTGACACCCAGACACAGAAGGCAGATAATGCCGTGCTGGAACAAAATGTCCGTTTTTATAATGCAAGGACATGTGACATGGACAGCCTATGACACATGCCCTTGCTTCTCTGGCAAAAAGTCCACTTAGCTGTGTGTGTGTCTGGGATTGGCTGACATTCTGGCCCGCCCCACTACACGCGCGCTTAGGGAAGGAAGAAAAGAAAAAAAACTGGCGATCACCATTATCCCAGCAGCAGTGATCTCAACGCGCAGCCCCCGCACACTATACGCTGAAATTTCATAATAGTGTGAGTCACAGAGTGACTCACACTATTACAGTGAAAAGCCAGCTAGTAATTAGCTAGGCTTTTTGCTGATAGAACCGTTCTCGAACGTAACTCGAGCTAATGAACTTTTAGCAAAAAGCTCAAGTTCTAGTTCGATCTAGAACACCCCCCAAAATCACTCGAACCGCGAACTGGAGAACCACGAACCACGCTCAACTCTACTAGTGATCTGGGCTCTGGAAGCCCTAAAAAGGGGTTCTGCAGCTACATTTTGCATAGAGTGGAGATACACATGCCAAAGGGACTGCAGGGAATAGGCACGGACAGTCCTCGGATTTCTCCAGCAGTCTCATAGACAATGAATGCAGTGGAATTTATGAATGTGCACCTTCCTTCATGAAGGGGCCCCATTCTAAAGGTTCTAGAGCCTAAAGGCCGCTTTACACGAGTCGATTAATCGGGCGATCGCATGTGCGACGTGACACGCCCAGATCGTATTTACGATTTGCCGGTATCGCTTATTGGTCGTTTATTTGCTGTCACACGTAACGATCTCAAAATCGACGCATCAGCGATCAACGATATATTGTTGGACCCAGGCGGTCGTTTGAATGTTGTTCGATATTGGCAGGGTGTCAAACGGAGCAATATGTCGGCTGCTTCCCCAAAACGAGCAATTTTTTAAAAATGAACGACGTGTCAACGATCCACGATTTTCATCCTATTTGCGATCGTTCAGAGTCGCTCGTAGGTGTCACACGCAACAACGTCGCAAACGATGCCGGATGTGTGTCACTGAATCCGTGACCCCTGACGACATATCGCCCAATAAATCGACGAGTGTAACGGGGCCTTTAGTCAGACTCCCTATCCTATGGATATAGGATAATTAATTTTAGGAATATCCATGGGGTGGGATGCATCCAGTTCTTAGCAGTTCACTAATTGTTTCTTAAATTGACAGCCAGTGTGGTGGAACGCATGATGCCAGCGATACAGGGACAGAGGAGCGATAATCAGTGGAGTGATGAAGTCACCTCATCATGTTGAGGACCTCATTGTGGCACTCAGTGGGGGCAGTGTGGGGGGAGACTGTGATAATGGGGACTGTGAGGAGATAGGGGCACAGTAAAGGGAAGCTGTGTAGAGGAGACCATAGTTAATAAGGGAAGATGATCTAGCATTTAGAATTTATAAGGTGGTAGAGAATGGTGATTATAGTTCATAAGAGTTGACAGTTTGGCGGTTATAGTACATTAGTGGGTACAGTGTGATGGGTATAATTCATAAGGGGGGATAGTGCGTTGGTTACAGTATATAAAGGGGGACAGTGTTACAGTTATAGCTCATAAGCAGTGACAGTAGCAGTTGTTGTTCATAAAGGGGAAGGTGTAGAGTAACGTAATATTTTATCAGAGATCAGTGTGGAGGCAATATTTTTTATAAAAGGACGATCAGAAGGCAATGCACCATAAGGCCTAAAACACACTTCCGCAAAAAACCGTCCGTGTGACACGGTCCGTTTTTCGGGTCCGTGGTCCGTTTTTTTGAGGCGTTTCTCCGGTACGTATGGCATCCATGTGATGGCGTATGCGAACCGTGTGTGCGTGTGGAATGTCCGTATTGACATAAAATACATATGTGTGCTGTCCGTGTGCTGTCCGTTTTTAAAGGCCCGCATTCTAACCCAATTAACGATTTTAATCATTCATCATGAGATCCTGGTGTTGTTGTTTGCTTTTAATTGATCTGATAGATTGGAAACAAGTGTTTCAGATTTTGTGATGAAAAACGGACACAGACGATACGTGCTGAACACGGACATACTCCGTGTGCGGTCCGTGCAGGCTCGGACGCATAGACTAAAGCGGGTCCGTGCCTGCGTGCTGCCGGCCAAAAACGGACATGTCGTCCGTGTAGAAAAGCGCACACACGTACTTACCACACGGACACACGTTCCGTGTGATTTTATGTGCATGTGCCATCTACCAATGAATAACATGGGTCTCCGTGTGTACGTGTCTCCGGTACGTGCAAATACGTACCGCACACGTACAAAAAAAACGGATGTGTGTTGCGGGTCTAAGAGGGATTGTCTTGAAGTCATATTGTATGATGGAAGCACAGTAGGGACAAATATTTATTCAGGAGCACAGAACGGGTAGACATTTTTATTCAAGGGGCACTATAATGAAACTAATATTTTAAAGGCACAGTGTCTGCATGTGCCGCAGAAGGTCAGAAAAGAGGGAAAACGAGTTGTGGATTTGAAATGTCATCTTGGCTTCTGAACCAGATGTTAAAAATAGGCATGAGAATGACTCCAATTATAAAGGACATGATTTATAAAGGTTTATTTGTGATATTGACTACTTGTAATCAGTACTGTTGTTCCTGGGTGGCCCACAGTCTGATGATATCTGGTAACAACAACTCCCAGTATCTCCTTAGCATTGTTAAGGTCATACATGGAGTTGCAGGTTCATGCAATACAAATGTATATGTTGAAGCCTACCTCACCTGACATTGCAAATGATCTCTGTGTTAGACATGGTGTTGTATTCATGTAATGATGATAATTCTAGTGCCATATTTATGCACTGATGCTGGTTTTGCTGCACTATTCCCATAATGAAGGTGGTTCTGGTAACACATTAATGTACTGTTGCTGGTTCTGGTGCTGTATTCATATACTGTACTAATGGTGGTTCTAATGTTGAATTCATGTACTGATAGAGCTTCCGATGCTGTATTCATGTACTGAGGGATGATTTGTGGTTCTGGTGAAGTATTCATACAGTGCCTACAAGTAGTATTCAACCCCCTGCAGATTTAGCAGGTTTGATAAGATGCAAATAAGTTAGAGCCTGCAAACTTCAAACAAGAGTAGGATTTATTAACAGATGCATAAATCTTACAAACCAACAAGTTATGTTGCTCAGTTAAATTTTAATAAATTTTCAACATAAAAGTGTGGGTCAATTATTATTCAACCCCTAGGTTTAATATTTTGTGGAATAACCCTTGTTTGCAATTACAGCTAATAATCGTCTTTTATAAGACCTGATCAGGCCGGCACAGGTCTCTGGAGTTATCTTGGCCCACTCCTCCATGCAGATCTTCTCCAAGTTATCTAGGTTCTTTGGGTGTCTCATGTGGACTTTAATCTTGAGCTCCTTCCACAATTTTTTAATTGGGTTAAGGTCAGGAGACTGACTAGGCCACTGCAACACCTTGATTTTTTTCCCTCTTGAACCAGGCCTTGGTTTTCTTGGCTGTGTGCTTTGGATCGTTGTCTTGTTGGAAGATGAAATGACGACCCATCTTAAGATCCTTGATGGAGGAGCAGAGGTTCTTGGCCAAAATCTCCAGGTAGGCTGTGCTATCCATCTTCCCATGGATGCGGACCAGATGGCCAGGCCCCTTGGCTGAGAAACAGCCCCACAGCATGATGCTGCCACCACCATGCTTGACTGTAGGGATGGTATTCTTGGGGTCGTATGCAGTGCCATCCAGTCTCCAAACGTCACGTGTGTGGTTGGCACCAAAGATCTCGATCTTGGTCTCATCAGACCAGAGAACCTTGAACCAGTCTGTCTCAGAGTCCTCCAAGTGATTATGAGCAAACTGTAGACGAGCCTTGACATGACGCTTTGAAAGTAAAGGTACCTTACGGGCTCGTCTGGAATGGAGACCATTGCGGTGGAGTATGTTACTTATGGTATTGACTGAAACCAATGTCCCCACTGCCATGAGATCTTCCCGGAGCTCCTTCCTTGTTGTCCTTGGGTTAGCCTTGACTCTTCGGACAAGCCTGGCCTCGGCACGGGAGGAAACTTTCAAAGGCTGTCCGGGCCGTGGAAGGCTAACAGTAGTTCCATAAGCCTTCCACTTCCGGATGATGCTCCCAACAGTGGAGACAGGTAGGCCCAACTCCTTGGAAAGGGTTTTGTACCCCTTGCCAGCCTTGTGACCCTCCACGATCTTGTCTCTGATGGCCTTGGAATGCTCCTTTGTCTTTCCCATGTTGACCATGTATGAGTGCTGTTCACAAGTTTGGGGAGGGTCTTAATTAGTCAGAAAAGGCTGGAAAAAGAGATAATTAATCCAAACATGTGAAGCTCATTGTTCTTTGTGCCTGAAATACTTCTTAATACTTTAGGGGAACCAAACAGAATTCTGGTGGTTTGAGGGGTTGAATAATAAATGACCCTCTGAATAAACTTAAAAAATAAATAAAAAAAGAAATAACATTCTTTTTTGCTGCAGTGCATTTCACACTTCCAGGCTGATCTACAGTACAAATGTCACAATGCCAAGTCAATTCCGAATGTGTAAACCTGCTAAATCTGCAGGGGGTTGAATACTACTTGTAGGCACTGTATAATCACTAACGGTTTTGGAACTATACTAGTACTGATGTGGGTTCTAGTGTGGTATTCTTGTAAAGGTGATGGTTTTGGTGCTATATTCATGTATTGATGATGGCTTTGGTACTAACTTCATGTACTAGTGGTGAGTCTGGTGGTGTATTCATGTACTGATGATGATTCTAATGCCAAATTCATGAATAGATTGTCTGCTTTATTCCTGTGTGGATGGAGGTTCTGGTACTGATGTTGGTCCTCGTGCTGTATGTATGTGTCAGTTATTGCACTGGTTGCCCGTTCACCACAGAGTCCAATATAAACTTATTACTCTCTCCCACAAAGCCCTCCATAGTTCTGCACCACCCTATATCTCCTCCCTCATCTGTTTATCACTCTAGCCATGCCCTCTGTTACCCCTAATAAATATATAAAAAGACTGACCCGCACATCCAACAAGTGTGAACAGGTGCTAGCCAAAAACACAATGAATAAGGGAACTCTGGTATTGCATTACTGCCATAGGGATATTTGAAAAAGTGAGATATTTAGCACATGCATTGGCCAATCCATGTGAGCCCGGTCACCACTACAACATAATCTCTGTTCACACTGGTTGGATGTGCGCATTAGCCTTTTTATAAATTTGTAGTGCATCTCTTTCTGATTGAGCACTCCACTCTATAACTAGGCTGTGTTGACTCCCCTTTATAGCTGGAATCTGGCTGCCCAGACATGGAGGTTTTTAATCCAGATAGTGGCATTACAGGTTAGGTTACCGGTGTACAGAGATTACCTTGCCATGGTGACCGGGCTCACATACATTGGGCAATACATATGCTAAATATCTCTTTTTTTTTAAATATTCCTATAGCAGTAATGCAATGCCAGAATTCCCTTATTCATTGTTAGCATTTTAGTGTGCAGCCATATATGTTCTCTGTTCCCCTAATGACCTAAGACTGTCATCCTCAATATTTGATCATCCCACTCCTGTCTCCAAAACTTCTCTCAAGCTGCGCCAATTCTTCGAGTCTTTACCGGTGTGCGCAGTTAATAGGGAGTAGAGTAGGCCTCAGTTACCAGAGTGCGGAAACCACATGGCTCGATTAGCGGAGGCCGCTAGGTGGTCAGTGCAGTTATGAATATTTTGTGCTTGCCTGGTTATACTGTTGAATTGATATCCGTAATAATTGGGGTGACGTATAGTTGGGCGCTCCAGCTAGAATCTGCAGTGTACGCATAGAGGTACAGTATACAGTACTTATAGTATACAGAGGTACGATATACAGTACTTATAATATACTAGCTGTACTACCCGGCTTCGCCCGGGTTAATAACCGCTGTTAACAAAATAGAATGTATTAACAAAAATGTATTCTGCACACAAAAACCACAAAACAAATAGATAGAAATGTAATTATTAAATTGTTGCCTATATTAACCTATCAGAGCTCAGATTAATTAACTGTAGCAAAATAGAAGCTAAGCTGTGATTGGTTGCTATTGGCAGCCTGATAAATCTCCAGGCAACAGAAAGCCCTCCCCCTGACAGTATATATTAGCTCACACATACACATAATAGACAGGTCATGTGACTGACAGCTGCCGTAATTCCTATGTGGTACATTTCTTGTTCTTGTAGTTTGGCTGCTTATTAATCAGATTTTTATTTTTGAAGGATAATACCAGACTTGTGTGTGTTTTAGGGCGATTATGTGGTGAGGTTGGTGTATGTGTGGTGAGATGTGTGCTGAGGGTGGTTTATGTGTTCAAGTACGTGGTAGTGTGTGGCGCATTTTGTGTGTGTGTTCATAACCCCGAGTGAGGTGAGTATCCCATGTCGGGGCCCCACCTTAGCAACTGTACAGTATATACTCTTTGGCGCCATCGCTCTAATTCTTTAAGTGCCCCTTGTTCACATCTGGCAGCTGTCAATTCGCCCCCAACACTTTTCGTTTCACTTTTTCCCCATTATGTAGGTAGGGGCAAAATTGATTGGTAAATTGGAACACGCGGGGTTAAAATTTCGCCTCACAACATAGCACCCGGCGCTGCCCGGGATAGTAACTGTCTCTCTGTTTCTCTCCCATACTCTGTCTGTCTCCCCCTCTGTATATATCTCTCTGTCTCTCTCTCTATCTCTTTGTCTGTCTGTCTCTTTCCCTGTCTGTCTCTTTCTCCGTCTGTCTCAATCTCTTTCTCCGTCTGTCTCAATCTCTTTCTCCATCTGTCTCAATCTCTTTCCCTGTCTATCTATTTCCCTGTCTATCTCTGTCACTTTCCCTGTCTGTCACTTTCCCTGTCTGTCACTTTCCCTGTCTGTCACTTTCCCTGTCTGTCACTTTCCCTGTCTGTCTCTTTCCCTGTCTGTCTCTTTCCCTGTCTGTCTCTTTCCCTGTCTGTCTCTTTCCCTGTCTGTCTCTTTCCCTGTCTGTCTCTTTCCCTGTCTGTCTCTTTCCCTGTCTGTCTCTTTCCCTGTCTGTCTCTTTCCCTCTCTTTCCCTGTCTGTCTCTTTCCCTGTCAGTCTGTTTCTTTGTGTCTGTCTCTTTGTGTCTGTCTCTTACCCTGTCTATGTCTGTTTCTTACCCTGTCTGTGTCTGTCTCTTTCCCTGGCTGCATTGTGACACGCCAACATTCCATATAAGGGCGTGGCTGCGCATTCTTCTGAAGTTCTGGCTGCACTGTGGCTCCCAGCTCCATTCGCTTTAATGGAGGCAGGTTTTTTGGCGAATAACTGTAAAGCGCGGGGTTCAAATTTCCCCTCATAAGATAACCTATGACGCTCTCGGGGACCAGAAGTGTGAGTGTGCAAAATTTTGTGGCTGTAGCTGCGACGGTGCAGATGCCAATCCCGGACATACACACACACACACACACACACACACACACACATACACACATTCAGCTTTATATATTAGATACATAGAGGTAGACTGTACCTCTATGTATACACTATAAGTACTGCATACCGTACCCCTATATACTATGAGTACTGTATATTTTATCACTATATACACACTAAGTAGTGTATACTGTGCCTCTGTATACTATGTGTAGTATATACCATACCTCTATATACTATGTGTAGTGTATACTGTACCTCTGTATACTGAGTACTGTATACCGTACCACTATGTACTGTATACCATACCGTACCTCTGTATATTATGAGTAGTGTATACCGTACCTTTGTATACTATAAGTGCTGTATATTGTACCTCTGTATACTATGTGTAGTGTTAACGGTACCTCTATGAGTAGTGTATACTGTATCTTATGAGTATTGTATACTGTACCTCTATGTATACACTAATTACTGGGGCGGCACGGTGGCTCAGTGGCTAGCACTGCAGTCTTGCAGCGCTGGGGTCCTGGGTTCAAATCCCACCAAGGACACCATCTGCAAGGAGTTTGTATGTTCTCCCCGTGTTTGCGTGGGTTCCTCCGGGTACTCCGGTTTCCTCCCACATTCCAAAGACATACAGATAGGGACTCTAGATTGTGAGCCCCAATGGGGACAGTGTTGCCAATGTATGTAAAGTGCTATGGAATTAATAGCGCTATATAAATGAATAAAATTATTAATTATTATTATTACTGTATACCGTACCTCACTATATGAGTACTATATACCGTACCTCTGTATACTGAGTAGTATATACCAATCCTCTGTATACTATGAGTATCTCTGTATACTATAAGTAGTGTATACCATACCTCTGAATACTGCGATTACTGTATATCATACCTCTGTATACTATGTGTGCTGTATATAGTACCTCTGTATACTATGAGTGCTGTACACCATACCTCTGTATAATATGAGTACTGTATACCATACCCCTGTATACTATGAGTAGTGTATACCGTACCTCTGTATACTATGAGTAGTGTGTACCGTACCTCTGTATACTATGATTATCATATACCATACTTCCGTATACTGCGATTACTGTATATTGTACCTCTGTATACTATGAGTGCAGTACAGTTTCGGACTGGCCCACCGGAGCACCAGGGAATCCTCCGGTGGGTCCCCAGTGGGTCCCCGGTCTCTAGTGGGCCCCCATGCTTTATATTGAGGGGGGTACCGCGGGCTTGTTACTGCGGGCTAGGCAGGGGTGTTTCTCAGGGCCAGCATTAAAGTGGGCAGACTAGGCCCCCACGCTCTGAGGGGCCCCTAGCCTTTCCATCATAAACTGCAGTGATCGCACAAATACTGTGGGATCTCTGCAGTTACAGTGGTTGTAGCAGGACCTGTGGTGACATCACAGTCATGTGACTTACCAAAGTTCCTTGTACTGTGAGAGTCCCCAGGCCTGCACAAAATGAAGTGCGCGCAGGACCTGCAGACTTCGCCTCCCATATTCAAATGTACACGCGTCTTTCAGGCGCGCATACATTTGAACAGTGCGGCGCCTGGACTTAGGCGGATTAGCGCTGCTGAGCCCCGCCCCGACATACCGTCATCACCGGGGCCAGGGCTGCAGAGAAGAGGAGGAGGATGTGCAGCCACCATGTAGGTGCTCCAGATGAGCCAAAGATGACATGAAGAATCAGTTTAGATGTAGGAGCCGTGGTGGGGGAGGAGCGGTGTTACTTTACAAGTGACATTATCGGGCACTGGGGAACAGGATAGGGCAATGGGGGACAGGATAGGGAAAAGGGGGACAGTATTGGGCAATGTGGGACATGATAGGGCAATGTGGGACATGATAGAATAATATCTGGGACAGGATAGGGCAATTGGGGACATGATAGGGCAATGGAGGACATGATAGGGCAATGGGGGACATGATAGGGCAATGGGGGACATGATAGGGCAATGGAGGACATGATAGGGCAATGGGGGACATGATAGGGCAATGGGGGACATGATAGGGCAATGGGGGACATGATGGGGCAATGGGGGACATGATGGGGCAATATCTGGGACAGGATAGCGCAATGGGGGACATGATAGCGCAATGGGGGACATGATAGCACAATGGGGGACATGATAGGGCAATGGGGGACATGATGGGGCAATGGGGGACATGATGGCGCAATGGGGATCATAATGGGGCACAAGATGGGGCAATGGGGGACAGGATGGTGCAATGGGGTTCAGGATGGGGCAATTAGGAAGGAGATTGTGAAAGGCAGAATAGTATAATTAGTATAATGAGGAGCGAGGGGAACTTTATTTAGAGACGTAGTATGGGGGAGATGTTATAGAAAGGGCAAGTTTTGAGGGGACATTATGGAAAGGGGCACTTTGGGGCTATTTTGGAGGGTGGATATGTGGCGCCACAGAGTATTGCATCTGTCTTAAGGTGTAATGCTTATTCTGGGTAAGGAGGAGGTTAACCACTGGTTTTCACTTACACAATACACTTAAATAAACACCTAGTTAGCCAGCCAGCACTTACATTACTCAGGAAGCCAGGCTGGGAAATTCCAGGGCAGGATGAGTCATCCCACGAATGGGGGCTGCCTGTGAAGGGAGCAAACACACTTAGTTTCACATTAGAAGGGTTTGTACCTCAGATCAGTCCAGGACGCAGAAGAGAGCAGACAGCCTTAGTAGAGCAGCGTTTTACAGACTGGTCCTGGGGACGGGAGACTGGTGGAATTAGTCCTAAGACCAGGGGCCATGCCACCACACCGAGTTTACACAGGATGGACTGAGAGAGAAGCAGGAGACTACCAAGTGGAGCTCTGAGACAGAGGAGTAACTCGGCAGCTGGAGGGTGAGCCCCCCAACAGCCCCTTCGGAACCAGCGCCAGTTAGGGTGCAGAGCCCTCGGTTAGGGGAACCTTCATGGATGCTAACAAATCTGCAGAGAAAGGGGATTTCACGTCCCATTGCCCATCACCAACAGTCCCGGGGCACACCAGCAGATAGAGACAGGAGCCATGGCCATGGTCGGATCCATAACAAGTTTTGCACTGCCTGCGTATGGGACGGCAACTAAAGCCAAGGACACTGTGGTTCCCACGTAGCTTCACGCCACGGGGATCCACACTACAAGGCGCAAGGAGGAAGGTCTCACATTCTTCACAACACCGGTGGTGACCTCTGCTTCATCCGGGATCGGCTGGGGCCTATCACGGCGATGACCGCGCTTCGGCACCAGCGTCCCTTACCCTGTCACCACCGTCCTCCCCTCCTCACCTGTGGGGAGCTGGACTATCTGAGCTGCGGTAACATCAGCCTCGGAGGAGAGCGACATCTCACAGCGGTGGCTAATCCCTGGCCGCGCACCACGGGTGGCGCTGCAAAGAAACCCCCATTCTCCCTTTTGTTTGACTCTCTCTTTGCCTGTAGCCAACGGGGCCATGGAGCTGGGTCAGACCATTCACAGCAACCCCACGAAACCACTGGACCGGTGACAAGAAAGCTCTGCAGGTCCCGTATTTTGTGCAGGAAGCAATTAATAACCCCTTCTGATTCCCCTTGTTTCCACCAGCTAAAATAAAAGACCCTGTATTCACCTTTGGTGCTGGCACCGTTTCAGCGCTGTCAGTAATCTCGATTCGTGGCTCACATTACATTGTGACAACTCGGAAGCCCCATTTCCAATTACTACCGGCTTCTGTCTCCCCATCTTAGGAATGAACTATCATTTGAAGGAACATAGTTGCCCAGGATGGGAGACTTTATCAAATAAAGGCAGCCAGGATGGGGACATTATTAAATGAAGGGGGCCAGGATGGGATATATTATAACTATATGTGGCAAGAATAAGGAACATACATTATTGGTTTATGGTGGCAAATAGTAGAGATAATTACTGTAGGGGCAAATTAGGGGACATTATTACTGATGAAATATAATTTAATTTTGAGGATACTGTCTTCCATGGGGGGAACAAAAGTCTGACATAGTGTAGAAATTGGGGGGAAAGTGAGGAATGTGCTCTGGGAGTGACCGGCTATAGGTGACTGTGTATTATTTTCTGCAGAGTCGCGTCATGGCAGGAAGAAGTGATTGCGGTCAGCGCCGGTTAAAGAGGAAAAGCGAAGATGAATATCTTCAGCTAGAGACATCACTGGTAAGTCAGTGTATTACATGTACACATACACTGTATACTATATACAGAGCTCCTGTGTATAATGTCACTGGTGATCACTGTATTACCTGTATACTGACACTATATACAGAGCTCCTGTATATAATGGCACTGGTGGTAATATTATTGTTATCAATATTGTGGTTTTTATTCATGATCATTATTGTAGTATTATTCGGGCACTGTGTGGTGATAATATGTGGCCTGGTCAGAGTGTGGTGGTATTTCTCTTTTGTATGTGGTATTATTTGGTCATTTATGTAGTCTGGTCATAGTGCTGTTGTATTTCTCCCTTGTATGTGGTAATATTCGGTCATTATGTGCTCTGATTATGGTGTGGCGGTATTTCTCTCTTGTATGTGGTTGTATTCGGTTACTATGTGTTGGTAATATGTAATTGGTCTCAGTGTGACGGTATTTCTCCCTTGTATGTAGTATTATTGATCTTGGTATAGTGGATTGTGTTTTGTCTGGAGATCACTTTGTCTCTCTGTCAATAAAGGGAAGATTATTTGCAGTAGAGATTAAATACTTGAATGTTTAACCCCTCCCTGTCCTGTGACTATAATGCTATGTGCCCACGTTGCCTTCTGTCCCTGCAGAAATTTCTGCAGGGATTTGACAGCACATGTGCGCTTCAAATCGCTGCAGAAACACTGCGTAATGAATGCAGTGAAAGCCGATTTCATGCGCTCTGGATGCAGCCCCCACCATAGACAGAGCGGGACCTGCATCCAAAGCGCACGAAAGAAGTGACATGTTGCTTTTTAGAACGTAGGGATTTGGCAGTATGCAAATCGCTGCGTTTTAAAACGCAACGTGGGCATGGATTATGCATAATCTTCATACAGTTAGGTCCAGAAATATTTGGACAGTGACACAAGTTTTGTTATTTTAGCTGTTTACAAAAACATGTTCAGAAATACAATTATATATATAATATGGGCTGAAAGTGCACACTCCCAGCTGCAATATGAGAGTTTTCACATCCAAATCGGAGAAAGGGTTTAGGAATCATAGCTCTGTAATGCATAGCCTCCTCTTTTTCAAGGGACCAAAAGTAATTGGACAAGGGACTCTAAGGGCTGCAATTAACTCTGAAGGCGTCTCCCTCGTTAACCTGTAATCAATGAAGTAGTTAAAAGGTCTGGGGTTGATTACAGGTGTGTGGTTTTGCATTTGGAAGCTGTTGCTGTGAACAGACAACGTGCGGTCTAAGGAACTCTCAATTGAGGTGAAGCAGAACATCCTGAGGCTGAAAAAAAAGAGAAAAAATCCATCAGAGAGATAGCAGACATGCTTGGAGTAGCAAAATCAACAGTTGGGTACATTCTGAGAAAAAAGGAATTGACTGGTGAGCTTGGGAACTCAAAAAGGCCTGGGCGTCCACGGATGACAACAGTGGTGGATGATCGCCGCATACTTTCTTTGGTGAAGAAGAACCCGTTCACAACATCAACTGAAGTCCAGAACACTCTCAGTGAAGTAGGTGTATCTGTCTCTAAGTCAACAGTAAAGAGAAGACTCCATGAAAGTAAATACAAAGGGTTCACATCTAGATGCAAACCATTCATCAATTCCAAAAATAGACAGGCCAGAGTTAAATTTGCTGAAAAACACCTCATGATGCCAGCTCAGTTCTGGAAAAGTATTCTATGGACAGATGAGACCAAGATCAACCTGTACCAGAATGATGGGAAGAAAAAAGTTTGGAGAAGAAAGGGAACATGATCCAAGGCACACCACATCCTCTGTAAAACATGGTGGAGGCAACGTGATGGCATGGGCATGCATGGCTTTCAATGGCACTGGATCACTTGTGTTTATTGATGACATAACAGCAGACAAGAGTAGCCGGATGAATTCTGAAGTGTACCGGGATATACTTTCAGCCCAGATTCAGCCAAATGCCGCAAAGTTGATCGGACGGCGCTTCATAGTACAGATGGACAATGACCCCAAGCTTACAGCCAAAGCTACCCAGGAGTTCATGAGTGCAAAAAAGTGGAACATTCTGCAATGGCCAAGTCAATCACCAGATCTTAACCCAATTGAGCATGCATTTCACTTGCTCAAATCCAGACTTAAGACGGAAAGACCCACAAACCAGCAAGACCTGAAGGCTGCGGCTGTAAAGGCCTGGCAAAGCATTAAGAAGGAGGAAACCCAGCGTTTGGTGATGTCCATGGGTTCCAGACTTAAGGCAGTGATTGCCTCCAAAGGATTCGCAACAAAATATTGAAAATAAATTTTATTTTTTGGGTTTGGTTTATTTGTCCAATTACTTTTGACCTCCTAAAATGTGGAGTGTTTGTAATGAAATGTGTACAATTCCTACAATTTCTATCAGATATTTTTGTTCAAACCTTCAAATTAAACGTTACAATCTGCACTTGAATTCTGTTGTAGAGGTTTCATTTCAAATCCAATGTGGTGGCATGCAGAGCCCAACTCGCGAAAATTGTGTCACTGTCCAAATATTTCTGGACCTAACTGTAGATTGTGCTGGGGACGCAGGACGCATGCAGTTACGCTGCAGTGCAATACGCAGCGTAACTGCATGCAAATACGCAACGTGGGCACAGAGCCTTACATTGTAGCAAATATGCTAAGTAATCGCCTATCCTAAGGCCATGTGCCCATGTTGAGTGTAAGGGGTACTTTGCATGCTACGACATCTCTACTGCGATATCGTCGGGGTCAAATCGAAAGTGACGCACAATCGGCGCCGGTAACGACGTCGCAACATGTAAAGCCTAGATGCACTGACAAACGATTGCAAAAGCGTCAAAAATTGGTGATCTGTGTAGCATTGGTCATTTTCATAGTGTTGCACCAATAGGAGATACGATGTTGTTCCTCGTTCCTGCGGCAGCACACATCGCTGTGTGTGAAGCCGCAGGAGCGAGGAACATCTCCTTACCTGCCTCCACTGGCTATGCGGAAGCAAGGAGGTGGGCGGGATGTTTACGTCCCGCTCATCTCCGCCCCTCTGCTTCTATTGGCCGCCTGCTGTGTGACGTCGCTGTGATGCCGCTCGACCCGCCCCCTTAGGGAGGAGGCAGCTCGCCGGCTAGAGCCACGTCGCAGGGCAGGTAAGTGCGTGTGAAGCTGCCGTAGCGATAATGTTCGCTACGGCAGCTATCACAAGATATCGCATGTGCGACGGGGGCGGGGACTATCGCGCTCGGCATAGCTATCATCGGCTAGCGATGTCGCAGCGTGCAAAGTACCCCTTACATACTAACCAAATACTGAATGTGTGAATGTGGCCTAAGGATAAGTGATAACTTATTCATCTGTGGGGACTGATTGCTGGGACCTGCACCGATCGTGCAACTTTTATCCCCTTGAAAGTGGAGCTCATGTCCGACTCGTCCCCTGATCCATTAATTCATTCATTCATTCAACAAGTTATCATAAACCTACACTAGACCTGCGTAATCACATGGTACATTGCATAAATCCCAAATACATCAAAAAGTGATAGTACAAAACTGGCACTCCAGCAGAAATGAATGCTGATGAATCAAATCCTCATATCATGCAATTACAAACATGTTGTACATAAAGAAACCCTTCTGGATTACATAAATTAAACATAACTTTCTGCAATGAGATTTTAAGCATACCCCACATGAAATTATGCCAGCATTCAGGTCAGTGTCAGACCATCCTGTCACCCAGGAAGGGGGAGATGGGAAAATTCAGACCTGAAACACTGCTGGAGGCAGATTAGAGTTTGTAGGAGACCACTACCTGATGAACCACACTGCCCAGCACCTCTACGCGCACGTTTCACACTCGCTTCGTCAGGAGGTCAGTTTTGTACTATCACTTTTTGATGTATTTGGGATTTATGCATGCATCCCCTTTGATTACAGTATACCAGATTGCTGGTTTTGCAGTATTACCTTTGATGTGTTTTGGGGTGCATGTATATATCCTTTTCTGACCACTATAATGTACCAACTTTAAGACCACACTGTCCCAGGATTGTTTCTGTGTTTTTAAGGGGTAATGACTTTTTACTGTGTGTTTTTTGATATCCATCTCGAATCATGTGATATATTGTCTATTGGTATCATGTTAATAAAATTTTGTAATACTTTCTGAAATCGTGTATTCTCTCTAATGTACCATGTGATTACGCAGGTCTAGTGTAGGTTTATGTATTCTGTTTGGTGGACATGCATATATAGATTATGGATCTCTATTTCCGTTTTTGGATTTATATTCAACAAGTTATCACCTACCTAACCTGTGGATCAGTGATCACTTGTTTTCACCAAAGATCCCCTTTCTGAAAACTACTGTAATTGTACATAAGTGATTGTGTGTGCATGAGATGTGCAGGAGCCGCCTGTGTTTCACAGTTGATGCTCCACTAATAACGGGGATAACGGCTAACAGGTGTTTGCATATCACTGTAGGGTGGGCCCCTGGAGTCAATTCCTCCGGTGGGCCCCAGACACCACAGTCCGATCTGGTGCTGTATATCACACCTCTATATACATAATTTCTGGTACATTACCTCGGTGTCAGTGCCTCTCCTTCTCCTGGGATCAGTGATAGCCTCCAGATTAGTTAGTTACTTCCCGTCAGTCTGTATATAGGAGGTGCTGCTGTGTCATAGATGGGAGGGTCGGGTTCTGGCAGTGGCTGCAGCAGCTTAAAGGAAGAGGACAAGCCAACACACATCAACTTGCAAGAACCACAGATCCTCTGCAGTGTATACTGTGCTGATTATAAGGTGATAATCTCCAGGAACAATGTGCAGCTGACCTGGTGTATCCGAGTCATGATACTGTGCAGCTCAGCCTGTATCTAATTCTACAATGTTACTAAAAGAATTCTGACCAGCACCTGCTAACAGAATGAAAAAAGAAAATGTGAACAGGTGCAAGCTGCTGTGACTGCAGTATGTGAAAAGATTTTCCTAGATGGGGCCCCAAAAGAGCAAATCAGTTCTCTAAGATTAAGCCCGATATTCATCCAACATTCTAAATTTATTCCAATAAAACAATGTTTTGTGGAAACGATCATGAGTTATTAATCGTAGTTCTTCCATTAACATCACTCCATATATTTTAGCGAACAAGAGGGAGGTTGCTGAAGAAGTATCTTTCTTCCACAGCAGGGGAATACACGCTCTTGAAGTCATGATTAAATGTCTCAGGCTGCGTGCCCACGGTCATTGTTTGCAGCGTTTTGGACGCAGCATGCATCAGCTGTGTCCAAAACGCTGCGTTGTACAGTACAAGCATAGTGGATGGGATTTCTAGAAATCCCGTGCCCACTGTGCTTCTTTTTTCCGCAGCAAACACTGACCTGTGGTGCGGCTTTCCAGGCTTCAGCGTATCAATTGTTTGCTGCGAGTTCGCATGCGTCCCCCGTAGGGAGAACACAAGCGAGAGACCACAGCACACTGAATCCTGATAGTGGGTATGAGCAGCTGTGGTCTCCTGCATTCTCCTGCGGAGGAGACGTGCTGCGTCCAGGACGCAGTGAGTCCTGATCGTGGGCACATACCGTTAATATGGAATGCCTGTAGATTTTTAAGGAGATGTCATAGTGATGGAGAAAGATGAGAACTGGTTCCAGGTCTGAAATGAGATTTGTGATTTTGCATTTCACCTGCTGCATATACCCCAAAAAAGAGAGAAACCTGCAGGACCAGAAAATACGTAACATATCACCCTTCTCCTCCCCACATCTCCAACACAAGGAACTTGCCTATGGAAAGACATAGAAGAGAGAAGAGTTGGGACCTTATACCACTGAGTAATTTATACATGGCCTGTCAGTCGGAGATTTACACAAACTTCGCCAACTGTCATGGCGGCAAAAGACGCTTATCAGATTGCAGATTCTGACTCTCCGCCCTATGGTTTCTCTGGTGTCTGGGATCAACACAGGCAGATTCGGATGACGACTTGCTGTGTGCTGATTCATAGGCAGAATTTCTGCTAGTCTGCTTTCTCCTTTAATCACATTTTGTGGGGAGACCTATCATATCTGCTCCCCTCCTATTATGCTGGTGGAATTCTTCGACCCATTCCAGCTATAGTTTATTCTATGTTGGTCTGTGATGTGTAATGTCCCAGTGTCACGGGGAATGTACTGACAGACCAGGGGTTCCTAAACTGGCCCTAAGACTCGAGACCCTGCACTGTCTCTCTTCTCGGAGGTAAGCTTGATGGTAGCCAGGTCCGAGACCCCAACGTGACCCTGTCTCCTGTCTAAGCCCTGATCTTACTCCTCCCACCCGGGGAGCAGGCCAGAAACCCAGAAACTAAACCCCATAGAAAATATAAGAGAGAACGAAACCTCGTACACTCTGCACTCAAACACAAATGAGAGACAATATATGTACAGGTGAATAAAGAAAAGGGTAGGGAATAAGTTCATAACAGGGGAACGTTCACACCACACAGAAAAGCAACTGTTATTGACCATGAACTGACAACTACTGAGACCGGGATCGCTGATACTATCTTCGGGGGTTTCCTACTACAGTCCCTGACAGAAGTTCTGTCGCTTATCCCTGTTATGTAAATTAAAGCTTATAACCTGACTTTAAATTCATCCATTGGTTTTATAAATTACTCTTTTGAAAGCTGAAACCTTCCCAAATTTGGTTTAGGTTATGAAAATAAAGTTGCTGCAAAGCTGAAATATTGATCATTTAATGAACACAGAAAGGTCAGATTTTGGCAAGACAAAGGTTTTGTCGCCTTGTCATATAATGCACCCAATCCTAGTTTATACCCTCAAATGTGCTCACAAAATGATCGGTTAATTAGTGGGTGTGTATAAAAAGAAACCCAGCACCCCAGTATCTCAGTTGAACTGCAACTTGACCTCTGACAACATGCCAAAAATCCACCCTGCGACCAAAGCATTGATTATCAAGAGGCAGAAGACAAGATCCACTGCAGAGGTGGCTGCCACCTTTAATGTGTCTCAGCGTCAAGTACAAAGAATTAAAAAAAAGAATTGAAGAGACTGGAGATTTATTTGACAAGCCCAGGTCCCCGCAAGACAACTGCTCAGGAGAAACGTTTGTTGGATAGAAAATCCAAAGCCAGCCTCTCTTCCACTGCAGCAGAGCTCCAACAGGCCTGGCCACCTCAAGTCCCTGTGTCAACTAGAAGACTTTGTAGGATTCTGCCTCGAAATGGCCTCCATGGTCGAATCAGTGCTCAGAAGCCAGCACTAAACAAAAGGCAGTTAAAAAACCGTGTGGCATTTGCCAAGTCCCACAGCCTGCTATCAGATGGACGCTGGAAAAGTAGCAGAAGGTGGATTTCTCTGATGAATCTTCAGTTGAATTACACCACAGTCACCGCAAATACTGCAGGAGACCTACTGAAGTGGTGGAAAGATCATGGTCTGGGGTTACATTCAGTATGGGGGTGTGTAAAACATTTGCAAGGTGGAAGGCAATATCAATAGCCTAAAATATCAAGAAGTATTAGCTACCTCTTACATTCCCAATCATAAAAGGGGTCAAATTCTGCAGCAGGATGGTGCTCCATCTCATACATCCATCTCTACAACAAAGTTCCTCCTGGCAAAGAAGATCAAGGTGTTCAAGGACTGGCCAGCCCAGTCACCAGACATGAACATCATTGAACATGTTTGGGGTAGGATGAAAGAGGAAGCTTGGAAAACAAAACCAAAGAATCTAGATGAACTCTGGGAGGCATGTAAGACTGTATTCTATGCTATTCCTGATGACTTCATCAATAAATTGTATGAATCATTGTTGAACCACATGGATGCAGGCCTTCAAGCTCATGGAAGGCACACAAAATATTAAATATGGCTCTAATAGCACCACAACTTCATTCACCAATGTTATGCAACATATCTTTGTATTAGAAGTTAATTATTTGTTTGAATTTCACATTACTTTCTGTGGGCGACAATACCTTTGTCTTGCCAAAATCTGACCTTTCTGTGTTCATTAAATGATCAATATTTCATCTTTGCTGCAACTTTATTTTTATAACCTAAGCCAAATTTGGAGGGTTTCAGCTTTCAAAACAGTAATTTATAAAACCAATGGATGAATTTAAAGTCAGGTTATAAGTTTTTATTTACATAACATGGATAAGCGATAGAACTTTTGTCAGGAACTGTACACTCCCCAGCTTTAAATAGGAAGACACCAGCTGTGGAAGGTAATCAGAGTTGCACACTGCTCCAAAAAGGATTAACTCCTGCATGACTGGGAGCATTGAAACAACTCAGCCAATGCCCAGCCAAGCTGAGCACTTGAGAGACCAGGTTGCCTGTCGGACTCTGCAATGTGAACAGAGTGTAATACTATTGTATGTACTGAGGATTTCGATTGCGTTAGGGCAATGACAACCAGAGACGAGTTCTTGGTGCAAAGATGTTTATAATATGTAACCAACGATATGTACATAAACGGAACAAAAACACGGTAGAACATAAACACAAGAAATACCTTCCAGGGTCGGAGCGAAAGGGAATTCCCGGGACCACGCACCGGACTCCCCCAGGGAGACCACCAAGAGCGAACCCCTATACAGGGACTGTCTGGCAATCACCCCAGAAGGCCTAAATGCGCAGCAGCCGGGACACAAAAGGGCAATAGGTATAGTCCAAAAATGTCCGTACGTGATGAGAGTCCAGAGAGGTTGTGAAACGGAAGGAACCGGGCAGAAGTGCCGATCAAGGACGGCAGACGGAGTCCGGGCACAGCTAGAATGAGACCAGGTGAAGTCCAGAGTCAGATTCAGTTGTTTCCAGAGGATCCAAATCACAATCAGGAACCAAGAGCAGCAGGGCAGGAGCACACAGGAAGCAGTATACTCAGGCACTGGACTAAGCTTAGGGGCGGCCTTTTATACAGATGGACAGGAAGTAGGGCAACAGAACAGCAAACTCCATGTTAACAAAGGGCAAGCTCTTTCAAAAGAAAACTGGAAATCCCGGAACTCTGACAGTACTCCCCCCCCCCAGAAACGGCCTCAGGACGGATCAGGGCCTGGCTTGTTCGGGTACCGTCGATGAAACTGAGCAACCTTCCGGGGCGCTCAAATGTTACCCACAGGTTCCCAGGAATCGTCCTCGGGGGAGTACCCCTGCCAACGTACCAGATACTGAAGCCGATGCCGATGGAGCCGGGAGTCAATAATGTCCTCAACCACGAACTGCTCCTGGCCGTCAACCATCACAGGCGGAGGAGGAGGCACGATACGACCATGAAACGTATTAGGGGAGACAGGTTTGAGTAGAGAAACATGAAAGACCGGGTGTACCTTCAAATGGTGCGGCAACCTCAGCCGACAGGCCACAGGGCTCACGATCCCGGTGATCTTAAACGGACCGATGAATTTCTGCCCCAGCTTCTGCGAAGGAACACCCAATTTCAGATTTTTGGTGGATAACCACACCGAGTCCCCTACCTTATACATGGGTGCCTGTTTCCGGTGAGTGTCTGCTGACTTCTTGTAACGCTCCTGAGCCGAAGCCAAAGAGTCCCTTAAAACCTCCAGATTCTGTCGTAGCTCCGTCACTCTGTCCTCCACCGGTGGCACCGAAACCGCCACCGGTGACCTAGGCAAAACATTCGGATGGTAACCCAAGTTAGCGAAAAAGGGCGTTACCTTAGTGGAGCTGCTCTGAGTGTTGTTATACGAGAACTCCACCAAAGGAAGCAGCTTCAACCAATCATCCTGCAGATGGCTGACATAACATCGTAGGTACTGCTCCAGGGTTTGATTAGTCCGTTCGGTTTGCCCATTTGTCTGAGGATGGTATGCAGAAGACAAACAGACATCAATACGGAGTGCCGAACAAAACCCCTTCCAGAATTTAGACGTGAACTGCACGCCCCGGTCAGAGATGATCTCATCCGGTACCCCATGTAATCGAAATACATTCTGGATAACCAAATCCACTGTCTCTGCGGCTGAGGGAAGACCGGTACATGGAATAAAGTGAGCAGCTTTGGTCAACCGATCCACCACCACTAAAATGGTATTGTTACCGCCTGAGACTGGCAACTCCACAATAAAATCCATTGAGATGGATCCCCAAGGGCGAGATGGAACGGGTAACGGTTGAAGGAGTCCCGTAGGAGCCACACGAGGGACCTTGCATCGGGCACAAACCACACATGAGTGGACATAGTCTTTCACATCCTTTAAACAGGTTGGCCACCAGAAAAAACGACTCAGAAATTCCTGCGTCTTCTGTACCCCCCTATGACCTGCCAACACGGAGTCATGGACCAATTTGAGGACCCGAAGTCTTACAGCCTCCGGGACATAAATACGTCGCTCTCTCAACCACACACCATTCCGAAGGACCAGAGTCACATCATTCGGGGGGGCAGCAAGAAATACGTCACCATCATAGGCCAGCTTGATGTCCTTCCACAAGTCCTGGTCCTGGATTACTCCAACGAAATTGGCATCAGATAACACGGTCTGAGACGGGGTTCCAGGCACGGAGTCCATGGCGTGGATTCGGGACAAGGCATCGGCTTTCCCATTACGTGAACCTGGACGGTATGTAACGATAAAATTGAACTGGTTAAGGAACAAGCTCCAACGGGCTTGCCGTGGAGACAAGCACCTGGCAGATTTAAGGAATTCCAGGTTACGATGGTCTGTGAGAACTATCACTTGCTGCGCTGCTCCCTGTAAGTGGTGTCTCCATTCCTTAAAAGCTGCAATAATCGCCAACAATTCCTTGTCCGCAATGTCATAGTTCCTTTCTGCAGGGGACAACCGGCGAGAAAAGAAAGCACACGGATGCAAGAGACTCTTGTCCCCAGTTCTTTGGGAAAGGATAGCCCCCAATGCATAATCGGAAGCGTCGACTTCCACAATAAAGGGGAGTGCGGGATTCGGGTGTATTAGTATTGGTGCTGAGGTAAAACAAACCTTGAGACGATTGAAAGCTTCCTGGGCCTGGGCAGACCACACAAACTTCTGTCTTTTCTTGGTTAACAGGGTGATAGGACGGACGATCTCTGAAAAGTTACGGATAAAGCGTCTGTAAAAGTTGGCAAAACCGACAAAGCGTTGTACCTCCTTGATGTTTCCCGGTTCCGGCCAGTCTAGAATTGCTTGTATCTTGCCAGACTCCATGTTCAGTCCCTGAGGAGAGATGACATATCCTAAAAATTGTATTTTTGAGCAATGGAATTCGCACTTCTCCAGTTTAATATACAGGTGGTTATCCCTCAGACGGGTAAGTACGGTCTTGACATGCTCCTGGTGTTCCTGTAGGGAATCAGAAAAGATCAAGATATCATCCAGGTAAATCACCATGAATTGGTCCATTATATCCCTAAAAATATCGTTGACTAGGTGTTGGAAAGCCGCAGGAGCGTTACAAAGTCCAAAAGGCATCACTAGATACTCATAATGTCCATACCGACATCTGAACGCTGTTTTCCACTCGTCCCCGGGGCGTATGCGGAGTAGATTATATGCCCCACGGAGATCCAATTTAGTGAATATCTTTGCCTGTTGAACTCTCTCCAATAGCTCAGGAATCAACGGTAACGGATACCGGTTCCGGATGGTTATCTTATTTAGTTCCCGGTAGTCGATACAAGGTCTCAGAGTCCCCTCTTTCTTTTTCACAAAAAAGATAGGTGCCCCTGCTGGTGAGGTAGAAGGGCGAATAAATCCCTTGGCTAGACTTTCATCGATGTATTCCTTTAGTGCTTCTAACTCAGGTGCCGCCAACGGGTAGACATGACCAAACGGGATCTCTGCCCCTGGGAGTAAGTCTATGGGACAATCATACGGTCTATGCGGGGGAAGCCGATCTGCTTTTCTTTTGTCTTATATATCAGCGAAGTCATGATAAACCGGGGGTAGAACAGGTACCTGTACAGTGCCCTCCGCATTCGGTGTTACTGGAACCGGTACAGTTGGACTAATGGTCGGACCACTCTGCGGTGGGAAGGATATTTCTTTAGTCTCCCAATCGATGACTGGATTTGTAGACCGCAGCCAAGGAATTCCTAAAATTATCGGAAAATGGGGAGAAGAAATTAACATGAAAACAAGGGTCTCCTGCTGACCTGGCTTCATCACACATTCTAGGGGTACTGTTTCCCGATCAACTGGTCCAGAAACTAATGGAGAACCGTTTACCGTCTCCATGGTAACCGGTGAGGATCTTTGTTGAGTCTGGATACGGTGTTTCCTGGCAAAAGAAGAGTCCATGAAATTTCCCCCTGCCCCAGAGTCTATCATAGCAGATGTTGGAATTAACTGTCCCTCCCACCGTATCTGAATGGGAAGCGAGCAATGGGTGTATTTCCCTTCTGAGTCCTTAGGTGAAGTTGACATTACAGTCAAGGGAAATACCGCATCAAGGTGTCCACTTGCCTCAGAGATATCGGACTCTGCATCCGTGTTGTCACACTCTGCCATGGCTGCCAATACCTTATTTGGGCGGTTTGGACAGTCAATCAGAAAATGGTCTGATTGACCGCAATAGAAACACAAACGCTCACGGAGCCGGTGTTCACGACGTTCGTTGGTCTCTCGCTTTTGTAGAGAGTCCACTTGCATAGGAACATCCTCGGCCTCCCGTAGCGTCTTGAGAGCGGGTTCTCTGGAAGGAAACGCAAAGTTGGTTACCCGGTTTACAGCTGCCCATTTTTCCTGTCTACGTTCCGTCAAGCGGGTATCGATACGCACACAGTGTTGGAGAAACAGTTCAAAATCCCCTGGAGATTCGGAACGAGCTAACTCGTCCTTGATGGTACCGGACAAACCTTTTCTGAAAACTGACAATAACGCATTGTTTCCCCAGTCGGTGTCTACCACTAACCTTTTGAACTCAGTGGCGTATTCGACGACAGACCGCTTTCCCTGATGTAAGAAAAGGAGAGCCGATTCAGCGGTAGCACGGCGATTCGGATCATCAAACATTTGCGCCATTGCTGTTAAAAAGTCATCCAGGTGATTTAAACGGATATCACGATTTTCTATCATAGGATTAGCCCAAGCCAGTGCTCGGGAGGTTAACAACATGATTATACATAACACTTTTGACCAGTCAGAACGGTAATAATCAGCATGTACATCAAAAAACAGTATACACTGGTTAACAAATCCACGAAACTGACTACGATCACCACTGAAACGAAATGGGGGTAACCTAGGCATACCGGCAGCTGATACAGACGCAGTGGGGGCGGCTTCCTGAGCCTCCACTCTGGTTTGCAAATCCTGAATAGCCGGACCCAGTACCTGGTGATCATGGCCCAGCTGTACCTCCACATCTCTAAGCTTAGTTTGCACCGCCTCCATCTCCTGCTGTAATGAGTTAATCATGGAGAAGAGCTGATCTACTCGTGTCTCAGTCATTGCCCCAGCGAAATCCTTTTATCGGCCTGAGTATAATGTAATACTATTGTATGTACTGAGGATTTCGATTGCGTTAGGGCAATGACAACCAGAGACGAGTTCTTGGTGCAAAGATGTTTATAATATGTAACCAACGATATGTACATAAACGGAACAAAAACACGGTAGAACATAAACACAAGAAATACCTTCCAGGGTCGGAGCGAAAGGGAATTCCCGGGACCACGCACCGGACTCCCCCAGGGAGACCACCAAGAGCGAACCCCTATACAGGGACTGTCTGGCAATCACCCCAGAAGGCCTAAATGCGCAGCAGCCGGGACACAAAAGGGCAATAGGTATAGTCCAAAAATGTCCGTACGTGATGAGAGTCCAGAGTGGTTGTGAAACGGAAGGAACCGGGCAGAAGTGCCGATCAAGGACGGCAGACGGAGTCCGGGCACAGCTAGAATGAGACCAGGTGAAGTCCAGAGTCAGATTCAGTTGTTTCCAGAGGATCCAAATCACAATCAGGAACCAAGAGCAGCAGGGCAGGAGCACACAGGAAGCAGTATACTCAGGCACTGGACTAAGCTTAGGGGCGGCCTTTTATACAGATGGACAGGAAGTAGGGCAACAGAACAGCAAACTCCATGTTAACAAAGGGCAAGCTCTTTCAAAAGAAAACTGGAAATCCCGGAACTCTGACACAGAGACTGAGTTTATTATAACTTGCATCACCACTCTAATGTTTATATATAGTGACTGACTATAATATTTCAATCTGCAGTGATTTTCTATTGTATATACTCTTATCATTCATGGTGTATGACCTGCTCTCCCTGCCTTCAGGCTTAATTATTTTATTTATTTTAAAACATGTCTGTGTCTATTATATGTTTTTAATGTGCCATCAATAAAAACCTTTTTAATTATTTCATAGTTGTTATTGGGATAATTTGGTTGTATCTATATTGGTATATCCCAATATCCCAGTAGGTTATAGGTTGTGTAAAATATTTTGGTCAAATCTTCTAATTTTGGGCTTTTAATGTTACAAATCTGTCTGCACAGGCAGGGGCTCACCATGACCATATCCTGATTCCCTGTCATTTGCACGTTTAGTAAACCTTCCACCAAAGGGGAGTGATTTACATAGAATTGTTCTGAGAACTGAGGCTAGACCCGTAGAAGCGCACTTGCGTGAAACAGCCATCATCCTTTTGGGTTTCCAGCGCCTGGCCCCGGACCTCCATGATTTTTATTCACCGTTTTAAGTAAAGTCCGGATGTTACTTTACGGCGGGTGCGGCTTTTTTCATCTCTTCACTGGCTCACCTTTCGATTTGCCTGTTCACACCAGAGAGCACCGCTGAAACCCCAGCAATAGTCAAGAGTTCGTATTTGTTCCCCAGCCATCTGCAGCACTGGACCAGGTAATCAAGTGGTGAGTGTCCGCATCTATTCTTTCGTTGTATAACTCACTTTAGCCCTATGAAACAAGGACAGCTGTAGTATAGCCCTGCAACCCAGAGACTGATCCTGGATAGCTCTTTTATCCAGGGACAGCTCTTGGATAGTGTGACGCCCTGGACTATCCAGGTCATCCCAGGTAGTCACACACACAATATCACACCCCTTCCAGTCAGGTAACAGCAGTCAAACACGAAAACCTTGTCACCACCCTCCAGGTTTGATGTCCACACCAGGGAGGGTGGAGCCAGGCGGTTGGCCCCACCCACCGAGGAGTTCACAGGCCTGGAGGCGGGAAAACAGAGAGTTGTAGTCTGGCTCTGGGAGAGTCAAGTTCAAGAGAGTTGAGGGAGGTTGTGTCCAGAAGCAGACCTGTGCTCAGGCCTGCCAAAGACTACTCCGGTGGCTGGGTTGGAACCCAGTCACCAATGGCAAGGAGGCAGATGGTAGTGGCCGCCTGCAGGAGACCGAGAATACGACCGGTGGAACCGTAAGGGACCGGGGCAGGGTAGTGGCCCGCCGGGACCGAACCGGGGAGCCAACTGGATACCGGAGCACCAGTCTGGGTACTCAAACCCCGAACTAGGCTATAAGCCACCACCATAGTCAAATTAACTGATTTCGGTCTGGACCTCAGGGGTTCATTCCCACCTAAGTCCCGATTGAAGGCAACAGCCCAACCATTCCGGATAAGTGCCACCGCCAAAGGCAAGAGATCCAAAGGGCCAGCGTCTGCGGGCAAATGGGCTCCTACGACACTTATACGCCGGGGAGCGGACTACCGGTGCCCAGGCACAGGAGTCAAGATTCATACACAGGTCCAGGAGAAAGGCGGACACTACCAACCTAACAGGAAAAGCTGCAGCCGGCTGCAGGCCCCGTCCATCACTCCGTTTGGTTTACCAGCGACTCCAGTGTCTTGTATCAGAGTGAGTACACCAGTGCCATCAGGCACCGCACCGCGCTGCACCGCACCACTGCGCCCTGCACCCTGGCCCCCGCAATCGGGCCCCGGGACCAACATCCCTTACCCACGGAGGGGTCAACACCTAGCTGCGCCACTACACTGCTCCCGGGAGTCCCCGTACCATCACCGCAGCGGTGGTGCCACGATCACCACAACTCGTGGGTGGCGTCACAAACTATCATTCCAAAACCAAATACCCGCATCCCCCGCGTGTAGCGCCAACCCCTCTTGCAGAGCGACGTGACCCCCGGGTCCGTGAGAGGCTCGAGACACCACCTGCAGTACACAAGCACGGATCCGAGCGGCTCGGCGGTCGCAGCCAAGCCCGCGGGGCGGTACAATAGCCCTACTACCCTAGCCCTAGTACACAGGGACAGCTGTTGTATAGTCATACTACCCAGAAACAGCTGTCGCATAGCCCTACTACCTAAAGATAGCTCTGCTATAATCTTAGTACTCAAGAATAGTTGTCTTATAGTCCTACTACCCAGGGACAACTGAGGCATAGCTCTACTATCCACACACAGCTGTCATATACACAGAAACAGC
Source organism: Anomaloglossus baeobatrachus (assembly GCF_048569485.1). Classification (NCBI taxonomy): domain Eukaryota; kingdom Metazoa; phylum Chordata; class Amphibia; order Anura; family Aromobatidae; genus Anomaloglossus; species Anomaloglossus baeobatrachus. The sequence goes on along the minus strand of NC_134353.1, from coordinate 895,944,252 downwards.
TGCTGTATAGCCTTACTACCAATGGACAGCTCTCTTATAGCTCTTCTCCCCAGGGACAGCTCTTGAATAGCCCTACTACCCTAGCCCTAGTACACAGGGACAGCTGTTGTATACTCCTACTACCCAGGAACATCTGTTGCATAGCCCTGCTACCCAAAGACACCTGTCGTATAACCCTACTACACAGGGACAGCTCTCCTATAATCCTACTACTCAAGAATAGTTGTTGTATAGTCCTACTACCCAGGGACAACTCTGGCATAGCTCTACTACCCACGCACAGCTGTCATATACCCCTACTACACAGGGACAGCTGTTGCATATGTGACGCCCCTGACTATATCAGGGTGTCACAGGGGACTGCATCCTCTCTTTCTATGATGCAGGACCTACCCCCCCCATGGTTCCGGGTTCCTGAAAACCGGTATCACTCCCATCAGCACCTCAAATCCCAACCACACCTTACATCATGACCTGTCAGACACACCAGTAGGTTGGTCTAGCTGGAAAAGGGCCACCCACCTAGGGGTCAGGAAGACTGGTGGTAGGGACATAGTCAGAACAGTGAGAGCTCCCAAAGAGTGAGGAGCTAGGAGTAGCAGCTCCTGGCGAGTTTCAGTTAACTCAGCTCTCAAAGTGAGAGGAGAGAAGAGTAGTAGCCCTCAGAGAGTGAGAAGTTCGGAAGTTGTAGCTCCCGGGAGTGACCTAGGTTGGGTCGCAGACGGTGGTCCGGGACCAGAGGAGTCTGAGACCCGGTCACAGGGTATTGGGAGAGGGTGCCCAGACTTAGTCTTGAAGGACGGTCGGCATCGGGAAGTCCAGTAGCCGGACTGGTATCGAGCATGGTGGGATACAGGAATTATCAGGGAAGAGCTTCAGGTGCCCTGATAATTAACCTGTGGAGGACACTCTCTTTATGAACTTTCCACAAGAGCTCAGAGATCAAAGGCATCAGCACAACGAGGGGGATAGGGTTTTCCAGCTTATGCGACCCACTGAGATCCCAAGTGCCAGCCATCGAGAGCACAGCTCCACAACATATAGGGAGCTGGACCCTGACAGCTTCAGGCCAAGGGGTCACAAGAATCACTAAATTTGTGCATTTGTGCATGGAGGCAGGCTCCGGACCATTAAAGTGATACCGGTGGGAGCGGACACCCGGACGGGCTCCCCACAGTTGCAGTGGTACCAAGAGACTTTGGTTTACTACAGTGTGTGAGTCTGCTTCATTGACTGCATCTAACAACACAACAACCTGAGTGAGTACACCGCCCCACTCCCTGCATCCTCCCTGCCCAGCAAGCCTGCACAGCACCATCCACCAAACCCTGCAGGGCCCCGGGGCCTCCCTACCTGTGAAGGGACCTTTCGTCTAGCTACCCCTACATCATCCGGCCCGGTACTCCCCTCGCAGGTGGCGTCACAAACTAATCCCCTGTAAATATTCCCCCCTTTCAATTGAGTGGCCAATGAGCCCCGGGTCCAGGGACCCTCGAGCCACAGCAATCCAGGATCCGAGCAGTTCGCCCCCTTAGGGGTGGCACACATAGCTCTACTAACAGGGACAGCTGTCGCATTTCCCTACTACCCACAGACAGTTGTTACATTTCACTACTAATCAGGGACATCTGTAGCATTGCCGTACTACCCAGGGACAGCTGTTGCATAGCCCTTCTACCCATTGACAGCAGTTGCATAGTCCCACTACCCAGGGACAGCTCTCTTCTATCCCTACTACCCTGGGACAGCTCTTGTATAACCCTACTATCCAGTGACAGCTCTCTTATAGCCTTACTTTGAAAGAGACAACTCTTGTATAGCCCTTGTACCCAGGGACAGGTGTCGCATATGTAGCACCCACAGGGCAAGGGGTTAACTGTTATTCGTCGCTGGGCCTGGTGATGTCGGGTCTGGGGATGTCATGGGTGGCTCTACCTGACTTCGTGGCCCCCGAGGCGTACAATAAAGAAGGGGGGGAGATGATGATGGAGGTTTGTCTCGTGACGCCACCTGCGGTACGCAGCCAGGGAATAGCCGCCGCTGCTGTAGCTGTCCTCCGGGGCGGATGGTTGTATCAGCTAAGATGTTTCGGCTCCCCACAGGTGGAGCGGGCCCCAGGGAAGATGATGAGGGGAGTAGTGATGGCTGGCGCCGAAGCGCGGGGCGCCGGCAAGGACAGTTCTGGCTTACCCGGGAGTTGCCGGTCACTGCCGTGATCGGCCCCAGCCGATTCTCGATCTGTTGGAGGTCAGAACCGGTACAGTGAACGATGGGTCCTTCCTCCTTGCGGCTGTAGAGATGGCTCCCCATGGCCTGAAGCTTCTTGGGGACCCCAGTTCTTGAAAAGTGTTTGCTCCCGTCCCTTATGCAGGTAGGGCCGGACTTAGTTCATGACTCCGGACCCCATCTAGTACTGTGCCCGGGAACTGTGGTGGCCAGAGGGACATATAATCCCTCTGGCCTGCATATTTTGGTGGACAAGCTGAAGTCTAATACACCCTAGGATTCTGCACCCTGCTCTAAGCCGCTCCCGAGAAAGCAATGAAGCTCTCCCCTCGGCAACCGTATGGACTCCTGTGTCCCACCGGAGCCACTGGTAAAACCCGTCTTGTGTTGCTCCTAACTCCCCCTGGTGGCTTCTCCTGCCCCGGTTCCCTGTCACTAGTGGATGGCAGCCCCCCATGTTTGGTGACTGTCTTAAGACCCAACCCTAGCCGGTCCTCAGTGGGAAGGCCAACCTGGTTGTGTGTATAATTTGGTGTGTTGTGGAACCAGTACCAACCTCCTCTGGATGCAGGATGAGTACTGCACCTTAAGTGTGGTGCAGTACCCTGCAAGGAGTTTGTATGTTCCCCTTGTATTTGTGTGGGTTTCCTCTGGGTACTCTGGTTTCCTCCCACACTCCAAAGTCATACTGAAAGGGACCTTAGATTGTGAGCCCCAATGGGGACAGTGTTGCCAATGTATGTAAAGCGCTGTGGAATCAATAGCGCTATATAAATGAATAAATATTATTATTATTATTATTATTATTACCCTGTGGTGACTGAAGCCTTAGGGGCGCCACACATAGTCCTACAGCCCAGGGACCACTCTTATAGCCCAACTACTTAGGGACAGCTCTGTTATAGCCCTTCTATTCATGGACAGCTGTTGCATAGTCCATCTACCCAAGGACAGCTCTGTTATAGCCCTACTTCCCAGGCACAACTCTCTTATAGCACTACTACCAAGGGACAGCTGCTGCATAGCCCTGTTATCCAGGGACAGCCATTGCATAGTCCAACTACACAAGGACAGCTGTGGTATAGCCCTTCTACCCATCTATTAGTACATAAACTGCATGAATGGTAATCTGAAGAAACGACGCATCAAGGTAAGCATCAAGAACTATATAAAAATAAATAATAATAATTAATAATAATAAAAAAAAAAGAGCAATATATAAGAATGTATTTTAAAACACCAAAGACACCCTCTCACCTACAAAAAAAGACCTACATATATTTTTATACTGAATACTTTTTAGAGAAATTGGAGTCCAAAAGTGCTAGAGTACCTAGTCAGTAGATCCATCTGCTTTTATATTGGGCAAGGATTTTACCTAAATGCCCCCCCCCCTAAATACCTAATGAGGCTTGGTCAATTCCTCTGAATTTTAATAAGTTAGGATTACAATTATGATGGACCTTGAAATGAGGTGGCGGTGTTTTTTAAAGTGAAATCATCTTCAGTATGTTTAGCCTTTTCTATATCCAGGCAATATTCTCTAATAAGTGTTTTGAGCTCTCTAGTTGCCAATGCAATATAGATTTTATTACATGGACATTGGGCATGGTAGATAACCCCTTTGGTCGCACATCTTATATGTATATGAATTTCAAAGGTCTGCCCTCTTGATTATCGCATGTTTAACATTTCACTGTATTGGCGCAGGCTTTACATAATCCGCATTGGAAGAAGCCATTTGGAATCTTAGAAATGTTGTAATGTTCTACTGTTGGGATCAAAGTGACTGTTCCCTCAATGGAAACGTTGATTTACTTTTGCTTTTTCTACTGTTTAAAATAATTACTTTTTATTATTACTTTAATAAAAATTATATTTTATGTCTAATTTCACGCTCAGTAGTTTTTTCTCAGATTAATATTTGGGTTTGAGTTGTTATTTCACTATGTACAAAGTCTGTAGACGGAGAGATGCTAATCAAAGGGGAGGAGCAGATCGGATTTAGGCTATGTGCGCACGCTGCGTTTTTTTGACGCTGCGTTTTTGTGCGTTTTTGGCCGCTAAAAACGCACAAAAACGCACCTGCGTCGAAAAAACGCATCAAAAAACGTTTTTACCGCGATTTGGTGCATTTTTGGCTGCGTTTTGCTGCGTTTTTGATCTCTGCGTTTTGCTACGTTTTTCCAATGCATTGCATGGGCGGAAAACGCTGAAAAACGCAGGAAAGAATTGACATGTCCATTTTTTTTTTCAAGCTCAAAAACGCAGCTTAAAAAAACAGTTGTGTGCGGACAGCAAAAATGAAAACTCAGACTTTGCTGGGGAAGCAAAGTCATGCAGTTTTGAGGCCAAAAACGCACCCGAAAAACGCGCAAAAACGCCGTGAAAAACGCACTGTGCGCACATAGCCTTATGCTGTCTGGCAATGTTAATCCCAGGTAATAAAACCTTCACTACAAGTAATTAGCAGCAGGGTAATAAAGGGCACACCTTTGAACTCTGTGTATGAGATTGTCTATCTCCTGCTACCTTCAGTTTAAATCAAACACCTGCTGATAAAAAAAATCAAACAGAAATCAGACAAATGTGTGATACACAACTACACCATAAAAATGAAATATTACAATTAATAGTGAAAACAAGAGACAATAAAAGCAAGGGATAAAAATAAAATAAAACAATATAGCGGGTAGCTACCAGATGGCAAAATAAGGTTATGTGTGCATCTTACGTTTTTTTCCGCGGAAACGCTGCGTTTTGAACTGCAGCGTTTTCAGTGCCAAATTGCATGCGTTCAGCTTCTCCAGCAAAGTCTATGAGAAAGCCGAAAAATCAATGCACACACTGCGTTTTGGATGCCCAAAATCGTTGTGGAAAAAAAAGCAGCATGCCACTTCTTTTGTGCGTTATAGCTGTGTTCTCCACCCATTGAAATCAATGATGTGGGTCAAAACGCAACCAAAATGCACTTGGACTGCATTTTTGTTGCGTTCCACATGCTTTTTTGACGAGCAAAACGCAGGTCTTTTCAGTCTCTCTCTGTCAATGTCGGTCAATCTCTGTCTGTGGATGTCGGTGAATCTCCCTCTGTCTGTCGGTCTCTTTCTCTGTCAGTTGGTCGCTCTGTCTGTCTCTCTCTGTCTGTCCCTCTCTCTGTCCGTCGGTCGGTCTCTCCCCCTCTCTCATACTCACCGATCCCCGATCACCGGCGCGGCGCTGCACGGTTGTCACACTGCTCCAGCGGCTTTTCCTTGTTTGAAAATGCCGGCCGCTCATTATTCAATCTGGTATTCCCTGCTTTCCCCGCCCACCGGCGCCTATGATTAGTTGCAGTAAGACATGCCCCCACGATGAGTGACAGCTGTCTCACTGCAACCAATCACAGCCGCAGGTGGGCGGGTCTATATCGTGCAGTAAAATAAATTAAAAAAAAGACGTGCGGTCCCCCCCCAATTTTGATACCAGCCAGGGTAAAGCCACATGGCTGAAGGCTGGTATTCTCAGGATGGGGAGCTCCACGTTATGGGGAGCCCCCCAGCCTAACAATATCAGCCAGCAACCGCCCGGAATTGCCGCATCCTTTAGGTGCCACAGTCCCGGGACTCTACCCGGCTCATCCCGAATTGCCCTGGTGCGGTGGCAATCGAGGTAGTAAGGAGTTAATGGCAGCAGCCCATAGCTTCCACTAAGTCCTAGGTAAATCAGGGCAGGCGTCTCCCCGAGATACCTTCCACGATTAACCTGTAAATTAAAGAAAATAAAACACACATCCAAAAAAATCCTTTATTTGGAATAAAAGACAAAAAAACACCCTCTTTCACCACTTTATTAAAATCCTCAAATACCCCTCCAGGTCCGACGTAATCCACACGAGGTCCTGCAACGCTCTCAGCTCTGCTACATCAGAAGCTGACAAGAGCGGTCACAGACCAGACCGCTCTCTGCCAGCTCCACGCAGCAAATGAAGTGAGCCGCGCGATCAGCGATGAAGTCACAGGTGAGTTACGGTCTCGGGTGGAGGACTCCAGCTGACCGCGGGTAACCTGAGTGACAGCTAATCGCGCTGCTCACTTCAGTCACTCAGGGGATTAGCGGTCACCGGTGAGTGAAAGCACGGGTGACCGCTAATCAGGACGCCACACACAGACAGAGCCGCGGTATGACAATGAAGTTGGGTAAAATTCACCCGAGTTCATTCTCATCGCGCGACTGTCTGTGTCTGCTGTCAGCCGGCATGTAGCAGAGCTGAATTGCCGGGGGAACGCACTATCAAAAATGCATCCAAAACGCATGCTAAATGCATGGAAAAAGCATCCAAAATGCATGCGTTGTGGATGCATTTCTTTTTACAAATGCACTGTCCAGTCTGCCAGAGGGTGCGTTCTTTTCTGCACTGCAGAGAACGCAACGTGCGCACATACCCTAATACCAAGGAGTGACGGGAACAGATCTGTATAGACATAGGCACATACAGTATGTACAGGGGCGGACACTGACAGCTTGGGGCTCCTGTGCAAGAAATTGTGCCTTGGCCCCCCCTTCTTCTATGGCAACAAAGCTGCAGATATATATAGTGCCTTGCAAAGGTATGCGACTCCCTTGAATTTTTCAACCTTTTACCACATTTCAGGCTTCAAACATGAAGATAAAAATGTTAATGTTATGGTGAAGAATCAACAAGTGGGACACAATAGTGAAGTTGAATGAAACGTATTGCTTATTTTAAACTTTTTTTTTTTAAATAACTGAAAATTGGGGTGTACAATATTATTCGGCCCCTTTAAGTTAATACTTTGTAGCGCCATCTTTTGCTGCGATTACAGCTGCAGTCGCTTGGGCTATGTGTCAATCAGTTTTGCACATAGAGAGACAAATTCTTCCCCATTCTTCCTTTGCAAACAGCTGGAGCTGAGTGAGGTTGGATGGAGAGCTTTTGTGAACAGCAGTTTTCAGCTCATTCCACAGATTCTCGATTGGATTCAGGTCTGGACTGTGACTTGGCCATTCTAACACCTGGATACATTTATTTGTGAACCATTCCATTGTAGATTTTGCTTTATGTGTTGGATTATTGTCTTGTTGGAAGACAAATCTCCATCCCAGTCTCAGGTCTTTTGCAGACTCCCACAGGTTTTCTTCAAGAATGGTCCTGTATTTGGCTCCATCCATCTTCCCATCAATTTTAACCATCTTCCCTGTCCCTGCTGAAGAAAAGCAGGCCCAAACCATGATGCTGCCACCACGATGTTTGACAGGGGGATGGTGTGTTCAGGGTGATGAGCTGTGTTGCTTTTACGCCAAACATATTGTTTGGCATTGTGCCCAAATAGTTCGATTTTGGTTTCATCTGACCAGAGCACCTTCTTCCACATGTTTGGTGCCTCCCAGGTGGCTTGTGGTAAACTTTAAACAACACTTTTTATGCATATCTTTGAGAAATGGCTTTCTTCTTGCCACTCTTCCATAAAGGCCAGATTTGTGTAGTGTACGACTGATTGTTGTCCTATGGACAGACTCTCCCACCTCAGCTGTAGATCTCTGCAGTTCATCCAGAGTAATCATGGGCCTCTTAACTGCATCTCTGATCAGTCTTCTCCTTGTTTGAGATGAAAGTTTGGATGGACGGCCGGGTCTTGGTAGATTTGCAGTGGTATGATACTTCTTCAATTTCAATATAATTGCTTGTACAGTGCTCAATGGGATGTTTAACGTTTTGGAAATCTTTTTTATTAGCCAAATACGGCTGTAAACGTCTCCACAACAGTATCATGGACCTGCCTGTTGTGTTCCTTGGTCTTCATGATGATATCTGTGCTTTAAACAGAACACTGAGACTATCACAGAGCAGGTGCATTTATACGGAGACTTGATTACACACAGGTGGATTATATTTATCATCATCAGTCATTTAGGACAACATTGGATCATTCAGGGATCCTCAATGAACTTCTGGGGTGAGTTTGCTGCACTGAAATTAAAGGGGATGAATAATATTGCACGCCCCAATTTTCAGTTATTTAAAAAAGTTTAAAATCAGCAATAAATTTCGTTCAACTTCACAATTGTGTCCTACTTGTTGTTGATTCTTCACCATAACATTAAATTTTTTATCTTTATGTTTGAAGCCTGAAATGTGAGAAAAGGTTGAAAAATTCAAGGGAGCCGAATACTTTCACAAGGCACTATAACCTGCAAAAGCAGTCTGGAAATGGCTCTGACAATGTTCCCCTCCCTGTATCTTAGAGCAGGTGAAGATTATCCCACCCTTAAGGACTGCCAAGTGAGTCTGTGACTGCGCTATTGCTGCTCCAATGCTAGTCTTAACTGGGTTGATCTCCTCCTGAGCATAACAATTTGTTTTTCTTGTTCCCTGTATAGACTCTTGTCCAAGTCCTAACTGTTCCATGAGCTTTACAGCTTGCTATGCCAATGCCCTGTCTCTACCCTTACATGTGTGAGCAAAATAACCTCCTTCTATACCTCTTGAACTCCAAATTAATAAGATTTGTTTGACGAGCGCTCAGGAAATTAATACAGCACACGCTTCGTATAGTGTACTCAAAGAATTCCTCTTTATCAGTACATGTGACCAGTTTATATAAGGTCACAATTTCCAGATGCCTGTCAAAGCAATAAGAACAATAAGGGTGTGAATGGAAATGTGAAACTTCCCCGCCCATCAGGGTTAGCTGAACCCCATGACATCATTCAGTTATAAGACCAGATGGATACTATGAGAACAAAATGGATTCTATTCTCTCACACCTGCGGCTTTGTGAAACGACATTACCCGTTGAGCCTAATAATAAGCACAAACATTACTGGATTGCCTGTGTGGGCACGGCCCGATTAGTTTTATTTATGAATTATTGGTAACAATGTGTGGTCAGAATGTAATGCAATATGTTGAGATTACAATTAGGGATGATTGAATACCTCAAATATTCGGCTTCGCGAATATTTGCCGAATAGGTCGCCGCTATTTGACTATTCGTGAATATTCGATGAGCAATGTAAGTCTATGGGAAACCCGAATAACAACTATTCGGAACTATTCGGTCTTCCCATAGACTTACATTGCGCTTCGAATATTCGCATAGCGGCAACTTATTCGTCGGATATTCGCGAAGCCGAATATTTGAGGTATTCGATAATAGCTAATTACAATCAACCGTGTTCGGGTGTTGGTCTCCAGTCACAATATAGAAAAACAGGTAATGATATGTGTATATAACATAAATACGGCCATGGATATGGCCAATTGGCTTGCAATATATTTGGAATTTAGCTTAGATTTTTAGAACATAGAACTAAATTCCTAGGATAAAATTCACAGGTGACTAAAAATCTAGAAGTTTTTCAAAGATAGTACCTTGAAATTATATCATTAGCACATTAGGATTCAAAATTTTTCACAAGATAATATATCATAGTATCATAGTATCATAGTTTTTAAGGTTGAAGGGAGACTCTAAGTCCATCTAGTTCAACCCGTAGCCTAACATGTTGATCCAGAGGAAGGCAAAAAAAACCCCAATGTGGCAAACAAGTTCCAATGGGGAAAAAATTTCCTTCCTGACTCCACATCCGGCAATCAGACTAGTTCCCTGGATCAATACCCTGTCATAAAATCTAATATACATAACTGGTAATATTAAATTTTTCAAGAAAGGCATCCAGGCTCTGCTTAAATGTTAGTAGTGAATCACTCATTACAACATCATGCGGCAGAGAGTTCCATAGTCTCACTGCTCGTACAGTAAAGAATCCTCATCTGTGATTATGATTATGACTCGCCCACCCCAGGGCTATGGGACACCCGGTGCCGGGCCGGACTAGTCCGGTGGTAGTCACTGGTGGCTGGGCCCGGCTCCGTGGCCCTGGTGGGTGTCAGTAGACTATGTGGCTTGCTTGTTAATGGTTGTGTTCGTGACGCCACCTGTGGTATGCTGCTAATAAGCCGCCGCTGCTGTGTGAGGCCTCCGGGATGATATTATGGCAGCAATGGTAGTACTGCTCCCCACAGGTGGAGCAATGCCCGGGGCACAGTTGGTGCTTGTGAATGTCTATGCAGCGGAAATAACAGAGACCACTTCAAGGGTGCAGTTCAAGTTCTTTACTCACAGTTCTTGTCACAGCTGTAGGGACCCTCAGACTGCTGGGACCACTGTCAGGGACCTCCGCCGTTTCTGGGTGATTCAGAGAGTAAAAGCCGGTACCCTTCTCTTAGTGTCTCTTTCTTCTGCTGTCTTCCTTAGCCTTGCCTTTGATAGGATGAACCTGGCTTGGCCTCCACTACAGCCTCCAGGCTGGGGGGTCACCTGTCGGCTGATTACCCCTTTTCTGGAAGTCTGCTATGGGTTCTGGCCCTGGGAGCTTACAACGTCCCTGGGCCTCGGTTTTTACTGTTTGGAGATGATTTTGCACTCCTCCAGTCTCTAGGGACCGTCCCCTGTCGCAGCTTGGTCCCTCCACCGATGTGACTGTGGAACAGGCCACCGCAGCCTACAACTACCCGTGGCACTTCTAGGGCCCTCTCCTTGGTACCTCTAGGCCTGCTTGTGATACTTCCAGGACTACCCGCGGCCCTGCGACTCCTTCTGTCCCTTACGTGGTGTCACCTGGACCTCTGGGTCCCAGGATCTTCACCGGGAAGCGTCTCCTTCTGTTTCTCTGCTCCTGACTGACTTGGAGCTCTTTTCCTTCTTTCTTTCTTTCTTTCCTCCTCCTTGCCTGCCTCCAGCAGGCCTCCTCCTCCCTCCTTTCTCTCGTTCTTCTTCTCCAACTACATGCTCACTCTCTCCCTCCCTGAGGTAGACTGACTAAACTTGACCTTCCTCTCTTTGTCTGCTCTCAGATGGCTCCTCCCACCTCCCCAGTTGCTAAGCTACCACCCTATGGGAGCAGGGATGGGTCTTACAGCCCCTCTCAGCATGCAGCATGGGAGGGTTGCCTGCCACTTTCCCTGGTCCCAGTATGTACCTAACAATGGGTGTAGTGTGGATTTACCAGGGGACCGGAGTTCACGCTCTTCCTCTCTCAGAATGGGGCATCACACCGCTGGATGGGGTGCAATGACCTGTGGCGACGGAAGCCTCAGGGGCGCCACACTCCCCCACAGCAAATCCCAGCACGTCCTCGGGCTGAAAAACAACAAAAACATGTGGAAGAACTGCAAAACATTTTTGGTATGCAAAACATAAAACAATAAAACATTTCTTCCCTTTATGGGAGGCACAATTACTTTAACGTTGAAAACTTCTTATAAAGAAACTATGTGTGCACTTTCAGTTCATTGCACAGTTTGGGCACTTCCCCCATAATTCTGGTAGGGGGCACAACGGGTGCAACTATATACATTTTCGGCTACAACAACTCCAGTAGCCCGGCAGTTCGTTTCTTTCAATCAAACGACAATGGGACAAAATCAACCAGCCATTAAGTCCAATGGCCTGGTTACATAAGACACATACACATTTACCAGGGCCCACATTCCAGTTCAGTGGCCCGGTAACACATAAACATGGGGGGTGACGTCTTCAAAAAGCATGAGGGGCAGTACAGCAGGAAAGGGTGTCATCTTCGAAAAGAATGAGGGGCAAAACACAAGGGACTTCTTCAAAAAGAATGAGGGGCAGACAGGGGCTATATACAGTTCAGCATCTCTTCTTCTTTACTCACGAGGGTAGATGTCAGGGTCCCACTCCGGCATGGCTCCTGGCAGCAGGTACGCCGACGAGATCATCGTCTGGGTCCCTTGGGCGCTGGTCCCTGACCTTCTGCGCCGTCCTGCAGCCTGGATTGGAGTGGGGCTGCTGGTAGGTGTTGTACGGCGTTGCTGCAGAGGGCTGCTTGTCTGCAGGGGGCTGTTGCTGTGGTCTCTAGGGCCCTGCTTTGGCCGGGCTCCCTGCATCACACACGCCATGGAGATCCTGGTCTGCGTCTCCTGGGTGACCGTTGTAGGCCCGCTGTAATGTTCTGCGGCCTGGGTCTGCCTTGAGGGAGGGCTGCGGCGGCTGCTGACAGGGGAGACGCTGCACGATGGCATGGTGCGGCGCCACTCCGGTTCCTCCGGGGCCGCTTCTTCCTGCACAATATGCGCATGCAGCGCGTACCATCCACGGTCCCCCATCAGCCGGGTATACTCCATCACATCACCCGGCCTGGCATCTCGCCCTGGGTGGCCTCTGGGCAGGTGCTCCTCAATGTCACGTCTGGCCACAAACACGTCTTTGCCCAGGCCGGGCTCCCTGATGAAGCCCCAGCCGCCATCTTGCCGAAAGTCTACGACTAAGCCCCGTCTCACTGGGCCCTCGGTTCCCTTCAGGGCCTTCCTGACCTCTTCCTTGGAGGCCAGATTAGCGGCTTCCCTGGCCTTCCGTTTCTTCTCCCGGAGCTCCCGCTCCCTCTGGTACTCTACCACTAGCCTCCGGCATGTTAACTCGTTGGCCAGGGGAGTTTCCTTGGGGAGCAGCGGCCGCTGCAGTCCCCTGCTTTCAATGGGCGCTGCGTCCCAATTCACTCCCGGGGATGCCATTCCCAGGAGGCTCACAGGGGGACTCGGCAAGGGGCCCGCTAGCTGTTCGGGGTTCACCCCTCCCCAGGCTCCGTCTGCGGGGGTCTCAGGCAGGCCTCCGGTGCCCCACCGTGCGTCCGCGGGGTAGGCTGAGAAGGCCAGGGGGTCAGTGAAGGGGCTAAGCGGGGGCGCGTGGCGGGGCCCTGGGTCCGGACTGGACGGGGTTTCTGGTTGCTCACCCTGCTTCCGCTCCGCGGCATCCATCCACCGCTCCATATCCTCCGGCACCCTCGGCGTTTCTTTCTGCCGGTCCGCTTCCACCTCCACGCTGCTCAGCCTCCGGGCCAAGACTCTCATTTCCTCCCGGAGCAGGTCCAGTTCGAGATTCACTTTTCCGGTCCCTGGTGCACCTCTCTGCAGCTCCTCCGCCATGCTGCCGACCTGGGGAATGCTGCCTGGAACACTGCTCGAGTGCTCGACCACGCCACTCGGCTGCTCCCTTTCCCTTCTCGGAGGCGGGGCCGGAGGCTGCACCAGCAGTTGGCGCCAGACTGGCGCCCAGCCCATCACGACCGGCGCCGCTCCGCTTAGTATCAGGTACATTTTCTTTATCTGCTGGTCTGGCATTTAAACTCTCTCTGCCAGCCGGCCAGCTTATCTCGTCGCCATTTCTTCTTCTTCCGCCTTCTATGGCGGGCACTGCTTCGCGCTCTTTTCTTGGACAAGGGGGCGGGGCTTCTCTTCGCGCCCTTTTTTCTTGCACGCCCCCCTTCTTCCCGCGCTCAGTGGCTTCAATGGCGGCAGTTTCTCACTGTAATACACAGTCTGTTTCACGATTCTTCAGGCGCACAGTACCCGGTGGGACCGGGCACGAAATCCTGTTCGTGACGCCAAAGTTGACTCGCCCACCCCAGGGCTATGGGACACCCGGTGCCGGACCGGACTAGTCCGGTGGTAGTCAGTGGTGGCTGGGCCCGGCTCCGTGGCCCTGGTGGGTGTTAGTAGACTATGTGGCTTGCTTGTTAATGGTTGTGTTCGTGACGCCACCTGTGGTATGCGGCTAATAAGCCGCCGCTGCTGTGTGAGGCCTCCGGGATGATATTATGGCAGCAATGGTAGTACTGCTCCCCACAGGTGGAGCAATGCCCGGGGCACAGTTGGTGCTTGTGAATGTCTATGCAGCGGAAATAACAGAGACCACTTCAAGGGTGCAGTTCAAGTTCTTTACTCACAGTTCTTGTCACAGCTGTAGGGACCCTCAGACTGCTGGGACCACTGTCAGGGACCTCCGCCGTTTCTGGGTGATTCAGAGAGTAAAAGCCGGTACCCTTCTCTTAGTGTCTCTTTCTTCTGCTGTCTTCCTTAGCCTTGCCTTTGATAGGATGAACCTGGCTTGGCCTCCACTACAGCCTCCAGGCTGGGGGGGTCACCTGTCGGCTGATTACCCCTTTTCTGGAAGTCTGCTATGGGTTCTGGCCCTGGGAGCTTACAACGTCCCTGGGCCTCGGTTTTTACTGTTTGGAGATGATTTTGCACTCCTCCAGTCTCTAGGGACCGTCCCCTGTCACAGCTTGGTCCCTCCACCGATGTGACTGTGGAACAGGCCACCGCAGCCTACAACTACCCGTGGCACTTCTAGGGCCCTCTCCTTGGTACCTCTAGGCCTGCTCGTGATACTTCCAGGACTACCCGCGGCCCTGCGACTCCTTCTGTCCCTTACGTGGTGTCACCTGGACCTCTGGGTCCCAGGATCTTCACCGGGAAGCGTCTCCTTCTGTTTCTCTGCTCCTGACTGACTTGGAGCTCTTTTCCTTCTTTCTTTCTTTCTTTCCTCCTCCTTGCCTGCCTCCAGCAGGCCTCCTCCTCCCTCCTTTCTCTCGTTCTTCTTCTCCAACTACATGCTCACTCTCTCCCTCCCTGAGGTAGACTGACTAAACTTGACCTTCCTCTCTGTGTCTGCTCTCAGATGGCTCCTCCCACCTCCCCAGTTGCTAAGCTACCACCCTATGGGAGCAGGGATGGGTCTTACAGCCCCCTCTCAGCATGCAGCATGGGAGGGTTGCCTGCCACTTTCCCTGGTCCCAGTATGTACCTAACAATGGGTGTAGTGTGGATTTACCAGGGGACCGGAGTTCACTCTCTTCCTCTCTCAGAATGGGGCATCACACCGCTGGATGGGGTGCAATGACCTGTGGCGACGGAAGCCTCAGGGGCGCCACAATTAAACCTTCCTTCCTCAAGACGTAGCGGATGCCCCCGTGTTCCAGTCGCAGGCCTAGGTGTAAAAAGATCTTTGGAAAGGTCTCTGTACTGTCCCCTCATATATTTATACATTGTGATTAGATCCCCCCTAAGCCTTCGTTTTTCCAAACTAAATAACCCCAAGTTTAATAACCTGTCTTGGTATTGAAGCCCACCCATTCCTCTAATAATCTTGGTCGCTCTTCTCTGCACCCTCTCCAGTTCAGCTATGTCCTTCTTATATATCGGTGACCAGAATTGTACACAGTATTCTAAGTGCGGTCGCACTAGTGACTTGTACAGAGGTAGAACTATATTTTTTTCATGAACACTTATACCTCTTTTAATACATCCCATTATTTTATTAGCCCTGGCAGCAGCTGCCTGACACTGTCCACTAAAGTGAAGTTTACCATCCACCCATACACCCAAGTCTTTTTCTGTGTCTGTTTTACCCAGTGTTCTACAATTAAGTACATAATCATAAATGTTATTTCCTCTACCCAAGTGCATGACCTTACATTTATCTACATTAAACTTCAATTGCCACTTCTCAGCCCAATCCTCCAATTTACATAAATCTCCCTGTAATATAAAATTATCCTCCTCTGTATTGATTACCCTGCCGAGTTTAGTATCATCTGCAAATATTGAAATTCTACTCCGCATGCCCCCAACAAGGTCATTTATAAATATGTTGAAAAGAAGCGGGCCCAATACTGACCCCTGTGGTACCCCACTATGAACTGAGACCCAGTCCGAGTACGTACCATTAATAACCACCCTTTGTTTCCTATCACTGAGCCAGTTTTTAACCCAGTTACACATATTTTCCCCTATCCCCATTATTCTCATTTTATATACCAACCTTTTGTGTGGCACCGTATCAAAAGCTTTTGAAAAGTCCATATACACAACATCCACTGCATTTCCCTGGTCCAGACTTGAACTTACCTCTTCATAGAAGCCGATCAAATTAGTTTGACAGGATCGATCCCTCATAAACCCATGTTCATACTCTGTCATAAGGTTATTTTTCTTGAGATACTCCAGTATAGCATCTCTCAAGAAACCCTCAAGGATTTTACCAACCGTAGAGGTTAAACTTACCGGCCTATAATTTCCCGGCTCAGTTTTTGTCCCCTTTTTGAATATTGGCACCACATTTGCTATGCGCCAGTCCTGCGGTACCGACCCTGTTATTAAGGAATCTGAGAAGATTAAAAATAATGGTCTATCTATCACAGAACTCAATTCCTGTAGTACTCTGGGGTGTATGCCATCCGGGCCCGGAGATTTGTCAACCTTAGTGATTTCGAGGCGGCGGCGTACTTCCTGCTGGGTTAAGCAGGTAATATTCAAGGGTGAATTTATGGTACCACTGGTCATGTCATCTGCCATGGCATTTTCTTGTATAAAAACCGTAGAAAAAAAGTCATTCAGCAGGTTGGCTTTACCCTCATCCCCTTCCACCATTTCACCAAGACTATTTTTAAGGGGGCCAACACTATCGCTTTTCAGTTTTTTACTGTTTATGTAGTTAAAGAATATTTTAGGATTATTTTTACTTTCTCTCGCAATGAGTCTCTCTGTCTCAAACTTAGCTAACTTAATTTGCTTTTTACATATTTTATTTAATTTTCTATAATTATATAATGCCTCATCACTACCTACCCTCTTTAATTCTTTTAAGGCTTTCTGTTTTTCTTTTATTGCTTCCCTTACAGCTCTATTTAGCCATAGGGGTTTCCTCCTATTTCTAGCATGTTTGTTCCCATAGGGTATATTTTCTGCACAAGCCCTATATGGAGACTCAAGGTTAGCAAAGTAATTAGTGAGATGAGTTTGAAAAGTAGGTTAAACCCATAAAACTTCCTGACGAGAAAACAACTCATTTGAGCCACCACATCCTCCCACATTCTATTAAGTAAAAATGTTTGCGAGAATTTGGAAATGTGTGTACTGTACGTGTATGTCATGATGTAGGTCGTGATGGAGCCGATTATTCGAACAAAGAAAAATACAAAAATTACTGTTTTTGCAGTGTGATTATAAAAAAAATTCTCCCTAAAACAGTCCCCACAGCGGACTTCCTGTTCCTGTCCTGGCTGAGGTGGAAGCTTAGAGGAGAGCTCCTGCCACCCCTCACAGAAACCGACTAAAAACAGACCCCCCCGGACGAGCCACCAAACAGAGAGCAGCACAGGAGGTTACCTAAAGCAGACAGCTATGGAACGGTACCTCCTGAGAAGCTCTGGGAGCGGTGAGTCAGCCTGGAGAAGCTTTGATATGGACAGAGGAGAAGATAAGATAATGGCGCCGAGCCTGATGGGGGAGGAGCCTGAACGCATGGTGAGAGACACAGAAAAGCAAACACAGAGCTGGAAGGGGAGAGATAAGGGAGATATGAGCGAGGAGACAGGAGATAAGGAAGATATGAGCGAGGAGTCACAGGAGGACACAGCAGGAGAGAGGTGGATGCAGGGGACTGATGACAGTGGATCCCAATGGGAGGATGAAGGAGATATGGAGGCAGAGGGGAGAGAAGATGCAGGCAAAGCAGGGCACCTCAGAGACACAGCAGTGTTGGAGGATGAAACTGACAAACAGTACAGGGAGATTAATCCCACTCAGACTCACAGGAAGTCAAATGCAAGAATTAATAATACCCCTTCCAAAGGAAACAAAAAGCAGCCTACTACACCAACATCACAAGCCTGCAAGCTATTGGGGGATGGAGGTGGTGGCCCAGTCCAGACAAAGAGAACTAAGAAAACAGCACCACCTGCAGGCCAAGACAAGTACACACAAAAGCTTAATGTGGACTATAAAAAACTGGCTGAAGAAGTGACATCACACTTGTCAAAAGAGATTAAAGTGGCTATTGAGGCAGCCATACAAACATCATTAGCTAATATGCAAAAACAGATAAATGCCCATGCATCTAGACTGGCAGAATCAGAGCAGAGAATATCTGACTCCGAGGAGACAATACTGGCTATGCAAGCACAAATAGCAGCTCTAGCAAAATCTAATGAATACTTGAAGGATAAAGCGGACGATTTGGAAAACAGATCGAGACGAAACAACCTACGTATAGTCGGGTTGCCAGAGTCTGTGTCGATTGGACAGTTGGATAATATATGCGAGTTGGAGCTACCGCAGGCCCTGGGCATAAAGGCGAAATTCAGAGTTGAAAGAGCCCACAGAGTGGGTCCACTGAGACACCAGGAGGCTAATAAGGGAGAGGGCCAAAACTCAAACAAGAATACCCCGATAAGAGCCAGGCAGGTGATTGTCAAGTACCTTGATTATAAGCATAAGGAGGAAATATTGAGGGCCTTTAGAGAACGAAAGCGTCCACTACAATATCAAGGCAACAGACTGCTAATTTTTGGGGATTATTCAGCGGAAGTATCCAGAAGGAGAAAAGAATTTACCAAAATTTGCTCATTTCTGTACAACAAAAAAGTAAAGTGCCAGCTATTATACCCTGCTACACTGAAAGTTAGAAACCCCAATGGCTCGTTTGTATACTACAAGGACTACAAAGAAGCAGAAAACATTCTCATGGCAGAGCTCAACAAGACTAGGTCAGAAAGGCAAGAAAAAGGAGCTAGTGGAGAAGGGAATAATAGAAGAGGATCCCCCACAAGCTCAGGAAGAGATGTGGGACGTCTTGGGGGACAAAAGCAAGTCGAGACCAGGGAGGAAAGGAGGCCAAGCCCGGGTCGACAGCATAATTCTCGCCTGGAACACAGGAACCAACCCTTGGAGAGAAACCATGATACCTGAACTGGAACTCGCTCATTGTTTTTCCTTTTTTTGCCTGTTTTTTTTTTTTTTTTTTTATCTCTTCCCAAACAGGGAGAGGCGTTGAGGAGGATGCATTACGGAGAGAGGGTTGGGGAGGTGAGAGGAGGAGGGGGAAGGGAAAAAAGAGAGGAAAACATCCCAAAGTCTGGGTCCTCTTCCCCCCCCCCTCTTTTTTTTTTTTTGTTCTTCTCCTTTCTTTCTCCATCTTCTCTCCCCTTGGTCTTTTTTTTCTTTTTTTCTTTTTCTCCTTTGTCCAGGAACATCATCCAAATTCAAATGAAGTGGGCCTGTTCTGGGCGGACTGATGGCTACCTGGAGTCAGAGATAAGTAGGACTGGAGAATCTTGCTGAGGTTTTGACATACTGTGCTAATTTTTGCATAATTTTCAAAGGCTTATTCAAGTTAGTCCGGGGATAGAACATATATTTTTTGGGGGGTGATTAGGGAGCTACATATTTTGGCTAGGAATAGGGGAGCTCACCAACGTGGCGGGAAGCGCCGTGGATTTCTCGGAAGGGAAATTATGTTTTACAGTTACATGCTTTTTGTTGTATTTGTTATATTTGCAAGGTGGGGAAAGGGAGTGTCGATTTTGTGGTACCAACTGTGATTCTAGTGTCGAACATCTCGTCTTCCTTGATGCAGGGGCCCATAGGGGAGGGAGTAGTAAAAGCAGAATACCCAGGTAAACATGATACAGATAACTACGTGGAATGTTAAAGGGCTGAGATCACCTAACAAACGAGCAATGATATTGAGACATCTGAAAAGACTAAAGACAGACATTGCCTTATTACAGGAAACCCACTTGGGGGGGGAGGACTTTTTCCGCATGAAGAAACATTGGGTGGGCACCGTTTACGGGGCAGCGGCACAAGGTAGAAAAGCGGGCACTATGATCCTAATAAATAAACAATTCAGTCATGAGGTAGTGGCACATGAGGCAGACGACCATGGAAGGTGGCAGCACTTAACAATCGTTAGTCCAGCGGGTAAACTCAGTATTTATAATGTCTATGGCCCAAATTCACAACAAATCACATTTCATGATGACATAAAGGCCACCATATTAGCAGATGGGGAGGCTAACATTATAGTGGGAGGCGATTTTAACACTGTCCCAGACTCAGCTGAAGATAGGAGGAGGGGCGAGGAGGGGACAGCTAATGTGGGCAGGAGTTTAGACAATAGGGATGTAACATTAGAAGACGTAGGACTGAAAGACATCTGGAGACTAACTCACCCACATGACAGAGAGTATACACACTTCTCTCACCCTCATGATAGCTGGTCACGTATTGATCAGTTCTGGATCTCGCAAGACTTACTGAGTGGAACGCAAGATTGTGTGATAGAGAATATGGTGATCTCTGATCATAGTCCGGTGAGATTGGGCATTAGAGAGAAATTCAGGAGAGGTACAGATATCATATGGAGATTCCCATCGTTCCTTCTCAGGCAAGATAATTTCCATAAGGTGCTACAGGAGTGGTGGGGAGAATTCGCAGAGGACAATAAGGAACATAGAGAGTCCCCAGTGATATTTTGGGAAACGGCAAAAGCGGTCCTAAGGGGCCGTCTGGTGGGGTACGCAGCCATGATCAAACGGAAAACCAATGAGAATTATAATTTCCATAGTGAAGCAGTACGGGTAGCATATACAAATTATGTGACAAATAGATCTCCCATGACAAAAGGCAGATGGTTGGAGGCAAAAGAGGGATTTGACGAATGGGCCAAAAAAAAGGAACAACTATTCTGGTCGCACAAGGAGGTTGACTTACATAGGTTTGGCAACAAGGCGGGAAGGATGTTGGCCAATCTGGCAAGGGGCAGCAGAAAGATGACAGTGATCTCTAAACTGAAAACAAAGGGGGGAGAGGTGACTACGGATCCTAAGGACATTAATAAACTGTTGGGAGATTACTATAGAAAACTATATGGGTCAGGGAATAACGACATGACTGATGAGGCAGAGTGGCTAAGACAAGCCCAAATGCCTAGCTTGACGGAGGAAGATTTGAGTGCCTTAAACGCAGATATCACAGTAGAGGAGGTGACGAGAACAATTGGGGAGCTTAACACCAACAAGGCACCGGGACCTGACGGTTTCAATAGTGAATTCTATAAGGCTCTGAAGGATCTGATCTCGCCGGATCTAACCTCAGTCTTTAATGCTTTCCTGGGAGGGGCGGAAATACCCAAAAATTCCAACATAGCATATATTAAATTACTCCCCAAGGGAACCAAGGACCTGGATGATCCCTCTAGTTATAGACCTATATCGCTCATAAATCAGGATTTAAAAATTATGTCCAAGATCATGGCTAATAGACTGGCCGAGATCTTACCTAGGATCATTACGAATCACCAGGTGGGGTTTATTAAGGGGAGAAATGCCGTTACCAATATCCGAAAGACAATTCTAGTGGTAGACGCGGTTAGACTGGGTCTCACTGAGGGAGGGGCTAGACCTGCCCTAGTTACACTTGACGCAGAAAAAGCGTTTGATAATGTAAATTGGGGGTGGTTAGACAGGGTAATGGAGGCCATAGGGATTGTAGGCAAGATGAGACTTTACATTAGAAACCTTTATGCCAACTCGGGAGCTAGGGTACACACTCCGGGCTTTCTATCAGACGTGTTCCCTTTGATGAAGGGAACAAGACAGGGCTGCCCATTATCTCCTCTTTTATTCAACCTGGCAATCGAGCCGTTGTCAAGAATACTACAGGGACAAAATAGCTTTAAAGGAATCAAGATAAGGGGTTCAGAAGTAAAGACAGCGCTTTTTGCTGATGACATCATACTTTATATGGGGGACCCCGGTGCGGATTTGCCACAGACTCTTGCCTTGATTGAAAAATTTGGCTCATTCTCCGGTTTCAAACTGAACAAAAAAAAATGCGAGATCATGTTCCTAAAGGGGCATCATGGGACAATGGGGGGACAAATAAGGGATGGCTGTCTATGTGGAATTCCTATAGCACAATCTTCAATTAAATACCTGGGAGTGCATATAGGAAGATCGGTGGAAACAATCTATAACTTGAATTATGGACCGCTAATCAGGAAAATTACAGTTCAATTAAAGGGATGGAAAGGTCTGCCACTTCCATTACTGGCAAGATGCCACCTGATAAAAATGATGAGCTTTCCTAGGCTGCTGTATCCCTTCCAGACAATCCCGCTATTGCTAAAACTAAAGGATGTGAATAAGCTCAACTCCGCGTATACAGAATTTCTGTGGAGGGGAAGGAAACCCAGAATAAAGCTGCGTACGCTGATGAAGTCAGCAGAGGAGGGAGGTCTAAACTTTCCAGATGTCCAAGGGTATAATCTTGTATGTATCATGAGGCATGTAATTGATTGGGTGAGAGGAACGAGTAGGCACTCAGATCATGCGATGGAAACTAAATATGCGTCACCGTGGGATCTGACGTCCATTCTACACTCCCCACTATCCAGGGTTGAAGGGCACATAAGGAACTCAATTATATTCCGAGACACCATGCTAACATGGAAGTCGGTAAGGAAAAAACTGGGGCTCTCATGGAAAGTGTCCAAGTACTTGAACCCCTGGGCATTCCCAAATTTTCCCCTGGGACGAGAAAACAAGCTATTTACTAGATGGAAAGAGAGGGGAGTCAGGAGAATGATAGATGTTATGAATGTGGAGGACAGGAGGTGGATGACAGGTCGGGAAGTGTTGGATAAGTACAACCTTAATAGCTCACATGTCATCCAGTATGAACAATTGAAACATGGAATAATAGGAGACCTGGGTGTGGTTGGAAGAGAGCTGAACAGAAGTTCGATTGATGAGTTACTGGAATGTGATGTAACAAGTATAAATGTCTCTAAAATTTATCGATCGCTAAGGGGGGTGCTTATCTCACGGGAGGATAGTCGGACTTTAAAAGCGTGGGGGAAACAATTGGGAAGGGAAGAAGTGGTGGATGATATACTGAGAGGATGGGTACAAGTGCGGAAACATATTACCAATGAGAGATGGAGAGACACTCAATTCAGAATTCTACATAGGGCCATTATAGGTTTCAACATACCAGGTAGGGATAGGTGGTGTCCTAAGTGTCAAAAAGAAAAAACGGATATGCTACATGGGCTATGGGAATGTGAGACAATCGCTAGGTTCTGGAACCAAGTCAGACTATTTGCCCAGTCAACATGGGGAATTTTCAGCAAACTAGACTTAATGGTGTGGATTTTCCACTCCTTTGAGGGAGGAGTAGGAGGAGGACCGAACACGCCGGAAAAGAGGAAATACGCAATAATGCATGACATAGCCATGATAGCTAAGCGTTGCATCTTAAAACACTGGATTCAAAGGGAGGGCCCATCCATAAAGGAGGTTGTGGGCGAACTACACAACCTTCTGAGGTGGGAAAAACTAGAAGCGGAGAGGGATAAAGATGGGTTGACAGCCAAGTTTTTTGTGAGATGGAGACATTTTATTGAAAGCCAATTCACACAGGGAGAAATAATTAACCTGATGGCACCTTTTGTTCACTCAGAGTGGTATATCCTGAGCGATATTCAGGACAGCCTGGGTAAACTGAGAATCACCTAGGAGGGGGCTCTGGCGGGAGGGGGAGACGAGACGGTTGGGAATACCAAGACACGCTAGCAAAATTGAAATCATTCAGGGACGACACAGAGATTTAACGAATTGTATTGCATATGTTATATTATATTTCATTACCTATGTTTTGGTTTAATGTTACTGTATACTATCTTAAATCGAACAGCAACATGGAACTCCAAATTGGGGTATCACCCACCTCTATGTCACATTTTGTCAGACGAATGTTCTTCTTTTGCAATGATACTTGTCATGTTTTTACAAATTTGAAAAATCAATAAAAAACGTTTTGGAAAAAAAAAACAGTCCCCACAGCAAAGAACAAACAGAATTGCTTGTTTTGTTTTTTTTTCAATTAAACCTCAATAAAAATAATATTAGTGCACACAGAAGAATAAAAGAATAATAAGTCTTGGAAGTGGTGATGAATAGTGATGAGGGAACCTGTCACCAGGTGTTTCCCTTACCACCACCAGTGAGCCCTTATATACAGCATTCCAGAATACTGTATATAAGAGCCCAGACCACTTTGTATAACGTAAAAAACACCTTTTTTTATACTCACCTAGTGCATGGTCCGGACCAATGGGTGTCATTGCTCTCGGGTCTGGCACCTCCTCCATCCTGAGCAGTCGCTGTCCTCCTGCCCAACCCCGTGTGGATGACGCGTCCTATGTCATCCACACAGAGACATCCATTGCGCTCCTGCACATGCGCATTTTCATCTTCCCGGCTGAGAGCAGATGAAAGTATTGTAGTGTGCATGTGTAGTCGTTCTTTGACCTTTCCTTGCGCCTGCACATTACAGTACTTTGCTCTGTCCCCTACAGGGCTGATCAAAGTGCGCATGCGCAGGAGCGCAATGGCGGTCTCTGTGTGGATGACGTAGGATATGTCATCCACACAGGGCTGGGAAGGAGGATGGCGACTGCCAGGCAAGATGGAGGCGGTGGCGGACCGAGTGCAGCGACGCCTATTGGACCGCCCCACCCCCTGAGTATTATATAGGTGTTTTTTACATTATAAAGAGCGGCCTGGGATCTTATATACAGTATTCTGGAATGCCGCATATAAGAGCTCACTGGTGGTAGTCGCAGCTTATAGAAGAAAATCCTGGTGACAAGTTCTCTTTATTTGCACTAGCAATCTTATATTTGTTGTTGAGGTTGACACTGCGCCATTTATTTCTCCCGGTACGCTTGTAGGCTAATAATGCATTACTTAACTTTCCTCAGGACCAACACTATTTCGCTGTCTGTGTTGTTTCCCCCTCATCTGTTTTTAGGTTGTTTTATTATTTCATGGGTTTAATAATAAAGATTTACATTTTATTGCTAAAATTATTTCTTGTGTTATGCCGTCTACTCCATTTCTCTATAGGTTCCCGTATACAGTGCCTACAAGTAGTATTCAACCCCCTGCAGATTTAGCAGGTTTACACATTCGGAATTAACTTGGCATTGTGACATTTGGACTGTAGATCAGCCTGGAAGTGTGAAATGCACTGCAGCAAAAAAGAATGTTATTTCTTTTTTTTTTTTTTTTTTAAATTGTGAAAAGTTTATTCAGAGGGTTATTTATTATTCAACCCCTGAAATCACCAGAATTCTGTTTGGTTCCCCTAAAGTATTAAGAAGTATTTCAGGCACAAATAACAATGAGCTTCACATGTTTGGATTAATTATCTCTTTTTCCAGCCTTTTCTGACTAATTAAGACCCTTCCCAAACTTGTGAACAGCACTCATACTTGGTCAATATGGGAAAGACAAAGGAGCATTCCAAGGCCATCAGAGACAAGATCGTGGAGGGTCACAAGGCTGGCAAGGGGTACAAAACCCTTTCCAAGGAGTTGGGCCTACCTGTCTCCACTGTTGGGAGCATCATCCGGAAGTGGAAGGCTTATGGAACTACTGTTAGCCTTCCACGGCCTGGACAGCCTTTGAAAGTTTCCACCCGTGCCGAGGCCAGGCTTGTCCGAAGAGTCAAGGCTAACCCAAGGACAACAAGGAAGGAGCTCCGGGAAGATCTCATGGCAGTGGGGACATTGGTTTCAGTCAATACCATAAGTAACGTACTCCACCGCAATGGTCTCCGTTCCAGACGAGCCCATAAGGTACCTTTACTTTCAAAGCGTCATGTCAAGGCTCGTCTACAGTTTGCTCATGATCACTTGGAGGACTCTGAGACAGACTGGTTCAAGGTTCTCTGGTCTGATGAGACCAAGATCGAGATCTTTGGTGCCAACCACACACGTGACGTTTGGAGACTGGATGGCACTGCATACGACCCCAAGAATACCATCCCTACAGTCAAGCATGGTGGTGGCAGCATCATGCTGTGGGGCTGTTTTTCAGCCAAGGGGCCTGGCCATCTGGTCCGCATCCATGGGAAGATGGATAGCACGGCCTACCTGGAGATTTTGGCCAAGAACCTCCGCTCCTCCATCAAGGATCTTACGATGGGTCGTCATTTCATCTTCCAACAAGACAACGACCCAAAGCACACAGCCAAGAAAACCAAGGCCTGGTTCAAGAGGGAAAAAATCAAGGTGTTGCAGTGGCCTAGTCAGTCTCCTGACCTTAACCCAATTGAAAACTTGTGGAAGGAGCTCAAGATTAATGTCCACATGAGACACCCAAAGAACCTAGATAACTTGGAGAAGATCTGCATGGAGGAGTGGGCCAAGATAACTCCAGAGACCTGTGCCGGCCTGATCAGGTCTTATAAAAGACGATTATTAGCTGTAATTGCAAACAAGGGTTATTCCACAAAATATTAAACCTAGGGGTTGAATAATAATTAACCCACACTTTTATGTTGAAAATTTATTAAAATTTAACTGAGCAACATAACTTGTTGGTTTGTAAGATTTATGCATCTGTTAATAAATCCTGCTCTTGTTTGAAGTTTGCAGGCTCTAACTTATTTGCATCTTATCAAACCTGCTAATTCTGCAGGGGGTTGAATACTACTTTTAGGCACTGTATGTTTGGAGTGGCTTTTTCTCCTGGTTGCACCTTAGGTGTCTCTGACGCCAGAAGGTTTGCTGCTTCACTCTTTTTTTAAATCAAATAAACTTTATTGAGGCGATATAAAGGATTAAGATTCATTACAGATAAAGCAAATTAACAAGTCTTGATGCCCAATAAATCATTACCAGGAGCGAACGTAAATATATTTAGTACATAGTAGTAACAGTATTACAGATACAGAGCATGTCTTGAATACAATATCCCTAAACATATATAGGTGGGTTCAGCGTACAAACTCAGAAAATCCCACTCTATAAACTAAGTTAGACAATAGTCATTGTTGCTGGTCTATTTCTATCCAGTGATATAAGTTATCAAAGGACAAGTCCGAAGATATTCAATACCACATAGAAGAACATTTGGCTCCAGAATGGCCCTTGCCGCTCCCTTCCCAGTCAGCGATCACCACCCCTCATCTCCACCGGTTAATCCATCCACCCCACATTAATTGGAATTTTCCAAGCCAGCCACATAGATAGTTTTTTTTAAAAAGCAAGGGAAAGGTTCATAGGTACTCTTGATGACATCCAATGTCTGGCTTTTGGGGCTACAATAGAACCTCAGTCAGGAAAAATCTTTCTACAGGCCTTCGGTTTTGTTCAGGGTCAACAAACAGTAGACAAGTCTTTGGGTCATCTGTCATGGGCATTCCCGTGTGATCTTGTAGGACCTGAACCGCTTGAGCCCAGTATCACCTAATCTCCAAGCAATCGCATAGAAGATGAAAAAAAAAAAAGGGGCGGGAGAGGGCTTACAAAGCGATCTCCTACTGCTCATCGCTTGTTGGTTCAACATCTGTCTCCCACTTGCTTCTGGTCAGGTGATGTATTGATTCCGTGCACCCTTCAAGGAGGATAACACATAAATGGGATAGAAGTCCAGATCCAGATGGATTTAGTAGGGATAAGGGGGATGTGGCTTAAGATTTTATATTGGCAATTTGCATTGTCTAGATTGTTCTGAAGAGTGATCAAGTTTTAAAAAGGCATTGCTTTAAAAGGCAAGGGCATTACAGCTTGTAGGAAAGCCCCTAAATGAACTATTTATGGTATTATCAAAATCTTCAAATACAGAGGTTCAAATGCTGTTTAGAAGGCTTCAGGATGTCCAAGAAGGGCCAGCAAGTGCCAGGACCGTCTCATAAAGCTATGGGATCTGTTAAACACCAGTGCAGAGCTTGCTCATAAATGGCAGCAGGCAGGTGTCAATGCATCTGTATGCACAATGAGGCAAAGGCTTTTGGAGGCAGCCTGGTGTCAAAGAGGGCAGCAAAAAAAGTTACTTGTCTCCAAGAAAAACCTCAAGGATAGACTGACATTCTGTAGGAAATACAGAAATTGAACTGCAGAAGACTGGGATACAGTTATTTTCTCTAATGAAGTCTCTTTCAGATTGTTTTAGACATCTGAAATAATAATAGTCTGGAGAAGAAACGGTGAGCCCGTCATGTGGCTGCCAACAGTAAAGCCTCCTAAGACCACTCATGGGTGGGCATGGAGGGCTAACTCACAGTTTTGCCTAAGCAAACTGCCAGGAATAAATAATGGGAGCTAAACATCTTCCAGGAGCAACTTCTCCCAACCATCCAGGAGCAATATGGTGATGATGCTTTTTTCAGCATGATGGAGGCCATGTCATGTGGCAAAAGTAATCACTAAGTGCCTCGGTGAACAAAATATTGACATTTTGGGTCCATGGCCAGGAAACTCCCCAGATCTCAATCCCATTGAGAACCTGTGATCAATTCTTAAAACTGCAGTCTGTGTCCGGTCTATGAAGCAGCAGGCACTGGATGTCCAAAAATATCTTTGGACTTCAGTATAAAATCTTTCAATCTTTCCAATATTTTTTCCATTTTACAGTACATCTAACCTTGGGAAAAGAGAAGTCAGATATGTAGTGCCATCATCCTCTGTCAGTGAAATAGTTACTACATAAAAGTTCATGTTAAGGAGCTGCTCAAGGGCTCAGAGGAATCGGATTTCCTTCCTTTTATCCCAAAAAATCTAAGCAATTCTGAAATTAGAACTATCTGAGGGAAGTGCTCTGCATGCAATTGTCTGAAAATTTCAAAGCAAACGAAAAAGCTAAAACCGTCCTTAATATCACTGAAAATAGATCATCTCCTCTGCATTCTCCGCTCCGATCACTCTCATAGGCCAAAAACAGCGAGATCCACTGACGATTTCAGCAATTTGTTCCCTGCATTGACCCAGAGGGTCAGAGAGGAGCCTGTAACGGGGAAAATAAAGTGATATTACATATTATAGAGTGGAGGTGTTCTGCAGCGTATACAGGAGAAACTGCAAAATAACCTAATATATTTCTGTATCTATTCTTCCATCTAAAACAGGGGTCAAGAGCCTATAGCTTGCGAGCCAGATGTGGCTCTTTTGATGGCCGCATCTGGCTCGCATACAAATCTTCCGGTTTGTAAGACGCACTTTTTTCCCCCAAAACTGGGGGAAAAATGAGGGTGTGTCTTACAAACCGCATATACCTTACCGGGCAGCAGTGGTGGCGCAGGTTGGCGATACTGGAGGATCATGGGGTGTTGGCTGGCGCACTGATCTGTGGGCTGCTTTGAATTTCCTGCAGTTGACGAGATCGACTTCAAGAAAATGTCCGTAGAGGCGGAGTGTGCGCAGATAGGACTCTGTGGCCATTTTCCTGAAGTCCATTGCGTCGATCTGTGCACACGCCATGAACATTTTCTTGATCTCTTCAACTGTGGGAGATTCTAAGCAGCATGCTGGCAGATCAATGGCGCCCGCCGCCGTGACATCCCATGAGCCCACAGCAGTATCGCTTACCATCTGCACACTTACCCTATTGAGTCGCGACACCCCCTCCTCTGTGCACACAGCATCGCCGACCCTGCCTCCTGGGACCTTCTGAGCAGCTCCACCACCGCTGCTCCCCCTGGTGAGTATGGCTCTCAAGAAATTATATTTTAAAATATGCAGTGTTCATGGCTCTCTAGGCCAAAAAGGTTCCCGACCCCTGATCTAAGATCTCTGCTTGCTGCAATTCCATGGACTCTTTATTATTTACTTCTGGTGTCTTGGTCGAGCGATGATCACACACGAGATCTGATAATGAGTCGCCCGGACTAGGGCTGAGCGTATTCGAACTGTAAAAATCCGGATCCGCGCGGTTTTAAAGATTTCCGGGTGCCGGAACCAGATCCGGAATTCCGTGTGCAAGATTCGGATCCGGCACTAGCGAAAATAATTTAAAAATAAAGAAAAACAGAAATAAAACAGCGTTTCATACTAACCGAGTCTCGGTGTCATGGCGGCACACTGCTTCCGGGTCGCGCATTCACTTCCTGTACTGTGCATCGTATACACACAGCTTTCCGTGTTTTCCCCGCCCACCAGCCGTCCACTTGTCTGTGACTGGTTGCAGGCACACACGCCCCCAGATTGTGACAGTATCTGCCTGCCATGCATTAATCGTGGCTCAGTCAGTGTCTGCACAGCCTGCGGTCGGGCTCTATGGCCGCTGACTGTGTTATGTAGCAGCGCTGAAGCGGTGTGGGACCTCGTGTGGATTACGCCGGACCTGCAGGGTGTTGGGGGTTAATAAAGAGGTGAAGTAGGGCGTGTGTTTTGTACTTTATTCCAAATAAAGGATTTTTCTCTGTGTCTGTGTTTATTTACTTTCACTTACAGGTTAGTGTTATGCAGGTATCTCATAGACGCCTGCCACCACCAACCTAGGGTTTAGTAGCAGCTGTGCGCTGCTATTAACCCCTTATTACTTTGATTGCCACAGCTCCAGGGCAATCGAGAAGAGCCGGTATTGCACCGGGATTGTCTCATCTAATAGATGCGGCAATACAGAGCGGCTGCGGGCTGAGAATACCAGCCCCCAGCCGGCTTTATCATGGCTGTGTATTTAAATTAGGGCGGACCGAACGTCGTTTTTTTAAAATTTATTTAAATAAAAAAAAAAACCAAAAAGCCGCATCAACGGCACAGCTGCGCACACTTCTGACAGGAGCGTGCATGTGTTTGTGTACATGCATGCTCATGCTTAGAGAACGCAGGCAGTGCCGGCTGATGTCATGTTACACTTGTACGAGTCTGACATCGCATCACCGGAACAGCCGCACACTTCTGACAGGAGCGTGCATGTGTTTCTGAAACACATGCACATTCACCATACTGACCTGCAGATAATTGCACTGCTTTCCCCACCCACCGGCCGTCCTGCTGCCTGTGATTGGTTGAAGTCAGCTGACGCACTGCCACTGGGGGTGGGGGTGCGTCTAACTGCAACCAATTAGACGTGCTGGTGTGCGGGCAAAACAATGAATATTGAATTGTCGGCTCCGGAAGAGAAAAGCGTGACCCGGAAGGAGTTTGCTGCTGTAAGGGTTGGGCAGACCCCTTACAAAGAGGTACAGTTTCCCCGGGATGCTAATGTTAATGTTATTTAATAAAAATGTTTTATTGTTATATGCACTGTTTTTAGGGGTTCCCCTAGTGGCCGGGTGGGACGGCTGTCTCCACAGAAACAGGGCAGAGGAAAGGAGGAGCCGGCAGCAAAAAGGGGAGGGAGAAGGAGAGTTGTTAGGGAAAAGTGAGAACCAGAGTTAGTTGTGTCCGGGACGGGAGAAAGGAAGCAGAGAAGGGGCAGAGTGTGGGAGCTGAGTGAATAGGAAAGCCGGAAAGAAGAGGAGAAGGCGGAACCTCAAGTGTGAAGCAGTACTGGTGTGGGTCCGGTCTGTGTGTAGCCGTAGTGGGAGCCAGGTGAAGTGGATTAGCCGGGCACATCCCCACTGGAGGAGACGTCAGGAACAGGTTTTTCCCCTCAGCCAGAAAGTGTGAAGTCACCTGAAGTGTTGTGCCTCTGTGAAGAAGAAGTGTTTAATAAAATGCCTGCTGGTTCAATTGATCCATGTCTGCAGAGTCTCTGTACAACTGACGACGGCGTCTGCACCACCACACTCTGCCCCACCAAGTCATCTCCTGTCCCAAAAGTGACGGCGGCACCAGGGGTAAGCCTAACCGAAGGGGCCACGACTACAATCCCCGAGGCACCCCTGTCACCCCGTTACACTGCCATGACACAGCCACGGGTGAGTACACCGCACGCTCCCACCCCCCTATCTCTTCCACAAATGATTTTAGTCTCCGGATTCTGGTTCCCATAGACTTATATATACATATATGGGCACCAGAATCCGGAGCGGATCCAGATTTTTTTTCAATCCGACAGTGATACGCCGGTCCCGGCTTTTGGCGGATTCGAGCGACTCTAGTCAGAAGATTTAGGATATTTATCCACCGGACGCAAACAAAGGTTTTTATGAAATGACAGCAAGCAGAGATATAAAAATGGAGAAATTGATATAACACGTATTGTGGAAAATTGGATAACATTTTACAGACCAATAAATCCAAGTGCTTTCACTGTACAAGCTGCTAAGGCAGGAATTACTCCGCAAAACCACAGTGATTTCCCATAAGGGTCCCTGCTAAGCGCTAAAATTAAAGCTATTTTACAAAGGAAATTGATCTGGGTTCACATAGTGTTTTACCCTATGGTCAGCGGCTCTGCTGGGGCTAACTTCTGAAAAAGGGGCTCTGATGTATGCGCCGACAGGGCCATTGATTGTAATGATGCATATGGAGTCACAGTGTGCCATTTTGTCCGTATACACCTAATTGAGGTGGGCGACTGAATTTTGCTGCCCACCTCAACTAAACATATACGGCTAAAAATTAAGTCCGACAAAAGCACACGGTCACTCCGCCTGCATCACCACAGTCAATGGCCCTCGATGGATCCTGATTTTTAGGGCTTCTCATGTAAGCCTTAATGGAGCCACTGACCGTGGGCTAACACACTATGTGAACAGAGACTTATTGACCTTTACCTGCTTTGGACTTCAGCCAGCTCACTGCCTTCCAGGACAATAACTCCCATTCATCCTTCTGCTCCACAGAGTTACTATGAAGCCAGATGACCGCCAGAACCGTCGTCCACACTGATAAGTCCAATCCCTGGAAGGAGGAGGATAATATCCATTACATTCTGCATTCCTGATTTTTGTTATTCTCTGTTGCCTTCTTTTTCTTGTATATAGCCGGCAATAGAGTGTAAAAACATCCAGGCTGTATGAATTTTTGTTCTCCCTTGTCTGTGTCATTTCTGTGGGAGGGGTGGGGGAGAAGGGGAGTAAGATCAGGGCTTGGACAGGAGTCAGGGTCACGCTGGGGGCTTAGACCTGGCAACCATCAAGCCTACCTCTGGGATAAGGGACAGCGCAGGGTCTGAAGTCTGAGGGGCAGCCTAGGAACCCCTGTTCTGTAATTTCATACTCCGTGACAACCACCCTGCAAACTATCCTGAAAGAGGCTGTGATTCTTCAGTTTCTACATACAGCTGACTGGAAAGGGCACCAATAGTCAGATCACCAATGCTCAGCTATCTCCAACAGGTCCATAGGCAATGAGTGGTGGTCGGAAAGTTACACTATAATGAGTCAGGATGGTCGAGGTCCTAGTGTTGTCATATATCCTATAGAATAAACCCTTTTAAATCCTAGAGTAATACCTGATCTGGATTCTGGACTTCTATGTCTGTCTCTGATATTCCCAAGACTGCGGCTAATTCAGGACTTGGGGTCCAGGAACCATCGGCTTTCTGCAGCAAAATCAGGTTCATGTGAGGCAACACCTCCTCCTCAGCAGAACAGTCATCTAAGGATAGAGAGAAAATCACTGCAATTACTGAGGATAAAAAAATACTGTGTATTTAAAACCAAAAAAGTGCTAAAAAGATGACCCCTACCTAAAAAGGATGCACTTCCAAGTATGATGGGTCCTGAGATGGAAAACATCAATTATTGATCACAACAAAATTTCTGTGCTCTCAGTTACACCTGCCTTTAAGAAAATCCGATAATACATCCATACAAGGCCCATAGAAAAACATACCGCCCACAAATAGCAGTGCCGGAAAATGTGCAAATTTTAACCCCTTGTAATCACAGTAGCACAGTATGGAGCACAAAATCCCATCAAACATTGCAAAAAATAATACATATTCAAGGGGTAGACCCACTAAATACATTTATAACCTACCAACAGAATATTAACGTATGATCACTAGTGAAACCCTCAATCCTGAGAACGAGGGTCTGCAGAGTTCAGAGCTAATTATCTACAGCAATCTCACAGAGAATGAATAGAGCAAAGATGCACATGCTCGACCTCCGCTTCATTCAAACCTTCTCTAGAATCTTTAGTGTCCTAGTGGTCAGATCCCAAGTAATCAATATTCCATATTTTAGGCTGGTTTCATACATCCATGTTTTAGGGAAAAAGTACAGAATACAATACACGGACTGGCTGAAGGTTCTCAGACCGAACTCCAAGAATAAAGCGAGTGTTTCATACCTACAGTGACTGGGTGTCATGGCGGCAAACTGCTTCTGGGTCGCGCATTCAGTTCCTGTACTGTGCATTAGGCTCATCGCATACACACAGCTTTCTCTGCCCACCGGCCATCCTGTCGTCTGTAATAGGTTGCAGTCAGACGCGCCCCCAGTCTGTGACAGCATCTATCTGCAGTCATTGCTCAGCGCAGCTCCATCATAGTCTACACTCACAGCAGCCGGTCGTGTTCTATGGCCTCTCGCTGTGAGATGTAGCAGAGCTGAAAGCGGCGTGGGACCTCGTGTGGATTATGCCAGACCTGGACGGGTGTTTGGGGTTAATAAAGTGGTGAAAGAGGGTGCGTTTTTGTATTTTATTCCAAATAAAGGATTTTTCTCTGTGTTTGTACTTATTTACTTTCATGTACATGTGTGATGCAGGTATCTGATAGATGCCTGTGCCATCACTAACCTAGGGTTTAGTAGCAGCTGTGCGCTGTTATTAACCTCTCATTACTCAGATTGCCATCACACCAGGGTAACGGCAAGAGTCAGTTAAGCACCAGGATTGTCACATCTAATGGATGCGGCAATACCGGGCGGCTGCGGGCTGAGAATACCAGCCCTCAGCTGGCTTTATCTTGGCTGGGGATGAAAATTGGGGGGGGGGGACTACACATCGTGTTTTATTTTTAAATAATTTATTGAATTAATAAAAAAAAAAAGCTGCATGCGGCTTCTCTTAGGCCGGAATCACACTTGTGAGGGACTCGTGCGAGTCTCGCGTCACATCACCTGGCACAGCCACACACTCTTCTGACAAGAGCGGGTCGGCAGCATGTATTTCCATATACCTGCACTCCTGTCAGGAGAGTGTGCAGCTGCCGGGTGATGTGATGAGAGTCCCTCGCATGTCTGACTCTGGGCTCTGGATACACAGCACAGATAAAGCCTGACAGCTGGGGGCAGCAGCCGTGGGTTTTTTCTGTGCTGGCATCAGAATACGGGAACCCTGCACCGATTGTTTTATTTGTTTTACTTTTTATACCACCATACTGACCCGCAGACACGTGCACCACTTTCCCCGTCCACCGGACGCACTGGCGCCTATGATTGGTTGCAATCAGCTGACACGGTGCCACTCAGGGTGAGGGTGCGTCAAACTGCAACCAATTACATTTGCCAGTGGGCAGGCAAAGCAATTGTCGGCTCCGGAAGGGAAAGCGTGACCCGGAAGCAACTTGCCACCATGACACAGCCTCAGTGATTACAATGCGCACGCTTCTACCCCCCTTATCCCTTACACTGACGTTTTTAATCCTGACACTGTGTAAGAGTCTGGTGGAGCTTTATATGGTTCCAGGGCAGAGGGCAGTTTTCTGCAGCGCTTCCTTAGGATACAATTTAGGTTTGGATTTGACAACTCTTCTCGGATAGAAGGTCTCTCTCTTTTCCTTCCAGGACAGTTGACCAATAAGTCGTCTAAAATGGCTTTGTTGTAGTCAGTAAGGAATAAATCCTACAGGTCAAATGCTCTACAAAAGTTTCACTGAAGACCATCCTTAAGGTATTGTGTATATTAGCAAATGTCTGATTACAAATGATAATCCTTACCAGAAGAGGGCACACTCCCAAATAACGAGGGTCCTGGGAAGAAAACGGATTATATTAACTTTTTGACATCTATTAAGTGGCTCATTCTCAGTTCTATCTGTGTGTAGTCGTGTCCTACAAAGACACTGATGCATTTTCCTCTTGGAAATTACAGGAATATACACAAAGCATGCAGCAGGTTAGTAACAGTAATGTCCTTCTGATATACGGTATAAGGGTCAAGCTAGGACCCACAGGGGGATGACTAGATGGGGAACCCTGCACTGGCCCACAGACTAAACGTACCCTGAACGTTCCCTCAACCCAGAGGTACACTTGAACGTAGTGAGGTCTGGGCCCCCAGCATGTCTCTGACTCCTGTCCAGGCCCTGGTTTAACTCCCTCCACACCCACCACCCAGGGGACGGGCCAGGACAGAAGTCACAAAAACCCCCAACAACTAAAAAGACAGACAGGGGTGACAACCAAACTCATGCACACAGGAACAAACACCAGGGGGACCACAAAAAGGTGTACAGGAGGTAAATAAAATAGAGAGAAAGTAACTAAACAATGTGGCAAATTCCACATCCAACAACGGCAGCCGTGGGCTTTTTCTGTGCTGGCATCAGAATACGGGGACCCTGCACCGATTGTTTTATTTGTTATAGCATCATACTGACCCGCAGACACGTACACTGCTTTCCCCGTCCACGGGCCGTTCTGGCGCCTCTGATTGGTTGCAGTCAGCTGGCACGGTGCCACTCAGGGTGGGGGCGCGTCAAACGGCAACCAATTACATTCGCCGGTGGGCAGGCAAAGCAGTGAATAGTCAATTGTCGGCTCCAGAAGGGAAAGCGTGACCCGGAAACAGCTTGCTACCATGACACAGCCTCAGTGAGTACAATGCGCACGCTTCTAATCCCCTATCCCTTGCACCGATGTTTTTAATCTCCAGATTCTGGAGCGGATCGGGGTTTTTTTTTTAATTTAAATTGAGCAGCGACCCGCCGGTCCTGTTTTTTTGCAAGTCCAAGTAGCTCTAGTAATGAGTCTTTTATATTTTGTATTAGGAAAAAAATCACAAGCACCAAAATAAAGGTCAATTGTAGTTAGCGCAGAGCACTTACCTGTAGAAAATAAAGGAGTTCCTGTAAAATAAGCAAAGATGTCATATATCGAAAAGACAGACGGACAAAAATATAGTGAGCTCCGATATATGGCAGGATCACTGGATGTGGAAACAAATATTTTAGGTGCGCACATAATACTGGACATACCAACCATATGGGAGAGACAACAAGGAGTGGGGTGGGGATAAAAAAAGAAACACATTTGAACAAAGATTCAGATCCTACATACAGAAAAGAAGAGTGCTGTGCAACCCTGGATGGTACACATGGATGGCCACCATATCCCAACAAGGCTGCAACGTCAGCAAGGAGGTGGTGGGTTCATGTTTTGGGCCAGAATCATGGGGAGAGAGCTGGTAGGCCCTTTTAGGGTCCCTGAAGGTGCAAAAATTACATCTGTAAATTATATAGAGTTTCTGACTGACCATTTTACTGCCATGGCACAAAAAAAAAAAGACTCATGCAATCAGTAGCAAAATCACCTTCATTCTGACAATGCACCATCTCATGCTGCAAAAAAATACCTCAGAGTCATTGGCTGCCATGGGTATAAAAGGAGAGAAACTTATGGTGTAGCCACCAGCCTCCCCTGACCTCAACCCTATAGAGAACCTTTGGAGTATCCTCCAGCAAAATATCTCTGAGGGCGTGAGGCAGTTCACATGAAAACAGCAGCAACACTGGGAGACTATTCTGACCTCCTACAAAATTCCAGCAGAAACTATCCAAAAACTTACAAGTTCAATGGATTAAGAATTTTGAAAGTGATATCAAAGAATGGTCCTATGTTAAAATGTAACTTGGCCTGTTAAGATGTTTTTAATTGGAAAAGCTTTTAATCTCAGTATGTATATTCAAAAAAGGACAATTTTCGGTTCTTCACAACTTCTAAAATATTTGGAAACACTCTGTTGTGCATAACAATTTGGAATAGTGCATTTAAAGTTTTTTTTCTTGGTAGGATTGTCCCAAAAATTGGGATGTGTACTATAAGTACTATAACGGTTGATGATTTGAACATTATACAGACTCATTTGCATCGACCATCCAGAGAAAAATAGTATTTGCATAATAATTTGGAATACGGTGTATTTGTGACAAGGGAAAAGCTCACACCACTGTAGCTAAAATAAATATTCGAGCACAGCGCCATCTGTAGGATGTCCTGACACTGGGTCGGAGTCTGGTGGAGCTTCATTTGGCACCAGGTCAGAGGTTAGTTTTCTGCAGCGCTTCCTTAGGATACAATTTCGGTTTGGATTTGACAACTCTTCTGGGAGGATAGAAGGTCTCTCTCTTTTCCTTCCAGGACAGTTGACCAATAAGTCATCTAAAATGGCTTTGTTGTAATCAGTAAGGAATAAACCCTACAGGTCACATGCTCTACAAAGTTTCACCGAAGACCATCCTTATAGTATTGTGTATATTAGCAAATGTCTGATCACAAATGATTGGTAATCCTTACCAGAAGAGGGTGCACTCCCAAATAACGAGGGTCCTGGGAAGAAAACAGATTGTAAGAACTATTTGACATCTATTAAGTGGCTCATTCGCAGTTATATCTGTGGTTAGTCGTGTCCTACAAAGACACTGATGCATTTTCCTCTTGGAAATTGTAGGAATATAGACAAAGTATGCAGCAGGTTAGTAACAGTAATGTCCTTCTGAAATACGGTGTAAGGATCAAGCTAGGACCCACAGGGGGGTGACTGCATGGGGAGCCCTGCACTGGCTCTCAGACTAAACGTACCCTGAACGTTCCCTCAACCCAGAGGTACACTTGAAGGTAACGAGGTCTGGGGCCCCAGCATGTCCCTGACTCCTGTCCAGGCCCTGGTGTAACTCCCTCCACACCCACCACCCAGGGGACGGGCTGCGACAGTAGTCACAAAAACCCCAACAACTAAAAAGACAGACAGGGGTGACAACCAAACTCATGCACACAGGAACAAACACCAGGGGGACCACGAAAAGGTGTACAGGAGGTAAATAAAATAGAGAGAAAGTAACTAAACAATGTGGTAAATTCCACACCCAACAACGGCAGCCGTGGGCTTTGTCTGTGCTGGCATCAGAATACGGGGACCCTGCACCGATTGTTTTATTTTTTATACCACCATACTGACCCGCAGACACGTGCACTGCTTTCCCCATCCACCACCCATTCTGGCGCCTCTGATTGGTTGCAGTCAGCTGACACGGTGCCACTCAGGGCGGGGGCACGTCTAACTGCAACCAATTACATTTGCCGGTGGGCAGGCAAAGCAGTGAATAGTCAATTGTCGGCTCCGGAACTGAAAGCATGACCCGGAAGCAGTTTGCCACCATGACAAAGCCTCAGTGAGTACAATGCGCACGCTTCTACCCCCCTATTCCTTCCACCGACATTTTTAATCTCCGGATTATGGTCCTCATAGACTTATATGGGTACCGGATTCCAGAGCAAAACGGGTTTTTTTTTTTTTTTAAATTGAGCAGCGACCCGCCGGTCCTGATTTTTTGCGACTCCAAGTAGCTCTAGTAGTGAGTCTTTTATATTTAGTATTAGGAAAAAAATCATGAGCACCAAAATAAAGGTCAGTTGGAGTTGGTGCAGAGCACTTACCTGTAGAAAATAAAGGAGTTCCTGTAAAATAAGCAAAGATGCCATATATCAAAAAGACAGACAGACAAAAATATACTGAGCTTCGATGTATAGCAGGATCACTGGATGTGGAATCAAATATTTTGGGTGCGTACATAATACTGGACATACCAACCATACGAGAGAGACAACATGGAGTGGGGTGGGGATACAAAAATGAAAACACATTTGAATAAAGATTCAGATCCTACATACAGAAAAGAAGCGTGCCGTGCAACCCTGGATGATACACATGGATGGCCATCATATCCCAACAAGGCTGCCACGTCAGCAAGGAGGTGGTGGGTTCATGTTTTGGGCCAGAATCATGGGGAGAGAGCTGGTTGGCCCTTTTAGGGTCCCTGAAGGTGCGAAAATTACACTGTAAATTATATAGAGTTTCTGACTGACCATTTTACTCCATGGCACAAAAAGAAGAATCATGCCATCAGTAGCAAAATCACCTTCATTCTGACAATGCACCATTTCAAGCTGCAAAAAATAGCTCAGAGTCATTGGCTGCCATGGGTATAAAAGGAGAGAAACTCATGGTGTAGCCACCAGCCTCCAGTGACCTCAACCATATTGAGAACCTTTTGAGTATCCTCCAGCAAAATATCTCTGCGGGTGTGAGGCAGTTCACATGAAAGCAGCAGCAACACTGGGAGACTATTCTGACTTCCTACAAGGAGATTCCAGCAGAAACAATCCAAAAACGTACAATTTCAATAGCTTAAGAATTTTGAAAATGATATCAAAGAATGGTCCTATGTTAAAAGGTAACTTGGCTTGTTAAGATATTTTTAATTGGAAAAGCTTTTAACCTCAGTAAGTAAATTCAACAAATGACAATTTTCGGTTCTTCACAACTTCTAAAATAGTTGGAAATTCTGTTGTGCATAACAATTTGGAATAGTGCATTTAAAGTTTTTTATTGGTAGGTTTGTCCCAAAAATTGGGATGTGTACTATAACGGTTGATGATTTGAACAGTATACAGACTCATTTGCATTGACCATCCATCCTACGACTGTAGCTAAAATAAATATTCGAGCACAGCGCCATCTGTAGGATGTCCTGACACTGGGTCAGAGTGTGGTGGAGCTTCATTTGGCACCAGGGCAGAGGGCAGTTTTCTGCTGCGCTTCCTTAGGATACAATTTAGGTTTCAATTTGACAACTCTTCTGGGAGGCTAGAAGGTCTCTCTCTTTTCCTTCCAGGACAGTTGACCAATAAGTCATCTAAAATGGCTTTGTTGTAGTCAGTAAGGAATAAACCCTACAGGTCACATGCTCTACAACGTTTCACCAAAGACCATTCTTCTAGTATTTGTGTATATTAGCAAATATCTGATCACTAATGATTGATAATCCTTACCAGAAGAAGGTGCACTCCCAAATAACGAGGGTCCTGGGAAGAAAACGGATTATAAGAACTATTTGACATCTATTAAGTGGCTCATTCGCAGTTATACCTGTGTTTAGTCCTGGCCTATAAAGACACATGCATTTTCCTCTTGGAAATTGTAAAAATATAGACAAAGCATGCAGCAGGTTAGTAACAGTAATGTCCTTCTGAGATATGGTATAAGGGTCAAGCTAGGACCCACAGGGGGATGACTGGATTGGGAGCCCTGCACTGGCCCTCAGACTAAACATACCCGGAACTTTCCCTCAACCCAGAGGTATACTTGAAGGTAGTGAGGTCTGGCCCCCCAGCATGTCCCTGACTCCTGTCCAGGCCCTGGTGTAACTCCCTCCACACCCACCACCCAGGGGACGGGCCGGGACAGTAGTCACAAAAACCCCAATGACTAAAGATAGACAGGGGGGACAACCAAACTCACGCACAGAGGAACAAATACTAGGGGGACCAAGAAAAGGTGCACAGGAGGTAAATAAAATAGGGAGAAAGTAACTAAACCATGTGGTAAATTCTACACCCAACAACGGCAGACAACAGAAAACACTTCCTTCATGCTCCAGACCAAGCTCCAGAATAAATTCTGAGGAACCGGCACCCTCTATTGGGAGCAGAGGGTATTTATCCAAGTTGGGAGTGGTTAACCCCATTAACCCCGCCTATGGCAAAAGGAAAAAGACACATTTAAAGTGTCGAGTCACCGATGGTAATAAGGGACTTTGAGCTTGTCAAAGAGAGATGTCCGTGATAATAAGGCCAAATTCATCAGCACCAAAATAAAGAAATGTTGAAGTTATTAGTTATTCCTGCAGGGGGGGCACTACTCTGACTATAAAATGTGCAGATGGCCATATATCGGATCCTAGATACCTACCAGCAGAGGGCGCACTTCCACATATAATCGGTCCTGACAAGAAAACAAATTATAATAATTCAGACTTGGGCGAATTTATGTTTTTTTTACTGTTAATCCTCAAACATAGCATAAGACTAGGTCAAGCAGGCAGATGATGGGGGAAATTTAGAGCACTCTACGCCGGACATGTCAGACAGTTTTCTCTTATTTATGCCACCTCTAGGTTACCTTAAACGCTGCACCACCTCCCCCTCCTTGTCTGGTTCTGTATCTTTTAATATTCATCAGGTTGCCATTGCAACCTGACACACATCACTCTCCCAGGCCATTTAAGTCCTCTCAGATGGTGAAATTCTGCCTGAGTCCTCAGGTAGGTGGAGTTTTGATACCCCATTGTTTCTGCATTTACCATTGGACGATGTTGATACAGTGCCTTGCGAAAGTATTCGGCCCCCTTGAATATTTCCACTTGATCCCACATTTCAGACTTCAAACATAAAAGATACAAATTTAAAATTTTATGGTGAAGAACCAACAAGTGGGACACAATTGTGAAGATGAAAGACGAAAAGTGGGGCGTGCAATATAATTCGGCCCCTTTAAGTTAATACTTTGTAGCGCCACCTTTTGCTGCGATTACAGCTGCAAGTCGCTTGGGGTATGTGTCTATCAGTTTTGCACATCGAGAGACTGAAATTCTTGCCCATTCTTCCTTTGTAAACAGCTGAAGCTGAGTGAGGTTGGATGGAGAGCGTTTGTGAACAGGAGTTTTCAGCTCTTTCCACAGATTCTCGATTGGATTCAGGTCTGGACTTTGACTTGGCCATTCTAACACCTGGATACATTTATTTGAGAACCATTCCATTGTAGATTTTGCTTTATGTTTGGGATCATTGTCTTGTTGGAAGACAAATCTCCTTCCCAGTCTCAGGTCTTTTGCAGACTCCAACACGTGTTCTGCAAGAATGTCCTGTATTTGGCTCCATCCATCTTCTCATCAATTTTAACCCCTTCACGACCATGGACGGATATATCCGTCATGGAGCGTGTCCCGTTAAGCCCCTACCCCTACCGCGGGCAGGCGGCGTGGATCGGCACACATATCAGCTGTTTTCAACAGCTGACGTGTGCCTACATGTTACGAGTGGAATCGCATTCCACCCGTAACATTAACCCCTTACATCTCGCTGCCAAAGTCTGGCAGGGAGATGTATATACGCGTGGTGAAGATTTTCACTTACCGCCGCCCCCACCGGAAGTCACGTGAGTGATCACGTGACTTTCGGTGGTTGCCATCGTAGCACAGGGTCATGTGATGACGCCTGCAGCTATGACGTTTTACTTTCGTTTTCCCTCGGCCGGAGCAGAGGGAAACAAGAAGTGACTGTATCTGCTGTTTACAGCTGTATAGCTGTGATCAGCAGATAGATAAGAGCGATCGGATTGCTGATCGCTATAGCCCCCTAGGGGAACTAGTAAAATTAAAAAAAAAGTTTTAAAAAAGTTTTAAAAATTAAAAAAAAAATAAAAAAACCTAAAAGCTCAAATCACCCCCCTTCACCCCCATTGAAAATTAAAGAGTTAAAAAATAAATATACACATTTGGTATCGCCGCGTTCAGAAATGCCCGATC
Organism: Anomaloglossus baeobatrachus; assembly: GCF_048569485.1. Classification (NCBI taxonomy): domain Eukaryota; kingdom Metazoa; phylum Chordata; class Amphibia; order Anura; family Aromobatidae; genus Anomaloglossus; species Anomaloglossus baeobatrachus. The sequence goes on along the minus strand of NC_134353.1, from coordinate 895,901,160 downwards.
AAAATATAAAATCAATTAATCTGTATGGTAAACGGTGTAGTGGAAAAAAATTCCAAACGCCAAAATTACGTTTTTTGGTCGCCGCAAGTTTTACGCAAAATGCAATAACAGGCGATCAACACGTAGCATCTGCACAAAAATGGTACCATTAGAAACGTCAGCTCGAGACGCAAAAAATAAGCCATCACTGAGCCATAGATCCCAAAAAATTAGAACTCTACGGGTTTCAGAAAATGGCGCAAAACGTATGCCACTTTTATTGGACAAGCTTGTGAATTTTTTTTAACCCCTTAGATACAAGTAAACCTATACGTTTGGTGTCTACAAACTCGCACCGACCTCAGGCATCATACCCACACATCAGTTTTACCATATAGTGAACACCGTGAATAAAACATCCCAAAAACTATTGTGCCATCACACTTTTTTTTGCAGTTTTTCCACATTTGGAATTTTTTTGCTGTTTTCCAGTACACCATATGGTAAAACTTATGGATTCATTTAAAAGTACAACTTGTCCCGCAAAAAACAAGCCCTCATATGGCAAGATTGACGGAAAAATAAAAAATTTACGGCTCTCGGAAGAAAGGGAGCAAAAAACAAAAATGGAAAGTGCCCCGGGGCTGAAGGGGTTAACCATCTTCCCTGTCCCTGCTGAAGCAAAGCAGGCTCAAACCATGATGCTGCCACCACCATGTTTGACAGTGGGGATGGTGTGTTCAGGGTGATGAGCTGTGTTGTTTTTACGTCACACATATCATTTGGCATTGTGCCCAAAAAGTTCGATTTTGGTTTCATCTGACCAGAGCACCTTCCTCCACGTTTGGTGTGTCTCCCAGGTGGATTGTGACAAACTTTATATGACACTTTTTATGGATATCTTTGAGAAATGGCTTTCTTCTTGCCACTCTTCCATAAAGGCCAGATTTGTGCAGTGTATGACTGATTGTTGTCCTATGGACAGACTCTCTTACCTCAGCTGTAGATCTCTGCAGTTCATCCAGAGTGATCATGGGCCTCTTGGCTGCATCTCTGATCAGTCTTCTCCTTGTTTCACATGAAATATTTGAGGGACGGCCGGGTCTTGGTAGATTTGCAGTGGTATGATACTCCTTCCATTTCAATATGATTGCTTGCACAGTGCTTCTTGGGATGTTTAAAGTTTTGGAAAACTTTTTATAACCAAATCCGGCTTCAAACTTCTCTACAACAGTATCACGGACCTGCCTGTTGTGTTCCTTGGTCTTCATGATGATATCTGTGCTTTAAACAGAACACTGAGACTATCACAGAGCAGGTGCATTTATACGGAGACTTGATTACACACAGGTGACTTATATTTATCATCATCAGTCATTTAGGACAACATTGGATCATTCAGAGATCCTCAATGAACTTCTGGAGTGAGTTTGCTGCACTGAAAGTAAAGGGGTCGAATATATTGCACGCCCCAATTTTCAGTCATTTATGTTTTACAAAAATTTGAAATAAGCAATAAATTTTGTTCACCTTCACAATCGTGTCCCACTTGTTGTTGATTCTTCACCATAAAATTTAAATTTTTTATCTTTATGTTTGAAGCCTGAAATGTGGGAAAGGGTTGAAAAATTCAAGAGGGCCGAATACTTTTGCAAGGCACTGTAAGTAACTCCACTGTGCTTTCTGGTTCTTCATCACTGAGCTTGCTCTGCAATATCACTGTCCAGGTCTCCTAATCTGGTTCCTCACCACTGAGTTAGCTCTGCTTCATCGCTGTGCCTACTCTACTACACAAGTTGCCATGACTCGGGCTTTCCCACTTTGCAGATAACAACTTTCCTACACCAGTTACTGTCATTCTGATGCTACAACTCAAGTTGCTTTAGCTCCAGCCCTGCTTCATCAGCCTCCATTGTTCCTATATATCACTTTGCTGCACCAACCCCACATGTCCCTGCATATGGGAAATGCTTACTCGGACCAAGGGCTTTGAGGATCTCACAAGGTAATAACTAGAGTTGAGCGCGGTTCGAGGTTCTCCAGTTCTAGGCTCGAGTGATTTTGGGGCCTGTTCTAGATCGAACTAGAACTCGAGCTTTTTGCAAAAGCTCGATAGTTCTAGAAACATTCGAGAACGGTTCTAGCAGCAAAAAAACAGCTAATTCCTATCTGGCTTTCCGCTGTAATAGTGTAAGTCAGTCTGTGACTCACACTATTATGACATTTCAGTGTATAGTGTGCGGGAACAGCGCGTTCAGATCACTGCTGTATGGATAATGGCGATCGCCATTTTTTTTTTTTTTCCTTGTCTTCCTTCCCTAAGCGCGCGCGTCTTGTGGAATGGGCCAGCATGTCAGCCAATCCCAGACACACACACAGCTAAGTGGACTTTTAGCCAGAGAAGCAACGGCATGTGTGATAGGATGTCCATGTCACATGTCCCTGCATTATAAAAACGAGTATCTGCCCGTCCGGACGCCATTATCTCTTCTGCGTCCTTGGTGTCAGACATCACTGGTGCAGCTCCGTCCTTTGTCCTATCGCCGATACTGGATACGCTAGACAGCATAGGGATAGCACTATCTATCAGTCCTTTTAAGGGCTCGTACCGGCAGGGTCAGAGCCATAGGTGACAGGTCCTGAAAACAGAGACAGCGTCTGTGTAGCTAAGGTCAGGGATTTCGTCGCTGCATTTCCCCATTAGGAGGGAATAGAAAGGCAGGCTTCCATTCCTCTACCCAGAGCCCCACAATCCTGGCACTGTACCCTCCTGTCCTCTGCACACTCCAACTCATTATAACTAAGCCATTATTCTAGCAAACAGTCAGTGTACCTAGTGGCATCCTAAACGTGGCTATTGGACTTTTGTCTAGTCACACTAGTGCAAAGATATTTGCAGCACGTCTGCCTGCATTGCACACTCAAACTCTTTTTAACTAAGCCATTATACTAGCAAACAGTCAGTGTACCTAGTGGCATCCTAAACGTGGCTATTGGACTTTTGTCTAGTCACACTAGTGCAAAGATATTTGCAGCACGTCTGCCTGCATTGCACACTCAAACTCATTGTTACTAATACATTATAATACCAAAAATTGAGTAAACTTAGTGGCATACAAGAAGTGGCTGTTGTACTCCATTAGTGCCCCACTGGTGCAAATCTATGTGCAGCACCTCTGCATGACACCCTCCTGCTCTGTTTTTAATAAGCTATAATTATAGCAAAAAATACTGCCACTTAGTGGTATACAAAAAATGCCTGTAGGACTCCTTTATTGTGCCACTGGTGCCAAGCAATCTCAAGCACCTCTGCATTCTACACTCATGCCCATTTTGCTATGCTAATTTTATAGCAAACTCAGGGAATTCCTTGCTGCATTTAATCATTAGGAGGGATAGAAAGTGAGGCTTCTTTTACTGTCCTGGTACCCACAGAACACGGCCACTGTACCCATCTGTCCACTTTTGCCACGTTATTTAATTTGCACAAAGAGCTGACTCTTTTTCTGCCTTCCTAAAATTGTCTGGAATACTAAGTTAGTGTTCCTTTGCTGCCAAGCAAGGTACAACACATGTGCATTCTACACTCCTTTCCATTTCTGGAATGCAATTATTAACTGCAGGTAGTCCAGGCAATCTGTGACGAAGGTGCAGGCGTGGATATAATGTAGCCTGCATCCAATGATGGTTCTCTCGATGTCTGACAGCTCAACAATACCTTCTGTTTCCACTTCCAAAACAAGTGATGACCTGCCAATCACACTCCCTGTTGCGGGTTAAAGAGTGGAAGTTCAGTGTGAAAAACCATGTGTGACTGCTGTCCCCACAGTCACAGAGGATGAAGTGCACGCAGATGCACTTGATGGGGCAGGCGGTGGTTGCACAGGCACGCTAGTCCGCATTGTAGCACAGTGAAATTCACATTGCGACTTATGCTTCATTTTAAGTCGTGTACAGGGTGGGCTCCCCAGTATGCAGCAAAACCAGGCAAAAGGAAAAGGACTCTAGCCAGTTGGGTTGATAAATGATTGTTTAACTTTACCAAAACAAACAATAAGAACCATGCATACAATTAAAATAAATGAACAATCTATTCTGTTGCCTACTACCTGCTAATCCCTCTGTGTAGCAGTAATTGTGTGTTTGTGCGTGTGTGTGTGTGTGTGTGTGTGTGTGCGAACACGACTTACCAGTGGCGCATCACAAGAGCTTCCAAGTTATCTACCTAAACATAGACAAAACACATGACCCCCCCTGAATACCCTTGTTAGCTGAAGCCTCACAGATATTGCAGATGATAACAGTGTGAATGCAAACCACACAGCTCTGCAACACAGTCATGGAAATCTTGAAAAGCAACAGTCAATGCAAACATGTGTTGCTGTCCCTCTATGATTTAAACTGTATGTGACTATTTGACAGTGCAGAGGCAGCAAGTCTTATTGTCTATATAGTCGGCCTACCCAGAACAGATATGTGTTTTGCTAATAAAACAAAGTGTTTTGTGCCCGCATTATTGTCTGGGCACAGCCTACCGTACCCGGGTACTGTGATGTCCAGTTGCCAGAAATACAGACTTTACGCTCCTCTCACGGTAAACAGTATAGACAGCACTGTAAGAATGTTGGTCTGTGGCACACGATGCTGCTCACTGACGTTACAGTGCTCATCATCAAAGTACAACACAACTCCCCTCACAATTGAACAAAGTGTTTCCGCGGTGGCTCCTTGCTGTAACACACACCTTTAGCTTTTCATTCTGTTCATAGACAGCATCTCCAAGTCCACCCCCGAAGAGCAATTTTCTATTGCTATAGTGACCAAAGGCAGATCCAAAAAAACAGCAGCCCCTTGTGTGTAGTCTGCAACTATGCATGCAATGAACGGCAAATAAGCATATTGCGTTGACAGTTGCTAAAGCTGAGCAATACACCTTCACGCTGTCAATTCACATCCATGTGATACTTCATGGAGGAAGTACTCAAAAGTGTGAGTTTTTGCCTTCTACTTACAGATTGTTGACAAATCTTACAGATTCCATGACTTGGGTGATCCTTTGCGATGTCCAAAAATTCACAGGCTAGGAAAGGCTTACAGCCCATGCGACCTGCATAGCCAACACGACATCTGCTCAGAGTCAAAGATGTGGTCCAGGATTCAGTTGTTGACGTGCTTCCAGTACTTTGTCTCTGGCCAGGAAGACGCAACGTAACCTCGTCGTCAGTAGCATCCTCCTCCACCTCCTCTGCTGACCTCATCGACTGGCTGACTTTGGTTTGACAGTAAGTGTTGTCTCCAACCTCATCAATAACCCTGTGTGTTTTCATTCCCCTCGTCCGGAGTCCTCCGAGACAACCTCTTCCTGCCCTGACCGAATAGTAAAGTTGTCCTTCCAATCAGGTATCTGTGCTACTCATCATGTTCCCCATTGTCTCCACCAGGAGGATTTACTATTTGGAAATGAGGGTGTAGATTAGGCTCAGCACCTTCTTCATCGGGGCCTGGATCACAGTCACAAAGTTTCAGGCTATCTGCGCAGATCATTTCCCCTGTCTCATGGAACTCGCTACCTCAACACGTTAGATTATCTGCTACACACGCAAGCGTCAAACTGAATCTGAAAACTCATCTGTTCAGAAATGACTATAACCTTCAATGACACCACCACCATACGTACTTGACGCTCAACCTAAACAACTCCTACTGTCTCATCCCAAAAATCCTTTAGAATGTAATCCCGCAAGGGCAGGGCCCTCTTCCCTCTGTACCAGTCTGTCTATAGTTACTTGTATATGTATTCTGTATGTAACCCCCTTCTCATGTACAGCACCATGGAATCAATGGTGCTCTATAAATCAATAATGATAAAAATAATAATAACTTCCTTGTCTGTACTCATTGCAGCTTTGGAGCAGACCTCTGATTCCCAGGCTATAGTGCGACTGAACAGCTATGCAAACTCAACCATCTCTGTCACCCCATACTCAGCAGGGCTGGTGGAAACTTGAGAGCTGTTAGGAAGCAAGTGCGATTGGATTGACACCACAGAGGAATGGAGTATTTGGGATCTTGAAATTGGGGTGGAGGAGAGGCCACTTTATGGAGCAATTCAGATCCATTGAAGCAGCTGCTGATTTGGCCTCATCTACATTTGTTAGCGATGGTCGTGTCCATGAAAAAAGGGATCATATCAGATTATCCATGGGAAGAAGTACACCTGTTCTTTTGGATGTTATTTGTTGTTACAAAACGGTGACGCCTTAAACGCAAGCAGCCTGCTGCGGTTTCAGTTGCGCCCAGGCATCAGCTGCCATTTAGGCCTGTGCCTCGGGTTGTCCAGCTGGCTGCTTTCTCCTCCACGTGTAAGTGTGGAGAGGCAGCTAGTGCGCATGCGTGTGACGAATTACCCCAGCCGCAGCCTAACTCTAGTGTTTCGCCTAGTGAGTATGCTCAGCCTGACTGTGCCATTCCTGAGGCTAAGTCTTCATTTCGGGCTACAGCGCATGCTCCCACACTTAGTGCGAAAAGCCTCTTTGCACAGGTACTTGCACTCCGTGACGGGTCTAAGTCCTGTGTTGTGCATAGACACCATGCTAAAGCTGATAGTCTTTTTTCAGAGACTGTATTTCATGCAACTGACTATGGTCAGGCACTTACTGCATCAGAAACTAGGTCCGGTAATGAACTCTTTGGCCCTGCCCGTGATGTGGGGGGCCCATTTAGACCACAGGGCATCAGGTGTCCTGACGATGTGGCCAGGCCACTCCCAAATGGCTTGCAGAGGCCCGCCCCTATGACTTGTCACCTCATTATTGATGGTCAGACGATGACTGGTGAGGTGTTTGGGTCATGACAGCCATGAGGTCATCATTGAAGTTGCGGTTCCAAATAGGACGCTAGTTATGCCACTCATGACGTGTCACTCTGCTTTTGTCTCCAGGAGGTGCATTGTGGTCCACCCTGGTTTGGGGCGGACCCAGGTTATAGAAGGTGCTGGAGACAACAAGGAGGTGCGCAGTCTTCTATTATGCTCCGAAAGAGCACACCTCCATGTGTTGAACCCATTGTGGCTTTAGGCCAGAGGTAGGCAGGGATAGGGCATCCATGCAGGCCGCCACCACAGTTGGTAACGCAGAACGGTTAAGACCAGCTCCTGTCCTACAAGTCCTGCTTGTGCAGCCCAGTGGCATTAACAGGCCTGCTGCTGCTGATGCGCCTGCTGTCCACAGGTGTGGCCCCAATGCACACGGTCAGCGTACTGAATGGCCCCTGTGATGTTAACAGGGAGTTCCTGGGCTGGGTGGGCGTGTGGACCCTGTGACGCTAACAGGGCTCCCAGTCTCAAGATCCGAGTGGCGTCTAACTTGGTTCAGGCTACTATTAGTTTCATAGCCACACAGCTCTGTATCCTTCACTGAACCTTCCAGTTGCCAACCTCTCCTTTTCCATCTGGGAGCACGGTGGACACTGACTGCTGATGGGGATATATACCTTTATCTTTCTTTTCTTATTAATTTTCGTTATATAGCGGTAACATAGTATATACCACCTTATCCAAATCTGCCAGTCCCACCGTAACAGATGGTGTTTCTTCATCAAATGTTACTTTTGCTTAACCACCAAACCCACGGACCAAAACTTTTTTCCCCTTTCCAACACACCTGTTCCCCTTTTCACCCGCATCTGTCCTTTTTCAACTCATTTTGTATATGACCAAAAGTGCAACTCTGCAGGGACACCGTACTCAACGCCATCTCAGCATAGCAGCCAGCCCAAGTCCTTGGTGTGTTGGTGGCAGAGAGGTGAGAATCGTGCCTCCTTCCTCTGCCCTCTCCCCCCAACCTCGCACAACCGAAATGTGAGCAAGCTCTCACTCATCTGCTGAGTCTTCCATGCCCATCGCAAGTTCGTCCTCCATTTCTTCATGGCTCCTGCACCTTCCTCAACAATTTTTGCTGATACTATGCGCCCTTGTTAATCCCTATCCCCCACCATAACTGCTGCCTAGGTGCCGCTTACCGTATGGACCTTGTAGATCTTATTATCCCTTCTGCATATGACTCCTCCTGTACTTCCTCACCTTCCTCTTGGACCAATACCTGACTCCGAATAATGCTTACAGTGTGCTCCATCATGTAGGTGACCAGAATTGTCACGCTGAGAATGGCATTGCCAGTGCTAAACATCTTCGTCGACATTTGGAAACTGTGTAGAAGGGTGCATAGGTCCTTGATCTGACACCACTCCAGCAGCGTGATCTGCACCACCTCTGGATCAAGTTAGCCCAGGGTATACGTCATACCGTATTTCAGCAGGGCTCTGCGGTGCTGCCACACACGCTGCAACATGTGCAGATTCCAATTCCTGCGTGTCGGAACATCGCATTTCCGGCGTTTAACTGCCAGACCCTAAGACTTCCGGAGCGATGAAAGTTGTTGAGCTGCTGGGTGCGAAGGATGAAAGTGACCACATAGCAGCGTGCCCGCTGCACAAGGCCATGTAGGCCGGGATGGTATTTTAAAAATTGCTGGAGAATCAGATTCAACACGTGAGCCATACAAGGCCCGTGTGTCACATTGCTCTGACGAAGGGCCGCAGACAGGTTTGCATCATTGCCGCACACGGCTTTTAAGTCACCAACGTAGTCCACTCAATCAATTTGTACTCTGGTCCCAATGGGAAGACACCACACCCTTTTTTAGGCCCCTCCTGTCTGCAGACCACTGCCAGACAAAGCTATGAACCTCTTGTTACTGTTACCCCCAGTTCAGTTTTATGAGTTTGTGTGCTTGTTACCTGACTACGTGTCCTGCTTGCTGTTTATGTACCTCGTTGGCCGATCCGCATTTCACCTCTGCTTGTTTTCTGATTAAGTCCTGGCCATCCCATTCTGTTCCTCTTCCTCAATTAATGTTTTTGAACCTGCATGACTACTATTCTCTGGAACTGCAGCCTTCCACAGGTATTGATCAACGTGGGCCCTGTGTAATTCCAAATCACTGTATAGGGGTTAAAGGGTTTCAGGGTTCTGGGTGTCCAGCTTGGTGAGTGGCTTGCCTCTAGCCTATCCTTTACAGCCCATCTGAGTGTGTCGATCCAGGCAGGCGTTACACCGTGCCCTCTGCAGAAGGCCATGTAGGCAGGGATAGTGTTTTAAAAATTGCTGGACAACCAGGTTCAACACGTGAGCCATACAAGGCACATGTGTCACATTGCCCTGAAGAAGGGTCGCAGACTGGTTTGCATCATTGTCGCACCCGACCTTCCCTGACTGCTGGTTGACTGTAGACAACCATTGATGAAACTCGGTCTCACTCTCCAGAGCTAACCGTCCACAATTCCTCAGTGGTGTCTCACATTTCCCCTACATTTCAAAGTAAACATTTGACCGCATGATGGCCTTGAGCTCTGCTGCCAGCATAGTAAGGAGGTGTGTGGGATTCCTTGGGCGCAGTTACAAGGAAGGGTGGCCTGACCACACAGGGTTTGGGAGGAGGTGGAGGACCCACACGAGGTTGAGGAGGCAGAAGCAGTGGAGGAACTTGTACATACAGAGGAAGGATTGACACACAAGTCGTGGGGACGGCAAGACTTGTACAGCAAACCCTTCTCCATCTCTCACCATAGTTACCCAGTGCCCAGTCAGCAACATGTAACTCCCCTGTCCATGCTTACTGGTCCAAGTATCTGTGTTGAAATGCACCCTGTCACACACAGAGTTTCTCAAGGAATCGGTGAGGTTGTGTGGGACCTACTGTGGTAGCGCGGGCACGCCTTTCTTGGAGAAGGAGTGACGACTGGCCATCGGCTCTTGGGGCACTGCAATGGGCATAAGGTCTCGAAAATCCTCGGTCTCAAAAGGGTGTAAAGGCAGCCTTTCTGTTGCCAACAAGTTGCAGATGATGAAACTCAACCTCTTAGGCATGTCATGCCCTTCGAAAATCATGTAAAACATAGCGAGGGGACTCCAACCACAGTCTCCCTCGTTTCCACTAATTGGGCCACACACACCCCACTTGACTGGCATCAGTTGACCCCCATTTTCAAGATGAAAAAGATGCTTTGCATGAACCACTCTCAAAAATACGCGTGCCTTTGCCGTCCCCTGGCTGACCCAGGGGAAGAAAAGTCCTCTGAGAGCCATGACTTGTTCATCTTGGTTCTTTTAGAAACACAGCGAGGGGACTCCAACCACAGTCTCCCTCGTTTCCACTAATTGGGCCACACACACCCCACTTGACTGGCATCAGTTGACCCCCATTTTCAAGATGAAAAAGATGCTTTTCATGAAGCACTCTCAAAAATACGCGTGCTTTTCCCGTCCCCTGGCTGACCCAGGGGAAGAAAAGTCCTCTGAGAGCCATGACTTGTTCATCTTGGTTCTTTTAGAAACACAGCGAGGGAACTCCAACCACAGTCTCCCTCGTTTCCACTAATTGGGCCACACACACCCCACTTGACTGGCATCAGTTGACCCCCATTTTCAAGATGAAAAAGATGCTTTGCATGAAGCACTCTCAAAAATACACGTGCCTTTCCCGTCCCCTGGCTGACCCAGGGGAAGAGAAGTCCTCTGAGAGCCATGACTTGTTCATCTTGGTTCTTTTAGAAACACAGCGAGGGGACTCCAACCACAGTCTCCCTCGTTTCCACTAATTGGGCCACACACACCCCACTTGACTGGCATCAGTTGACCCCCATTTTCAAGATGAAAAAGATGCTTTGCATGAAGCACTCTCAAAAATACGCGTGACTTTCGCCTCCCCTGGCTGACCCAGGGGAAGAAAAGTCCTCTGAGAGCCATGTCCACATTGTCAGCGGACAGACGCGTGTGCTTATCTGCCAGCAGACCCCCAGCAGCACTGAAAACAGGTTCCGAGAGAACGCAGGCTGCAGGACACGACAAGAACCCCAAGGCGTACGTGGCGAGCTCAGGCAATTTATCCAGATTGGAAGCCTAAAATGAGCAGGGCTCAAGTTGCACAATAATGGAATCGATGTTTCCTTGCATATACTCATTTATCTGTGTGTCCTCCTCTTTTTCCTTGTCCAGCTGTTTTGTTTTCGCATGAGTATATGTCCTTGTCACTTTCCCATGTGTTTGTGTTGTGTTGTGAGTTGTTTGTCACCTTTTGGACACCTTTGAGGGTGTTTTCTAGGTGTTTTTATGTGTTTGTGATTGCCTGCCATTGTTTCCTATGCAGTTCGAGTTCGGTTCGTCGAACGTTCGACGAGCCGAACTCGAACGGGACCTCCGTTCAGCGAACCGACCTCGAGCCGAACCGGGACCGGTTCGCTCATCTCTAGTAATAACACCATCATATCTGTCACACTGCTCAAATATTATTTCTATAAACAGATCACACACTCTCGCCCTGCCATAAGAGTGTGATCCCTATTAGAAGGGGGGTGCACTTTCAAATACAAACATTCCTAATGTTGAACTTCTATGTTCTGATCTCCTCTACATATAGACAAAAAAGACTGCCTGCACTCAGCCTCATCGACCTGACGTGGTGTGAACAGGCGCATAACTGAACATGACGTAAAATACAAAAAAAGACAGTTTGCGCTCTGATAATGCTAAAGTATGGAAACCATGAATGTGTGAACATGGACCTGCATTACCGCTAAGGAAAATCTAAGAAAAATGATATATTTAGCATATAGAAATGGCCATTTGTATATCTGCCTATAGCAGGTTCCTACGTGCCCATACACAGGAGGTTTTTAACCCAGAGAGAGGCTTCAGAATAGTGTTAGGTACCCAGTTACGAGATATGCCGTGAAGGGGCAACTGGGCAGATATACAAATGGCCATTTCTATATGCTAAATATCTAATTTTTCTTAGATATTCCTTAGCGGTAATGCAGGTCCATGTTCACACATTCATGGTTTCCATACTTTAGCATTATCAGAGCGCAAACTGTCTTTTTTTGTATTTTACGTCATGTTCAGTTATGCGCCTGTTCACACCACGTCAGGTCGATGAGGCTGAGTGCAGGCAGTCTTTTTTGTCTATATCATGAGGGTCATACCTTCTGACCGTGCACCCCTCCCCCAGTTGCCACAGGTAATCTCATTCTCTATAGCAGGTTCCTACGTGCCCATACACAGGAGGTTTTTAACCCAGAGAGAGGCTTCAGAATAGCGTTAGGTACCCAGTTATGAGATATGCCGTGAAGGGGCAACTGGGCAGATATACAAATGGCCATTTCTTTATGCTAAATATCTCATTTTTCTTAGATTTTCCTTAGCGGTAATGCAGGTCCATGTTCACACATTCATGGTTTCCATACTTTAGCATTATCAGAGCGCAAACTGTCTTTTTTTGTATTCTGATCTCCTCTACAGTCACAATTTTGACTCTCTCTATACTTACAGCAATGAGAGATCACAGCTTTCTAGTGTCATCTTGCAAGAATGAACCCCATAAACATTGAGACAAGTGACGCCATCTCCTGGAACCTCACACTAACAACCTGGCGCCAGATATGTCATCAATTGACATCAAGATCCCTATTAATACTTTTCACCACAGAAAAGAATGCTATATAGTATAATAAAATATTTAAAAAGTGAAAAGACAAACCTACCAGACAACGGCACAGGCAAGATTCCTGGAAAGAAAAGAGTATATCAGATATTTAACATTTACAAAACTCTGCACTCGCAGCTGTACCTCTCTTATAGTCCTAAAGATTGGTGAAGTGTACTGAGCTGCTGTCGGCGGATACTGGTCTGCTGTCGGCGTGTACTGGTCTGCTGTCGGCGGATACTGGTCTGCTGTCGGTGGATACTGGTCTGCTGTCGGCGTGTACTGGTCTGCTGTCGGCGGATACTGGTCTGCTGTCGGCGGATACTGGTCTGCTGTCGGCGGATACTGCTCTGCTGTCGGCGGATACTGCTCTGCTGTCGGCGGATACTGCTCTGCTGTCGGCGGATACTGCTCTGCTGACGGCGGATACTGCTCTGCTGTCGGCGGATACTGCTCTGCTGACGGCGGATACTGCTCTGCTGTCGGCGGATACTGCTCTGCTGACGGCGGATACTTGTCTGATGTCGGCGGATACTGGTCTGATGTCGGCGGACACTGCTCTGCTGTCGGCGGACACTGGTCTGATGTCGGCGGATACTGGTCTAACTGAAACGTGCATGGTGTCTGTCATGTCCCACCGGAGTCCACTCCATGGCTCTGCTGAGGGCAGGCTCGGCTCATCCACTAAGCTGGGTTTCCCTGGAACCCGCAGTACCACTGGCTGACTGTAGGTGGCGTGTGTCTTCCAGATGAAGTTGCCATCATTCACCTGCAGCCAATGGGAAGACACCACACCCTTCTTATTCCCCCTCCTGTCATTGACCACTGCCAGAGATAGTTCTATTCCTGGTTCCTGTGTTATTTGTATAGTGATTCCTGTTCGCTGATCTCTGCTTGTTTCCTGACTACCTGACCTGCCTGCTGTTTATGTACCTCACTGCCCGATCCGGTTTTGACCTCTGCTTGTTTCTGATTACGTCCTTGCCTACCGATTCTGTCTTTGGTCTGCAATTCCTGGTTTGACCCTGCCGGACGACTACTCTCTAGGACTGCAGCCTTCCACAGGTAGTGATCTCCAGGACCCTGCGTAATTCCAAATCCCTGTATAGGGGTTAAAGGGTTTCAGGGTTCTGGGGGTCCTGCTTGGTGAGTGGCTTCCCTCTAGCCTGTCCATTACAGCCCGTCTGAGTCTGTGGATCCAGGCAGGCGTTACAGTGTCATATTCAGAACCAGCTGTTGTTCATGGGCGTATCACATAATATAATCACTCGCATCATTTAGCATGGAGTAGTTGCCAGATTTCGGCACATATTTGCACGTCACAGCTCCAAAGTCAGTGATCACGCTACTTTCTTACTTATCTTCCTAGGAACCTTCCTATACCAAGCACTACATCCATCCCTGTTGCCCCCAGTGTATAACATCCAGTCCTGTTGCCCCCAGTGTAAATCATCCGACCCCATTGCCCCCAGTGTATAACATCTCGCCCTATTGCTACTGGTGAATGACATCTGGATTTTTCCCTTAGTGTATAACATCTGGACCTGTTATCCCCAGTGTATAACATATGGCCACCTCCCTTGCCGTCTGCATTTTCTGACACGTGACAGACTGGCCAGTGGCGCAGAGCTCAATGACATCAGCGCAGTCCTGTGTAACTGGTCAGGTCATGACATTTCTTTCTCTTATATCTTCCCCCATCACCTATGAGTGATATTTTTGAGAAGTGGAAGGAACTGCAACAACTCAGCCATGAAGTGAAGACCACATAACTTTACAGAGCTAGGGGCTGAGAGCTGACGGCAGAAAAGTCAACATCGCTCTGCTGACTCCATAACTGCAGGGCAAACTCTAGTATTAACAATTCTGTTCCCGCTGGGAGCTTCTTGGCATGAGTTTCCATGGCGGAGCAGCTTCATGCCGTCGTACATCACCAAGCACAATGCAGAGTGTCAGAGAGGTGTAAAGCCGCCACCACTGGGCTAGAGTGGTTGTCTGCTTTTGGGACATTCGTTGGGACAGGACCTATAATCCTGCCCTCAATTGGTTAATTAGCTAGGCCGTTGGTTCCTGTCCTGGCTTCAGGGTCCAAGTACCCCCTCTGTGCATGGTTTCCGGGTCGGTTCTCCGGTGTCGGTACCGGTGGGCTCCAACCCTGTCCCAGTCCACCTCGGATCTCCGGCAGCCATCTTCCTATCTCCTGTTAGATACGGACCACTGTCTGCCCCGGTAGTGAGGAGGAGAAGTTCAAGTTCAGAAAGAAAAGGCGTCGGTGCTCCAACTCCGACGCCTTTCCTTTCTGAACTTGAGCTTCACCTCCTCACTACTCCACTCCTCTCAGCTCAACTCCAGACTACCGCTTTTTCCGCCCCGGGTTCTCCAGACCCCTAGGTGGGCGTTTCTCATCCGCCTGGTCCGGCCCACTGGTATGTCTGTCCTACCCTAAGGGGGGTGGCTAGGGTTTCAGGTCGGCTGTATGTAACCCTGTGTGTGAAGGTGTTGTGCGGGGGTCTTCTGTGTGACTACCTGGTTTTGCCAGGGCGTCACAGAAACGTAATAAATACTGCACTGGCCAACTGTGGGGCCTCCCGACCTGAACTGCACAGCGTCGTAGACATGGACAGCTGAGTTTGTCTTGGGAGGCCTGTGCCTGGCCCGTCTGAAGACTGACAGAGAAACAGGCATAGGCGAAGTGTGGATGTCAGTCTAAGTGAAGAGAGTTTGTGCTGAGGGATTGCACTTTTGTCTGAGAGCAGTGTCCTCCAGAAGTCTGCTGTATGCCCCCCTAGGGGGAGTCGCATCTATGTCCTGGTGTAGAAAGTCAATGGAGGAGAAGCATAGAGGACAGTAGATGAAGCAGCTGGAGTGTTTAGGCTCACAGGGGAGGAGATGCCCTGTACAGAGGGGAAGGCAGGTGAGGCCTGTGGGCCCGAATCACAAGGGGACTGGTACAGAGCCGAGTGCTGGGTCTAAACAGCACAATCATGATTGTTAAAACAAGGATTTTATTTTTAAGCAAACTTAAAGATTTATTCCTATCTTCATATATGGATATTTTTAGCCCTTCTTGAGGTATTAATATTTTTCTTTTGTTTACTAGAAGAAAGAACACCGCTGCTGTCCAGCTTGTAAGCACTGCGCTGAAACTGACAGGGACCACACAATCATAGCCAATTTAAAAACAGTGCTACAAGCTTAATAGAAAAGAGCTTGTAAGTACTGCCAAAGCTCTGCTCTCTAGAAGCAGTGGTCGGTCTCCAAGGTAACATGCTGTAAACAAAAGAAAAGCATGAATATCTCAAAAATGGCTGACAATGTCAATAAGCAGTAAATTGCAAATAGGTTTTTATTTACAAGCACTATCTGACAAAACCTATTGTTAAGATTGGAATAAAAATAATCGTAGCTGACGAACGAGCAATTTGCTTTTTCGCTGCGCCATATAGATAGGTATGTAGCCATGATTCAATGAACAATAGCTTTCCGATTATCAGTCTGTCTAAGTGGGTCCTGCACTGCAGACCTTTAGGCCCAGATACCTGTTGCTGTTACATGATGAGTGAAGTATGTGCATTTGTACAACTGATGTTTTAACTGTGAAACCATCAGTGAACATGAGATCTTTGTGTAACTACTACTGCCCGTCCTGTTCTCTAAAGTGAGAATTAGGGGGACAGTAGAGACAAGTGTGAACCCATACATTTATGTGTGTGACACTGCATCAGTGCCCAGCACGGCTACCACCTGTGAGAGAGAAAAGCCCCCTGTACTTAGTACGTATGTGTCCTCGCATAACAGTCCTCGCATCACATGCCCCCAATGGTGCAACATCCGGCACCAGGTGTCAGGGATCGGGTGGAACAGATCACCAGGGAAGATAGGGTAACCTATGGAGATCCTAATTCTGGAGTCCTTAAGCTCACCCACACACCCGGAGGTACCTAAGAACATAGGGAGGTCTGGGCCCTTGACCTGGTCCGGACCCTGATGACAAGTGACCACCATACCCACTACCCAGGGCACTGACCAGTACAGAGATCCCCTAAATCCCTACAACAACAAGCTACAGGCAGGGGTAAAAAAAAATAACACACCTAAAACCTACACCAGCGAACAACCAAGGATATACGGGTAAGAGACAAGGGAAAGGAGGTAGTGCAAGAAAACAAAACAACTTGCAACAGACCGCAGCAGAAAGCAACAGCAGCAACAACCACATCCTCTCTGCTCCCAGGCTAGCTCCTAACTGAATGGAATAACAAGCACATAGTCCAGGAAGCAGAGGGCTTATATCCTGGAGGGAAGTTGATTAACTGCTGCCAGCTGAGCAAGTCTGCTGCTGCACCAGAGAAGGAATTAACCCTTAATGTGCCCAAAGGAAAAACTACATTTAACGTGCATGGTCCCAGATGGTAAGGTAAGAGCTAGCCCTGAGCCTATCCCTATACACGTGACACCAGAGAAGGGGCCAGGTTCCTCTGGCTTTTCTGTCAGGCTCACAGATTTTCAGAAAGAGTAGTTAAGTATGTTCTATCAAATAACTCATTTAAAAAAAAAAAAGAAAAAAAAAAAAGAGCGCTTTATTGACTGTAACATGAGTCCGATTCTTACCAATAGTTGGCGCAAGTCCAAAAGGAGAAGCTCTTCCTAGGAAGAAACCAGAGAGTTAAACGTCTGCACATTTTTGTATTCTAAATAAAGGGATATTCCGGTTATAACAACTTATCTACATGATAGGTGATAACTGCATAATTGATGGGGTCCAGCCACTGAGACCCCAAAACATCATAAAAATGGGGAGTCAGTGTTGTCCATTTATATGAAGAAGTGGTCGCATGCGACTGCTCTAGTCAAAGTCTATGGGATTGACGAACATAGAGAAGTATGATATATCTGACAATCCCATCAAGATTACCCCCATCATGTTCCATGACATATATACCGGTTGTATCAGTGTGCATGTACCTCTGTCCACATAGATATTTTCCTCTAACAATAGGGATCAGGGCTAGATGAGATTACTGCTGCTTAACACCCTTAGATGCTGCTGCTAAACACTGACATGCAAGATTTTTTAAACATGAGATGACATTCATGTTATAGACAATCATCTTGGCTATCTCATAACTTTAACTTGCAGCTATTTAAGATATGATTACTTTTGCAGATTCTTGTCATGTCATTGCATTGTTACTGTTTTGCTCCTAAAAAAAATAAAAAAAATGTAATATTTTGTAAATCCAACTTTGGCTTTCAGCACTGTCTGAATCCTTCTGGGGTCTAGATCAGATTCAAGCATGACTCAACTGAAATCTGATCCCAGGTCTCTTCTACACGTTCCCAGTGTTGTAGTATACTGGTCGGGTCTCTTCTACACATTCCCAGTGTTGGTGTATACTGGTCGCTCACTTGGGGATGTATACAGCTTTGTCTTCAACTCCTACCAAGTGTTCAATTGGGTTAAGGTCTGGGGACTGTGGGGTGAATACAGCTCCTCTACTTTATGGTCACTAAACCATGTCTCCACCAATCTCGACGTTTGCTTTGGGTCATTGTCCTGCTGGAACACTATGTCGTCCTTCTCATACCAAAAGAAATCGAATGTACGAAGTATCTCGTCTTGTAGGATTCTCACATGCAGCTCAGTATTGAGACCACCATCCATCCTGGTCATGTATCCAACGCCTTTGGCTGTGAAACAACCCCATATCATCAGGTTTCCTCCACCGAACATGGCAGATTCTTAAATTTCTCAATCCATTAGCCCCTTTTATCTTGTCTTTTCTAGACCCATTCGCACCCATCAGAGCTGTCTATTGACTTTCATCTCATGGCTCCAAATCACCCATTTCCAATCTTCTACTGTTCACTTTTCATACTTTTCTGCAAACTTGAGCCAATGCTTCTTATGACGATATTGAAGTCGAGGCTTCTTTACCTTTTTTTCGGGCCACCATTCCCGACTTGTGTAATGTGTGTCGCTCGGTGCTTCCATGGACGTCTGTAATCTCACTATTATGAAGCATACGAGCCGCCTCCATTGCTGGGTTTGTCGCACCAAAACTGATAGACCTTGTGATGAGACGACTTGTTGACGGTGATATTTTGCCTGGACGTCACCTCTTGGCATTTGAATGGATGGATGGATAGACTTCATTTTTATATTCTTCCAGCTGTCATGGCCTCACATGGTGCAGTTTGGCAATTTTCTTGGCTGAGAGACCAATATCGATGAGCTGGAAGATGCTGTTTCCCTTTTTTGGGGAAATCTTCTTCATGGCTGCTCCTTGATTTGAACCAGTGATCTTGCACTTGGGAATCAACCTAATAACACACTGAGCTATGAGGGAATGTGAGAATAGGTTGTAATTTGTAGTATACAGGAAGACATTTTTCTTTGAAACACCAGGAGCAAAACAGTAACAATGCAGTGACATTAAAAGAATCTGTATAACTAATCATACGCTAAATAGCTGCACGTCAAATTTATGTATGAGATAGTCAAGATGATTGTCTCTAAAGTGAAAGTAGTTTCACACTCAAAGCTGTAGTGGACGGTGAGATATGGAGCCTCAAAGTAAATAGTTCAAAACATTGTTACCCTTTTGCTTGTCAGTGGAAGTTGTATTATCCTAGTATGTCTATTTGGGCATCCATCAAACCTTCCCCTGCAAATTGATTGCACCGTGCCGATGGGTTGCCTTGGCAGTCAGAAGCCTGCTAAAAGCCCCAATTGCTGCCATTTTTGTTATCCCTGGCTTCATAGGAAACTATGATTTGTATTGCAGTATACAGGGTGGGCCATAAATATGGATACACCCTAATAAACTCATGGCATCACCTGGCCTCAAATATTATGCCACTCCCATGTACTAATATGCCACAAATGGTAAGCAACCACTTCCATTTTATCAGGGTGTATCCATACTTATGGCCCACCCTGTAAAGCACAAGCGATCAAACAACCAAAAGTTCAAGTCCCCTATGGGGACATAAATATGGTGTACAGTACAATTTTTTTTATTTAAACAAAAAGATTAAATTAAAAAGTATACAAATTTGAATCACAAAAATGTAAGAAATAGTAAGAACTAAGAAAAAGCATATTTTGTCCATAAAAATCCAATCTATAAAAAATCTAAGGTAAATTTAGAGTATAGTAAATGTCATGAAGAAAAAAAATGTCCAAATTGCAATTTTTGGGACGGGGTCACTGCACCTCTTAGTAAAAAATGCAGCAAAAAGTAATCAAAACCAATTATACACCCCAATAGGGTACTATAACAACAACCCTACGTGTTTTGCAAAATGGCTATTTTTTATTTTTAGAAAGTTGTTTATTTTAGTAAGCCACTAAAATAGTTAATGCACCACTCCAGAGTATTTTTTCAGCACTGGAGTGGCACTTTAAATTTAAGTCCCCTGCCGCCTATCATATACTCCTCTTCCTGCAGCTTCAACTTTCACTGATGCCGATCCAGTCCCGCGTTGCAATCTTGTGACTAACTTCTTACTAGCCGGAAGGCATAAGTTACATCAGAAGCTCCCAAAACAAGTCTATGAGAGCCAAAATGAGGCTCTCATAGAGTTGTATTGAGTTGTGACCTCCAGCTCCATGAAACACTGGAGCAGCCGACAGGTCACAAATCACAGGAAACACATATGTACATGTAATGAGAAGTAGATACCTACCATCAGGGAGTGGTCTTCGAAATGTAAATGGTCCTGGTAATAAAAGAGATTGGGGCACATTTATTATTATTGTTTTTACTTAAAAGCGTTGTTCCATGAATAAAGTAGGTTTTAATCAATAGATCTTGGAATAAAATATAATTTCCACAATTGGATGTGTAAAAACAATGTTCCTGTGCTGATATAATTTTATATATGTGTCCCTGCTATGTACTTTGTAATGGCTGTGTCTGACCGTACAGGGACATGGTCTGATCATACCATGTCACTTGGGCCGAGAAGGACGCAAAATAGCATACAGACATTACAGCACGGGATCAGACCTTCTGCTTTCTGTGAGGTAAAACAAGTTTAAAAACAGGAAGGCAAATGTTTTACCTCACAGAAAGCAGCAGCTGCAATCCCATGTATGGAGCAAATCATCAAATAAAACCCAGAGTTCCCGCAAAAGAAAAAGACGTGTTATAGATACGGCTGGTACAAACCTGAAGATGCTGAGCTTCCAAATAACTGAGGAACTGAGGAGAAAACAAATGGTGTCAATCCAAGAATGGCTCGTATCTCCCCGTACAGTGCGCTCTGTGCCCCTCCCAAGATGAAGGAGCACTTGTTTCAGAACCAGCCATGTTTTTCTAGTTCTTAATTACCAAATTGCAGAAACTAAAGCAAGTCGTGAAAAGAAATCATGTGTTGACATCTACAAATGGTGATAAATACATACCGGGGGCCGGTGAGCTTCCCATTGGAGCTGAGAAGAAAACAGATTGGAGTAAAGGCAAGAAATGATTCCATCTGAGCCGTCCTACCGCACAAACACTCAACGCCAAACCTACCTCTCTGTAGTTCTGCTATAGCAGTAGCTTTAAAGGGGGTCTTCCCCTAAACAGGTCCTGATGCACGTTGTGCACTCACCTTCTGATGTCAGGCGTAGTAGTCACAGCTCGCCCACTTGCGCCTGTTAACTCCTGAGATCGTGCCGTCAAACTCTGATAGCGAAATCTAACAGGCTCCGACAGGGATCACGCTGTTCCTCTCTGCTATCGGTGGCCCAGTGATGCGATCACAGGGAGCCAATAGGTTGCCATGCAAGGGTGGGGTCAGATGATGACCCCTGTCGCTGCCATGACTCATGTCCTATGAATGCTGGCAGAGCACAGAGCACCAGCATTCAGAGGAAAACAGCATTTCTGCTGATCAGACAGAAGCTGAAGCACTGCTCTGATCAAGAGAAGTGAGCAGATAGTCCCTTTATGGTATTTTATTCCTGCACTAACAAAATTAATAGAAATTGTTAAAAAAAAAAAAAAAGAAGTTTTTAAAAATATGAAAAAAAAACCAAGAAACCTCTAAGGCTTTGTGCGCACTAGAAATGTGAAGTTTCTCCAGAAGATTTCTTGAGAAACTTCTGGGATTGGAAGATTTCCGGACCTCCGGAAAAAAATCTGCACCAAATTCGCATGCGGATTTGCCGCGATTTTCCCGCAGGTTGTTCCCTGCGGATTTTGCAGGCTGTACTGCCGAAATCCACAGGGTACCTGCGGAAAAGAATTGACATGCTCATTTTCTCAAGAAATTTTCTCAAGAAAATCATCAAGGAAATTTCTTGAGAAAAATCCGCACAGTGCGCACAGCTATTTTTTTTCTCATAGGATTTGCTGGGAAATGTCTGCACAAAGATTGCAGACATTTCTCAAGAAATTTCCGCAGCAAATCAGCGGGTAAATCCGCGGGTAAAACTGCCTAGTGCGCACAGAGGCTTAAAGTTCAAATCACCCCTCTTTTGCCCCATTGATAATAAAACAATAAAAATAAAAAAATACACATATTTAGTATCACCATGTTTAGAAATGCCCGATCTAGCAAAATAAAACAATTCATCTGATCGGTAAAGAGCGTACTGAGAAAAAAAAAAAATTAAAAACGCCAGAATTTTTACTTTTTTTTTGGTTGTGTCAACATTGTATTAAAATGCAATAACAGGCGATCAAAACATCACATGTGCTAAAAAATGGTATCATTAAAAACGTCAGCTCAAGTCGCAAAAAATAATCCATCACTGAGCCCCAGATCCTGAAAAATGAGAATGTTACGGGTGTCGGAAAACTTCTGATTTTTTTTCACTACTTTGATAAAAGTAAAACTATACAGTAGTGTTCAAAATAATAGTAGTGCAACATGACTACCCGGATTATTCACTGATTTTTGTATAAATTATATCACCAAGTCATACAATTTATCAGTTGGTGCAGTAGATTCTTAAAAAATCAGACTCAGCATTCATGATCTTCAGGTTTTTGAGTCGGTGTATCTTAAATAATTGTAAGGGAAGGCGTTCAAAATAATAGCAGTGATGAGTTACAAAAGTGAGGTCAATCATCCTGTGAAGAAACCGGTGTGAATCAGGTGGCCCTTATTTAAGGGAGAAGCCGGCCCATGTTGTACAGTCATGGCCAAAAGTTTTGAGAATGACACCAAAATTATATTTTCACATGATCTGTTGCCCTCTGGTTTTTAATTGTGTTTGTCTGATGTTTACATCACATACAGAAATATAATTGCAATCATATTATGAGTACCTAAAGGTTATATTGACAGAATCAGTTAATACAGCAAGTCAATATTTGCAGTGTTGACCCTTCTTCTTCAGGACCTCTGCAATTCTCCCTGGCATGCTCTCAATCAGCTTCTGGACCAAATCCTGACTGATAGCTGTCCATTCTTGCATAAGCAATGCTTGCATTTTGCCAGAATTTGTTGGTTTTTGTTTGTCCACCCGTCTCTTGATGATTGCCCACAAGTTCTCAATGGGATTAAGATCTGGGGAGTTTCCAGGCCATGGACCCAAAATCTCTATGTTTTGTTCCATGAGCCATTTAGTGATCACCTTTGCTTTATGGCAAGGTGCTCCATCATGCTGGAAAAGGCATTGTTGGGCGCCAAACTGCTCTTGGACAATTGGGAGAAGTTGCTCTTGGAGGACATTCTGGTACCATTCTTTATTCATGGCTGTGTTTTTAGGCAAGACTGTGAGTGAGCCGATTCCCTTGGCTGAGAAGCAAGCCCACACATGAATGGTTTCAGGATGCTTAACAGTTGGCATGAGACAAGACTGGTGGTAGCGCTCACTTCTTCTTCTCCTAATAAGCTGTTTTCCAGGTGTCCCAAACAATCGAAAAGGGGATTCATCTGAGAAAATGACTTTACCCCAGTCCTCAGCAGTCCACTCCCTGTACCTTTTTCAGAATATCAGTCGGTCCCTGATGTTTTTCCTGGAGAGAAGTGGCTTCTTTGCTGCCCTCCTTGAAACCAGGCCTTGCTCAAAGAGTCTCCACATCACAGTGCATGCAGAAGCACTCACACCAGCCTGCTGCCATTGCTGAGCTAGCTCGGCACTGCTGGTAGTCCGATCCCGCAGCTGAAACAGTTTTAAGATACGGTCCTGGCGTTTGCTGGTCCTTCTTGGGCACCCTGGAGCCTTTTTGGCAACAATGGAAGCTCTCTCCTTGAAGTTCTTGATGATGCGATAGATTGTTGACTGAGGTACAATCTTTGTAGCTGCGATACTCTTCCCTGTTAGGCCATTTTTGTGCAGAGCAATAATGGCTGCACGTGTTTCTTTAGAGATAACCATGGTTAACTGAAGAGAAACAATGATACCAAGCACCGGCCTCCTTTTATAGTGTCCAGTGGTGTCATTCTTACTTAATAATGACTGATTGATCGCCAGCCCTGTCCTCATCAACACCCACCTATGTTAATGGAACAATCACTAAAATAATGTTAGCTGCTCCTTTTAAGGCAGGAATGCAATGCTGTTGAAATGTGTTTTGGGGGTTAAAGTTCATTTTCTTAGCCAATATTGACTTTGCAAGTAATTGCTGTTAAGCTGATCACTCTTTATGACATTCTGGAGTATATGCAAATTGCCATTAGAAAAACTTAAGCAGTAGACTTTGTAAAAATTAATATTTGTAGCATTCTCAAAACATTTGGCCATGACTGTACATGCATTTCTCCTTGAAAGTCTGAGAAATATGGGTCGTTCGAGACATTGTTCAGAAGAACAGCGTACTTTGATTAAAAAGTTGATTGGAGAAGGTAAAACTTATAAAGACGTACAGACAACGATCAGCTGTTCAGCTAAAATGATCTCCAAAGCTTTAAAATGGAAAGCAAAAACAAAGACGACCATTGAAATGGATGGAAGAATAGCCAGAATGGCAAAGGCTCAACCAATAATCAGCTCCAGGAAGATCAGACGTCTCAAGTTACCTGTGAGAAGTTTAACAGTTAGATTATCTTCACACAGGCGTCTTCTATTAGTAAGAGGTCTCCGCAAAGTCCCACTGTTATAAAACGAAAAATACGGTATGTCTTTTTTTTTTTTTAGACGCACGGGATTATAAGACGCACCCCAAATTCAGAGCAAATAAAGGTGAAAAAAAAATGGGGTCCATCTTATAATCCGGTGGTGTCATATCAGAGGGGGCAGTAGCAGTGGTGGAGGAGTCACAGGAGCGGTGGGTGTCCCAGAAACTGTAGACTATGCTGGGGCCGCGGCGTAGGCTCAGGCTCCCGTGATAGGGCAGCTTCTGCAGCGGCTCAGGCAGCAACGGCGACTGTGCACAGTGAGGGCTTCAAAGAAATGGCGTCCGAGGGTCAAAGGCAAGCCGAGATCTCATTTGCGCAAGCGCCACCTCTGGGCGCCATTTTTCTGAAGTCCGCTGAAGGGAGATCAATGGGCCGGAGGCGGCACCTGCGCAGATGAGCCGAGAGCTCCATCTGCGCACGCGCCCACTCTGGGTGGCATTAATTGAAGTCCTCATCGCTCAACCTGCATCGCCAGTCCAGCCACCGGAGACCCCACGCAGACACCGCGCAGCCGCCCCAGCAACAGCCATCGGAGACCCCGCACAGCAGCTGCAGACACCGCACAGCCATCGCAGGCCCTACACAGCCGCCTTAGTGTGACGCCCTGGACTAGCCAGGTAGTCACAGAGCCCCGCACAACACCTGTCCCCCAATAAGGTGTCATCAGCCAACCACTAAAACCTAGTAAACCCTCTCAGGACTTGACGGACACACCAGGGGGCGGAGCCAGGCAGTTGGCCATGCCCACCGAGGAGTTCAGAGAGCCTGAGGTGGGAAAAGTAGTCAGTTAAGAAGGTCTTAGTCTGGAGTTTAGTGGAGGAGGTCAGGCCTGGGGAGTCAGGCCCATGACAGACTGACAGGTGCGCCGGTTGGAGCCCGAGCACCTTTGGCTAGGAGGCAGGCGGTGGCCTCAGCCTGCAGGAGCTGGCAAGGTGGCTCGGTGGAACCGTGGTGGACCGGGACAGGGTAGTGGCCCGCCGGTACCGACCCGGGGAACCGATTCGGAAACCAGAGCACACAGGGGGGTACTCAGACCCTGAAATGAAGCCCAGAAACCACTGGGCCGAGTTAATTAACTGATTGAGGTCTGGACTTTAGGTCCTTTCCCACCCAAAGTCCCGACAAAAGACAACAGCCCAACGAGGGGGATAGAAAGCCACCGCACAGGCAGAGAGATCCCACGGGCCAGCGACTGCGGGCAAAGGGCTCTCCCGACATCCACAAAGCCGGGGAGTGGACTACCGACGCTGAAGCGCAGGCAGTCAAAGACACACAACAGGGTGCAGGAGAAAGGCAGAGACCACCAACTGGGTGGGGGACCAGACGCAGCTGGCTGCGGGCACTGACCACCATCAACTTGGTTTACCAGAGACTTGAGTGTGTTTCTAATCGGGAGTACAACAGTGCCCTCCGACCGCGCATCACCCTGCACCGCCCAGCTCTCCCCAACGGGTCCCGGGGCCACCACTCTTACCCACGGAGGGGTTAACATCTTGCTGCGCAACCATCTCCCCCGGGTGTCTTGCAACCGCAGCGGTGGTGTCCACCTTCATCACAACCCGTGGGTGGCGTCACAAACTTACAACACGGCTTCGGCCGTACACCTACGTCCCCTCTAAAGCGCCAGCCCCCCTTTTTAGATCGACGTGGACCACGGGGCCCCTGGGTCCGGAGACGCTCGAGCCACCCACCAGCAAGCCCGGATCCGAGCGGCTTGGTTGCCGCCAAGCACGGGGCGGTACATTAGCATTCCCCAGGCCTCTTGCGACCCATCTCCACCAGCCTGGTCAGCTACATTCAGATTATAAGACATAGCCCTCACTTTCCTCCCAAAGTTTTGGGAGGGAAAGTGCGTCTTATAATCCGAAAAATACGGTATACTGAAGCGGGTACAATTTGCCAAAGAACACATCAACTGGCCTAAAGAGAAATGGAGAAACATTTTGTGGACTGATGAGAGTAAGATTGTTCTTTTTGTGTCTAAGGGCCACAAACAGTTCATCGGACGACCCCCAAACTCTAAATTCAAGCCACAGTGCACTCTGGAGGCAGTGAGGCATGGTGGTACAAACATCATGATATGGGCATGGCTCTCTCACTATGGTGCCGGGCTTATTTACTGCATACCAGGGATCATGGACCAGTTGGCATGTATCCAAATACTTGAAGGAGATCATGTTGTCTTACGCTAAAGAGGAAATGCCCTTGAAATGGGTGTTCCAACAAGACAACGACCCTAAACACAACAGTAACCGAGCAAAATCTTGGTTCCAGTCCAACATAATTTAGGTTATGGAGGGGCCAGCCCAATCCCCGTCCCTTAATCCGATAGAACACTTGTGGGGCGACATCAAAAATGCCGTTTCTAAGGCAAAGCCAACAAATGCAAATAAATTGTGGGATGGAGTCATAGCATCCTGGGCTGGAGTAACCGGTGACAAGGGCCAGAAGTTGGCTGACTCTGCGCAAAATAGATATGAAGCATTTCTACAAAACTATGGTTATACAAGTAAATATAAGATAGTGATTCACAGGAAAACAGTGTGGAACGTTCCCAATACATGGAATTGAAAATTATACTTAACTCGTGGTTTTGAACACACTGCTGTTATTTTGAACACAACTGTACATGTTTGGAATCTACGAACTCGAACCGACCCGAGAAATCAGAATGCCAGGTCAGTTATACCATATAGTGAACTTGGTAAATAAAAAACCCAAAAACACAATAGTGAAATTGCCCTTTTTTTGTAATTGCACTGCACTTGGACTTTTTTTTTTTCCAGTTTCCTAGTACAATATGGGGCAGAATAAATGGGGTCATTCAAAAGTACAACTCGTCCCACAAAAATCAAGCCCTCATATGGCTACATTGACAGAAAAAGAAAAACAATGTTATGGCTCTTGGAAGAAAGGGAGGAAAAAAATGAAGTAAAAAACGAAAAATTGAAGGTGTTACAGGACATCAGCTGAAATTATTATTCACTAAGTAGCAGGATTGCTTTCTAATTACTGATAGATTTCAGCTGGTGTCATGACTTTTTGCACCTCTCTTTCTGCATGTGCTGAACACCTTTTCTCTGTGTCATTTCTCATTATTACATACCATTAAATTTATGGACATCTATGGTTTAATTTCTTTGCTTGTGTGGATTGGATGGGTTGTTACTGACATCTGATGAGAATTTCATGCCAATAGCACCTTTTGTAATCACTATGTTACTGCAAGTCGCAAGAAGTTGAAACCAGTTGTATTTTTTGTGACTTAGGTCCCTTTCACACATCTGTTTTTTTTGCCATCAGTCGCAATCTGTTGAAATGTGAAAAAAACGGGTTCGGCGCTGGATCTGTTTTTTTCTCATTAACTTGTATTAGCGACGGATGGGCTCACGTTACATCCGCCATCAACTGTGATGGAGGCAACGTCCATAGTAATGTTTTATGTTTGTGTAAAAAAAAAAAAAAAAAACGGACAGCGACGGATCCGTTGCCGTTAGTTGTGATGGAAGCCTATGGGTGCAGGATCCGTTCTCGTCCGTCAAATGACTGTTCCGTCGACTGGTTCCGTTTTTTATATGTGAGCATGCCCAGAAGTGTTGTAGATTCACTTGTGGACATGATCTCTCTCTTTCTCTCGCTCTCTGAAAGAGGCCTTACTGGGTGTCAATGTGACCCCCATTCACTTGCAGTATGCTGTGATGTAGAAGTTGCATAAAACAATTTTTGGCAGCACTAAAATTATTGTGAAGCCCGGCCTTAAATACGGTTGTCAGACCCCAACTATTGCTATAACAAAGCTGCAGTGCTTGGTCGTTCACTTCTGCTCCTCCATTTTAGTATTTTGCAGGGGTCTCAACATCCGGACCCCCATCAATCAAAACTTTTCATATGTCCCTATTACATGTGAAAGATTTCCATGAAGAGCACTTGCAGCTATTGGATTAGATTCTTGTTCACCAACGAAATCCAGAAAAGTAAGCGGACAGCACTCACCGGAATCCAGCAATGTTCTTTATTTAGAAAAGGTGCATATAAAATGGCAGGAGCAGAGCAGACAGCAAGCCCCCTCACGGACAAGAAGGCTTGCTGTCTGCTCTGCTCCTGCCATTTTATATGCACCTTTTCTAAATAAAGAACATTGCTGGATTCCAGTGAGTGCTGTCCGCTTACTTTTCTGGATTTCGTTGGTGAACATTTGCCTGCTACGGACGGGCACCTTGGTACCAGCCACGTGGAGGATCCATGCCCACATTCAGGATTTGTGTCCTAGCTGATATATGTGTCGCGCCCTGGCCTAGCCAGGTCGTCACAAATAACACACAAACACCCCCCACCCCCATCAGACAGGGACAACAGCCAAACAAAAATCCTTGTTGCCTCCCTCCAGTGTCTGATGTTCACACCAGGTGGGGCGGAGCCAAGCGGTTGGCCCCACCCACCGAGGAGTTCACAGGCCTGGAGGCGGGAAAAGTGACAGAACAGTTTAGGAGTTTGAAGTGAGAGGAGTGATCACTTGGGTGTCTGGGTTTGTGGCAAGGTTGGCAGACGGTGGTGGCCGCCTGCAGGAGTGGTGGAGTAACGCGGAACCGTAGGACTGGGGTCGGGCGATGGCCCGCCGGTACCGTCCAGGGAGCGAAGTGAAGCCAGCACACCCAGGCAGGGCCATCGGACCCCGACCAGGCTTGGAGCCGCCGTCAATAGTCAGATCCGAATGTGACTGGAACCCCAGGGGTTTCACAACAGCAAAAGTCCCGATTGAAGGCAACAGCCCACACCGTGAGGGTATACAGCTACCGCCTAAGGCTAGAGACCCAAGGGCCAGCGCCTGTGGGCAAACGGGCTCCTCCGGTACCCATACACCGGGGATCGGACTACCGTTGGGAATCCATAGTAGTCAGAAGGAGAACATCAAGGTGCAGGGAAAGACAGCCGCCATCACCTGTCCAGGGAGAAGCCCTGCAGCCGGCTGCGGGACCCGTCCATCCAGCCGTTTGGTTTACCGAGGACTTTGTACCTTTCTGGCTGAGTGAGTACACCCGTGCCATCCGGCACCGCGCCGCGCCGTCCCTGCAACCCTGCACCTCACCGACCCTGCCTCCCCGTTACATCATCGGGCCCCGGGACCACCGACCCCTACCCACGGAGGGGGAAAACAACATCCCAGCTGCTCCCTACCATCGCTCCCGGGATCCCCGTCACCAGCAGCGGTGGTGCCCATCTTCACCACGACCCGTGGGTGGCGTCACGGACTAAATCCCCCAAACCAACCACCCCTTTCACTCACGGGCGAGGAGCGCCGCTCGAGTCCCCGGATCCGGCGCACTGCTCGAGCCACCGAGCAGCGCCGGACCCGAGCGTTAGCGAGCGCCGCGCAGTGGCATCCTCTCCGCCCGCGACATATGCGGTGGGTGGTGCAGCAATTTTTCTTCATAATTTTATTAGATTCTTGTTCATCTATAAAGAAAACTTCCAATGACCCAACAATCTCCAAACCTGACATCACAAATCGAGAGAAGAACCGGACTGTATGAACACGGACTGTGAGAAATGGGAAATTCTTACCTCCTAGAGAAAATAAGCCGGTGGACCCAAAACCTGCAGGGATAAAAACATGATAAAACACCAGAAGAAATCAGCAGATTGCTAGAAGTGAGTAACTATAAGGCTATGTGTGCACTGAGTATTTGGTTGCAGAAATTTCTGCACTAAATCTGCAACTCTAGGCGCAAAAAAACAGATTTATTTCTGCAGTGGAAAAAAAAGCAACATGAACAAAACTTCAGGATTTGTCATTGACTTTGCTGGTCCATAAGGATTTGTATACAGTTTTGTGACAAATCTGCACTAAAAACGCATCAAAAGAAGGGAATTTTGTTTACTTACCGTAAATTCCTTTTCTTCTAGCTCCTATTGGGAGACCCAGACAATTGGGTGTATAGCTTCTGCCTCCGGAGGCCACACAAAGTATTACACTTTAAAAAGTGTAACCCCTCCCCTCTGCCTATACACCCTCCCGTGCATCACGGGCTCCTCAGTTTTGGTGCAAAAGCAGGAAGGAGGAAACTTATAAATTGGTCTAAGGTAAATTCAATCCGAAGGATGTTCGGAGAACTGAAAACCATGAACCAAAAGAACAATTCAACATGAACAACATGTGTACACAAAAGAACAAACAGCCCGAAGGGAACAGGGGCGGGTGCTGGGTCTCCCAATAGGAGCTAGAAGAAAAGGAATTTACGGTAAGTAAACAAAATTCCCTTCTTCTTTGTCGCTCCATTGGGAGACCCAGACAATTGGGACGTCCAAAAGCAGTCCCTGGGTGGGTAAAAGAATACCTCGATAAGCTTCAAGAATCGGTTCCTTGATCCACCGAGCCAAGGTTGACTTGGAAGCCTGCGAACCCTTACGCTGGCCAGCGACAAGGACAAAGAGCGCATCTGAACGGCGCAGGGGCGCCGTGCGAGAGACGTAGAGCCGGAGTGCTCTCACCAGATCTAATGAGTGCAAATCCTTTTCACATTGGTGAATTGGATTAGGGCAAAATGAAGGTAAGGAGATATCCTGATTGAGATGAAAAGGAGATACCACCTTAGGGAGAAATTCCGGAACAGGACGCAGAACCACCTTATCCTGGTGAAAAACCAGGAAGGGGGCTTTGTATGACAGCGCTGCCAGCTCCGACACTCTACGGAGCGATGTAACTGCCACTAGAAATCCCACCTTCTGCGAAAGACGTGATAAAGAGACATCCCGCAGCGGCTCGAAAGGTGGTTTCTGAAGAGCCGTTAGCACCCTGTTAAGGTCCCAGGGTTCCAGCGGACGCTTATAAGGTGGAACTATGTGGCAAACTCCCTGCAGGAACGTGCGGACCTGCGGAAGCCTGGCTAGACGCTTTTGAAAAAATACGGATAGCGCCGATACTTGTCCCTTGAGAGAGCCGAGAGACAAACCCTTGTCCATTCCGGATTGGAGAAATGAAAGAAAAGTGGGTAAGGCAAAGGGCCAGGGAGTAAAACCCTTATCAGAGCACCAGGATAAGAAGATCCTCCAAGACCTGTGATAGATCTTGGCGGACGTTGGTTTCCTGGCCTGTCTCATGGTGGCAATGACATCTTGAGATAACCCTGAGGACGCTAGGAGCCAGGACTCAATGGCCACACAGTCAGGTTGAGGGCCACAGAATTCAGATGAAAAAACGGCCCTTGTGACAGCAAGTCTGGGCGGTCTGGGAGCGTCCACGGTTGACCCACCGTGAGATGCCACAGATCCGGGTACCACGACCGCCTCGGCCAATCTGGGGCGACGAGAATGGCGCGACGACAGTCGGACCTGATTTTGCGCAGCACTCTGGGCAGCATCGCCAGAGGAGGAAATACATAAGGCAGTCGAAACTGCGACCAATCCTGAACTAATGCGTCCGCCGCCAGAGCTCTGTGATCTTGAGACCGGGCCATGAATGCCGGGACTTTGTTGTTGTGCCGTGACGCCATGAGATAGACGTCCGGCGTTCCCCAGCGGCGACAGATCTCTCGAAACACGTCTGGGTGAAGAGACCATTCCCCCGCGTCCATGCCCTGACGACTGAGAAAATCTGCTTCCCAGTTTTCTACGCCCGGGATGTGAACTGCGGAGATGGTGGAGGCTGTGGCTTCCACCCACTGCAGAATCCGTCGGACTTCCTGGAAGGCTTGACGACTGCGAGTGCCGCCTTGGTGGTTGATGTATGCGACGGCAGTGGCGTTGTCCGACTGGATACGGATCTGCCTGCCCTCCAGCCACCGATGAAAAGCCAATAGGGCTAGATACACTGCCCTTATCTCCAGAATATTGATCTGAAGGGATGACTCTATCGGAGTCCAGGTTCCCTGAGCCCTGTGGTGGAGAAAAACCGCCCCCCACCCTGACAGGCTCGCATCCGTGGTGACCACAGCCCAGGTTGGAGGTAGGAAGGATTTTCCCTGCGACAGAGAGTTGGGAAGGAGCCACCACTGAAGTGACGTCTTGGTTGTAAGGGAAAGAGAGACGTTCCTGTCGAGGGAAGTCGACCTCCTGTCCCATTTGCGGAGAATGTCCCACTGGAGTGGCCGCAGATGGAATTGCGCGAAGGGCACTGCCTCCATCACTGCCACCATCTTCCCCAGGAAGTGCATGAGACGCCTCAAGGGGTGTGACTGACCCCGAAGAAGAGATTGCACCCCTGCCTGCAGAGAAAGCTGTTTGTCCAGCGGTAGCATGACTACCGCTGACTGAGTATGAAACTCCATCCCGAGGTAAGTCAGTGATTGGGTCGGTGTCAACTTGGATTTTGGGAAGTTGATGATCCACCCGAACTGCTGGAGAGTCGCCAGAGCGACGGTAAGGCTGTTTTGACACGCCATCTGAGAGGGTGCCCTGACCAGAAGATCGTCTAAGTAGGGAATCACCGAGTGGCCCTGAGAGTGTAGGACCGCCACAACAGATGCCATGACCTTGGTGAACACCCATGGGGCTGTCGCCAGGCCGAAAGGCAATGCCACGAACTGAAGGTGTTAGTCCCCGATGGCGAAACGCAAAAAGCGTTGATGTTAGGGTGCGATCGGCACATGGAGATAAGCATCCTTGATGTCGATCGATGCTAGGAAGTCTCCTTGTGACATCGATGCGATGACCGAGCGGAGAGATTCCATCCGAAACCGTCTGATGCTCACATGTCTGTTGAGTAGTTTGAGGTCCAGAACGGAACGGAACGAACCGTCCTTCTTTGGACCACGAACAAGTTGGAGTAAAACCGCGACCATGTTCCTGGGGGGGAACAGGGATCACAACTCCTTCTGTCTTCAGAGCGTCCACCGCCTGAAAAAGTGCATCGGCCCGCGCGGGGGGCGGAGAGGTTCTGAAGAAACGAGTCAGGGGACGAGAGCTGAACTCTATCCTGTAACCGTGAGACAGAATGTCTCTCACCCATCGGTCTTGAACATGTGGCCACCAGGCGTCGCAAAAGCGGGAGAGCCTGCCACCGACCAAGGATGCGGTTCGGGGATGCCGAGAGTCATGAAGAGGCCGCCTTGGAGGCATTGCCTCCGGCGGGTTTTTGGGGGCGTGGCTTAGCCCGCCACGCATAGGAGTTCCTCTGGCCTATGACAGCATCTCTGAAGTTAGAGTGATCGAAAAACACACTCCGTGTACGTTTAGGGAACCGAAACTGGTGTTTCTCCTGCTGAGAAGTCGACTCCTCTACAGGTGGCGGCGGGGGAGATATATCTAACACCTGGTTGATGGACGAGATAAGGTCATTTACTATGGCGTCCCCTTCAGGTGTATCAAGATTGAGAGCAACGTCAGGGTCAGAGCCCTGAGCTGCGACGTCCGCCTCGTCCTCCAGAGAGTCCTCAAGCTGGGAACCCGAGCAGCGTGAAGAAGTCGGGGAAGATTCCCAGCGAGCCCGCTTAGCCGGTCTGGGACTGTGGTCCGGGCAGGAGTCCTCCACGTGAGACCTAGGGCCCCCCTGGGAGCGCGCTGCGGCGCGGACAGAGAGGGGCCTGGAGGGGACGATCCAACAGGGCCCGGGGCCTGTGTAAGGACCGGTCTGGACTGCAAAGCTTTAAGCAGCTTGGCAGACCATTTGTCCATAGACTGAGCCATGGATTGTGAAAGTGACTCAGAGAGTTTCTCAGCAAAAACGGCAAACTCTGTCCCTGCCGCCTGGACAGGGGGAGCAGGGGGGTCTACCTGAGCCGAGGGGCCCACTAGTGACCGAGGCTCCGGCTGAGCAAGCAAAACAGGGGTCGAGCATTGCTCACAGTGAGGGTAGGTGGAACCCGCAGGTAACATAGCCGCACAAGAGGTACAGGTCGCAAAATAACCCTGTGCCTTGGCACCCTTGCTCCTTGTGGACGACATGCTGTTGTCTCCTAGGAGAGTGATCACTGAGGGTATATGGGAAAAGGTATATAGCCCGACCGAACAGAAATATATATATATATAGTATCTATTCCGGCACCCTAAGGGGACCAGCACCGGGTGACCGGTGTGGCTTACCGACCGCTAAAAAGCGGAGCGTGTGTCCTCCAGATTCCCTGCCTTAGGTCTCCCAGAGTTGCAGAGCTCTTTCCTGGAAATACTCCACCGGCAGAATGTCAAAAAAATGGCTGCCGGAGCTCTCTGGGGAGGAGTGGAGCCGTGGGCGGCGCTAGAAAAGTGCGGGAATCTGGGGTCCCCACAGTGATCAGTGAGGGGGGAGGAAACATACAGGATGCTCCGGCCCTCACATCCGACGTCAGGTCGGCAGTCCCGCCCTTACCCCTGACAGACAGGCCCGGGGACGGGAGTTTTGCTACTAGGCCGCAATGAAGCCGGGGACTAAATTTAAGACCGCGGCCGACAAGCAGGCACGGTCGGCGCGGAAGTCCGCCGGCCTTCTCAATTCAGCAGCTGCTGCAGCGTCCGGGATGAAGGCGCTCCATGCACAGCCCCCATGGGGACACAGCGTACCTTAGAGATGCAGGGCCCGGTCCCTGAGGATGAATAGACTCCTGTCCGGCAGATTCCCACAGGGGCTGCGGAGGGAGCACGGTCCCAGTAACTGGATGACCGGTCAGGATCCCACTTCTCCCAGAGCCGCTAAGGGATGGTGAAGGAAAACGGCATGAGGCTCCGGCCTTTGTACCCGCAATGGGTACCTCAACCTTAACAGCACCGCCGACGTAGTGGGGTGAGAAGGGAACATGCCGGGGGCCCCGTGGGGGCCCACTTTTCTTCCAACCGATGTAACTAATATGAGAATGCATGAGTGGATGTGTGCCTCCTTCCACACAAAGCATAAAACTGAGGACCCGTGATGCACGGGAGGGTGTATAGGCAGAGGGGAGGGGTTACACTTTTTAAAGTGTAATACTTTGTGTGGCCTCCGGAGGCAGAAGCTATACACCCAATTGTCTGGGTCTCCCAATGGAGCGACAAAGAAATACACTATAAAAATACACAAATATTATGGATTGGTGTAGTGTGAGGCGGATATGACTCCTACAAGTAGATGCAGGGTGTGGGCGAACATTATGGAGCAGTGCAAGGTGTGGAGGAACATTATGGAGTGGTGCAGTGGTTCGGCGAGCAGTATAGAGTGGTGCATGTGTGTCGCCCGGGGACCAGGGGGTACTCAGATCCGGGCCACGAGGTCACTTCTGTGGGTATCACAGTGGCGTGACCCGGTCTGTGATCCCAGGCTCCACAGTAAAAGGGGGTTTGGTAAGGGAGATTGTCCGTGACGCCACCCACGGTTGTGGTGAGGTTGTGACACCACCGCTGCTCTGGACGGGGATCCCGGGAGTGATGGTATGGAGCAGCTAGATGTTAGTTCTCCCCTCCGTGGGTAGGGGGTAGGTTGTCCCGGGGCCCGGTGAGGTAGGTGGATGGGTAGCAGGCGGGTTATGGGGCCTGGCGAGGTGCAGGGTCGCAGGGGCAGCGCTGTGCCGCACGGCACGGGGTACTCACTCAGCCAGTAATCACGACACAGTCCTTGGTAAAACACTCGGCTGGATGGACGGGTGCGCACAGACGGCTGTGGTTGTTGTTTCTCCCCTGACCCAGTTTGGTGGTGTAAGTCCTTTCTTCCACCTCCGTGCACGCTCCTCCTGCGCTCCGGCTTCCAGCTGGCTCCCCGGTTCGGTACCGGTGGGCCACCGCCCAGCCCCGGCTACCTACGGTTCCACCAACTGTCTCCCCGGCTCCCTGCAGACGGCCACTACCGTCTGCCTGGCTCTCTGCTGCACGAGGGCCCTAGGCTCCAATCCTAGGCCCCAGTCTGCGTCTGCCTCTCTGCAGACCTCCTCTCTCTTCCTCTCCTAGACTTGTCTGGGCTTGTTTCCTGCCTCAGGCCAGCTAACTCCTGGGTGGGCGTCTCCATCTCCTGACTCCGCCCACCTGGTGTGTCAGTCTGAGCCCGAGGAAAGGAATCAAGTTTCACTGGGGATGTCTGCTGTGAAACTGCTGGGGGTGGGGGTGTGTGTGTGTTGTTACCTGTGGCCCCTGGCTTGTCCAGGGCGCCACACATGGTATGGGGAAATATTATGGAC
Organism: Anomaloglossus baeobatrachus; assembly: GCF_048569485.1. Taxonomy (NCBI): domain Eukaryota; kingdom Metazoa; phylum Chordata; class Amphibia; order Anura; family Aromobatidae; genus Anomaloglossus; species Anomaloglossus baeobatrachus. Next base: position 895,864,529 of record NC_134353.1, on the reverse strand, counting down.
AGGTGCAAGGTGTGTGGAAATATTTACTGGCGCAACGTGTGGAGGATATTACAGAAAAATGCAGGGTGTGGGGGATATTGCAGAGAGGTACAGGGTGTGGAGGAACACTATGGAGTGGTGCAGGTTGTGGGGGAACATTTTGGAGAGGTATAGGGTGTAGGGGAACATTATGGAAAAGTGTGGGGATATTACAGAGAGGTGCAGGGTGTGATGATATTTCAGAGAGGCTCAGGGTGTGGGGGATATTAGAGAGAGGTGCAGGGTGTCAACGAACATTATGGAGTGGTGCAGGGTGTCTGGGAACATTATAGAGTGGTGCAGGGTGTCGGCGAACATTATGGATTGGTGCAGGGTGTGGGGGAACATTATGGAGTTTTCAGGGTGTGGGGGAACATTATGGAGTAGTGCATGGTGTGGGGTATAATATGGAGAGGTTCAGTATGGGGGATACTGTACTTTGTGCAGGAAGCACAGTGCGGGTCAATTATTTATTTAGGGGTGCAGCATGGAATATATTTTTCTTTATGTGGCAGTATAATGATACTTTTATTTTTAAGGGTAAGGTGTTGGGATTTGCTGCAGAAGACCAATAAAGAGAGAAGTCTGCAGAGACGAGCTGTGGATGTGAAAAGTCATCATGGCTTCAGTACTATGACAAAAGGGTTGAAGACAAAAGATATCGGAACAACATCAATCATAGAAAAAAGAGAATTTTGTTTACTTACCGTAAATTCTTTTTCTTATAGTTCCGTATTGGGAGACCCAGACCATGGGGTGTTTAGCTTCTGCCTCCGGAGGACACACAAAGTACTACACTTAAAAGTGTAGCTCCTCCCTCTGAGCTTATACACCCCCTGGTGAGCAGACCCAGCCAGTTTAGTGCAAAAGCTGAAGGAGAATAGCCACACACAAGTAGAACAGAACAAGAGCCGGAACAACCGGAGACTCTGTCCACGACAACAGCCGGTGATAACACGCGGAATAAGAAATTGCCAACAGGCAACAGGGAGGGTGCTGGGTCTCCCAATACGGAACTATAAGAAAAAGAATTTACGGTAAGTAACAAAATTCTCTTTTTCTTTATCGTTCCTTTGGGAGACCCAGACCATGGGACGTTCCAAAGCAGTCCCTGGGTGGGAAATAAACAGAAAAACTAAGAAGTAGGCAGAACCTAACTTCACAAATGGGCGACAGCCGCCTGAAGGATGCGTCTGCCCATGCTCGCATCTGCCGAAGCATGAGCATGCACTTGGTAGTGCTTCGAAAAGGTGTGCAGGCTAGTCCAAGTGGCAGCCTGACAGACTTGTTGAGCCGTAGCCTGGTGCCTGAAAGCCCAAGAGGCACCGACAGCTCTGGTCGAATGTGCCTTGATCCCCGGCGGGGGAGGCACCTGAGTACTCTGGTAGGCGTCCGAAATGGTCGATCTAATCCAACGTGCTCAGGTCGGCTTAGAAGCAGAAAGGCCCTTGCGCCGACCTGTGGTTAGCACAAAAAGAGAAGTGCACCGCCTAAGTGCAGCGGTGCGAGACACATAGATCCGGAGAGCACGCACCAGATCCAGAGTATGCAGCGCTTTTTCAAAGCGATGAACAGGAGCCGGACAAAAGGAAGGTGAGGTAATGTCCTGGTTAAGGTGGAAAGGAGAGACCACCTTAGGAAGAAAGTCCGGAGTCGGACGGAGAACCACCTTGTCTTGATGGAAAACTAAAAAAGGTGACTCCAAAGAGAGCGCAGCCAAATCAGAGACTCTCCTGAGGGAAGTTATGGCCACCAGAAAGGCCACTTTCTGTGAAAGACGATACAAAGAAACCTCCCTAAGAGGCTCAAAGGGGGGTTTCTGCAAAACCGTGAGAACCAAATTAAGGTCCCAGGGATCCAAGGGCCGCCGGTAAGGCGGAATGATGTGAGACGCGCCTTGCATGAAGGTGCGGACCTGAGCCAGCTGAGCGAGACGCCGCTGGAACAGAACTGACAGAGCTGAGACTTGTCCCTTGAGAGAGTTGAGGGACAGTCCTAGCTGCAGACCGGACTGTAGAAAAGACAGAAGGGTCGGCAAGGAAAATGGCCAAGGAGGATGGTCGGTAGAGCGACACCAGGACAGGAAAATTTTCCAAGTCCTGTGATAGATCTTAGCGGAGGAAGACTTACGGGCCCGAGTCATAGTGGAGATGACTTCAGGAGAAATACCAGAAGCCATCAAAATCCAGGACTCAAGAGCCACGCCGTCAATTTGAGAGCCGCAGAATTCGGGCGGAAAAACGGACCTTGCGAGAGTAGGTCTGGACGGTCCGGGAGATGCCACGGCATCTCTACGGACAGATGGAGCAGGTCTGGATACCAAGCTCGCCTGTGCCAGTCCGGTGCAATGAGGATGACTCGACAGCCCTCCATTCTGATCTTGCGCAGGACTGTGGGCAAGAGAGCTAGAGGGGGAAACACGTAGGACAGACGAAACTGGGACCAGTCTTGAACCAGAGCGTCCGCGGCGAATGCCTGAGGATCGTGGGAGCGAACCACGTAAACAGGAACTTTGTTGTGACGGGATGCCATTAGGTCCACGTCCGGAGTGCCCCATTTGCGGCAGATTGACTAAAACACTGCCGGGTGCAGGGACCACTCGCCACCGTCCACGGTTTGACGGCTGAGATAATCTGTCTCCCAGTTTTCCACACCTGGGATGTGGACTGCGGATATGGTGGACTTGGAGTCCTCCGCCCATTGAAGGATGCGTTGTACCTCCAACATTGCCAGGCGGCTGCGTGTCCCGCCTTGGTGATTGATGTAGGCAACCGCTGTCGCGTTGTCTGACTGGACTCGAATGTGCCTGCCCGCCAACAGGTGGTGAAAAGCTAGGAGAGCTAGAAGCATGGCTCTGGTTTCCAGCACATTGAATGAAAGGGCTGACTCGGACGGAGTCCAAGTGCCCTGCGCTCTGTGGTGGAGACATACCGCTCCCCAGTCGGATAGACTGGCATCCGTGGTGAGAATCACCCAGGACGGGGCCAGGAAGGAGCGCCCCTGGGACAGGGAGAGGGGCTGAAGCCACCGCTGAAGAGAGCTCCTGGTCTGTGGTGACAGAGCCACTAACCTGTGTAAGGAGGAAGGCCGCTTGTCCCAACAGCGGAGAATGTCCAGCTGCAGGGGGCGCAGATGGAACTGGGCAAAGGGAACAGCCTCCATGGACGCCACCATTTGACCCAGCACCTGCATCAGACGCCTGAGGGTATAACGGCGGGGCCTCAGCAGAGAGCGCACCGCTAGCTGGAGTGACTGCTGTTTGATTAAGGGCAACTTCACAAGTGCCGGCAAAGTCTCGAACTGCATCCCTAGGTACGTGAGACTCTGGGTCGGAGTTAGAGTGGATTTGGGCAGATTGACCAGCCACCCGAATTGGGCTAGAGTGGCGAGAGTGAGCGAGACACTCCGCTGACAGTCTGCGCTGGATGAAGCCTTGACTAAAAGGTCGTCCAGGTAAGGAATCATTGCCAACCCCTGGAGGTGCAGAACCGCAATCACTGCTGCCATGACCTTGGTGAATACCCGAGGGGCCGTGGCTAACCCGAAGGGGAGAGCCACGAATTGGAAGTGATCTTCTCCTATTGCAAAACGTAGCCAACGCTGGTGTGAGACTGCAATTGGCACATGCAGATAGGCATCTCTGATTTCGATGGATGCCAGGAAATCCCCTTGGGTCATTGAGGCAATGACTGATCGCAGAGACTCCATGCGAAAGTGCCGCACCTGAACATGCTTGTTGAGAAGCTTGAGATCCAGGATGGGCCAGAAGGTACCGTCCTTTTTGGGAACTAGGAAGAGATTTGAGTAGAAACCTCTGAACCGTTCCCGGGCGGGAACCGGTACAATTACTCCGTTGGCCTGCAAGGCTGCCACGGCCTGCGAGAAGGCAGCGGCGCCTTGGAGCAAGGGGGAGTTGAGAGAAAAAATCTGTTTGGCGGGCTGGAGGAGAATTCTATCCTGTAGCCGTGGGAGATGATATCTCTCACCCACTGATCGGAGACGTGGTGAAACCAAGCGTCGCCAAAGTGGGAGAGCCTGCCACCGACTAAGGACATCGCCGGAGCGGGCAGAGAGTCATGAGGAGGCTGCCTTAGTGGCAGCACCTCCTGCGGTCTTCTGTGGACGCGCTTTTGGGCGCCAGTTGGATTTCTGGTCCTTGGCTGAGTTAGCGGACGAGGCCGAGGGCTTACAGGACGACCAGTTGGAGGAACGAAAGGAGCGAAACCTCGACTGATTCCTACCCTGGGCAGGTTTCCTGGTTTTGGTTTGTGGCATGGAAGTACTCTTCCAGCCAGTAGCTTCCTTAATAATTTCATCCAGCTGTTCTCGGAACAGCCGGGACCCAGCAAAAGGGAGCCCAGCAAGGTACTTCTTAGAAGAAGCATCTGCCTTCCACTCTCGAAGCCACAGGATCCTGCGGATAACGAGGGAATTAGCCGAAGCTACCGCAGTCCGGTGAGAAGCCTCCAGCATGGCAGACATGGCATAAGATGAAAAAGCTGAAGCTTGGGAAGTTAAGGCAACCATTTCGGGCATAGAGTCCCTGGTGAGGGAATGCATCTCCTCTAGAGAAGCAGAGATGGCTTTGAGAGCCCACACTGCTGCAAAAGTCGGGGAAAACGCGGCCCCCGCCGCTTCATACACGGATTTGGCCAGAAGGTCAATCTGACGGTCAGTGGAATCCTTAAGGGAGGTGCCATCAGCCACCGACACAACGGTCCGGGCTGAGAGCCTAGACACCGGAGGGTCTACCTTTGGGGACTGAGCCCATTCCTTGACCACCTCAGGTGGGAAGGGAAAACGGTCATCAGAACCACGCTTTGGGAAGCGTTTGTCAGGACAGGCCCTGGGCTTGGTCACAGCGGCCTGAAAACTGGAGTGGTTAAAGAACACACTCTTTGCCCTCTTAGGCGAGGTAAACTGGTGCTTTTCTGCCAGAGAAGGTTGCTCCTCTGATACTGGAGGGTTGAGATCCAGTACAGAATTAATGGAAGCAATCAAGACACTAAGATCTGAGTCACCCTCGGACAGATCAATGGGGTACATGGAGTTAGCCTCCGAGCCCCCTGTAAAGGCATCCTCCTCATCCTGCGAGTCAGCTTTTGAATCAGAGCCGCGGGAGGAGGGGGGAGAGGGAACCCTGCGTCTCTTCTTAGGAGGATGGGGTCTGGGCCCTGATGATGAATCCTCTGTGAGCTCCGAACCTAAGGGACCCATAGCAGTAGGGGCACCCTGTGAAGGGGGCTGATGCATATTCATCAAAGTCCTGGACAGAAGTCCCATGGACTCAGCAAAAGACTGGGAGATAGACCTAGAAAAGGATTCTACCCAAGCCGGGGGTTCAGCCACAGGAGCAGGAGCAGCCTGAGAGACCACTGGGGGTGAGACTCCAGGCTGTGGCACCGCCAAGTTAGAGCAGACATCACAATGAGGATAGGTCCTCGGTTCAGGCAGCAGGAGCTTACATGCAGTGCATACAGAATAAAGCTTTGGAGCCTTGCTCCTCGTGTGAGACATGCTGCTGGAGTGGGGGCTCTGCAAGAGAATGAACCCCAGAGAGTATATACAGAGGTCCACAACCAGGGATAGTTGTGGCTTACCAGACCGCTGGAGCGGTGTTGTGTGCCCTCCAGATCCCGAAGCCCGGACCCCAAGCACAGCACTTCAGCAGGGATGCAGAGTGCAGACCAGCGCCGATGAACTCTGTCTGAGAAGATGGCCGCCGGAGCGAAGAGAGGGGGCGGGACTTGGCTGTGAGAGCGGGATCTGGAGGGCCATATAGACCTACAGGGGAGGAGACACACACAGCAGTGGGGAGTGTCCCTCCCCTGTGCAGAACGGCCGCCGGGAGGAGCCGAGCCTGTCCCTCTGCATGAATGACATGCGAGGGCAGAGAACAGAAACTAGGCCTCCGGCAAAGCCGGGGCCTAAATTTGAGCGGCGAGGCCGACGCGCAGGCACCATCGGCGCGGTTCTCGGGCGACAGCTAGAGAACCCGCCGGAAATGCCAATAAATACAGTAAGCACACTCTTCCCCAAACAATAAAGCACAGGGACCCCCAAAATATAAACATCTCAGGTACTTAGCTGCTGAGACGCAGGGCCAGGTCCCTGGGGATGAGTGCTCCGGTCCAGCAGGGTCCTGAAGGGCTGCGGATGGAGACCGGTCTCCTGCCAGGCAGGGAAACCGTGCTGGCTCCCACTTCAAGCCAGAGCCCATGAGGGATGGTGAAGGAGCACGGCATGTAAGGCTCCAGCCTTGGAAATCAACCTTACAACACCGCCGACACAGTGGGGTGAGAAGGGACATGCCGGGGGTCCAGACGTGGACCCGCACTTCTTCAATCTCATTCCAAAAGGAAAAAATCATATGAGAATGCATGTGTGGATGTATGCCTCCTGAACACAAAGCGATAAACTGGCTGGGTCTGCTCACCAGGGGGTGTATAAGCTCAGAGGGAGGAGCTACACTTTTAAGTGTAGTACTTTGTGTGTCCTCCGGAGGCAGAAGCTAAACACCCGATGGTCTGGGTCTCCCAAAGGAACGATAAAGAAATGTTGGTACCTGAATGTAAATAATTATTTGTGATACTGCCTGTGTTTCATCAGTACTGTGTTTCCCATATCATCAGCAGTCTGATGGCTGATAACAACAACTCCTAGGATCTCCATACCATTGTTCAGGTCATACAGGGATTTGCAGGTTCATGTCATACAAATGTATTATAGAGCTGACCTGGAACTGAGATTGATAACTGTACTAAGCTTGGTGATGTTTCCTGTACTGACGATGTTTCTGGTGATGCATTCCTGTACTGACAATAGTTTTGTTGATGTATTCCCATACGGACAATGATTCTGGTGAGGTATTCCTGCACTGTAAATGGTTTTGGTGATGTATTCCTGTATTAACAATGGTTCTGGTGATTTATTCCTGTACTGATGGTGGTTCTGGTGAGGTATTCCTGCACTGTAAATGGTTCTGGTAATGTATTCCTGTATTGACAATGGTTCTGGTGATGTATTCCTGTACTGACAGTGGTTCTGGTGATTTATTCCTGTACTGACAATGGTTCTATTGATCATGACTAAGGACAATTGCGTCTGAAACGCGTCGATCGGAGGAGCTTGTTTTACTCCTTTAATTTTAAAATAAATGTGAAGTTTTATCTACACTTCTGATATTTTTGTGGACGACTTGTGACGGGATCTGCCTTTGTTTAATGGTTCTATTGATGTATTTCTGTACTGACAGTAGTTCTGATCATGTAGCAATCCATAATGTGCTTCATGTTAACACTAAAAAATCCTCAAAACTTAGTATTGACATTATGAAAAGCATTTAGTTAAGTTTCTGCTCCAAAATCTCAGTGCAAGTTGGGTCTGTTCTCATTGAATATTTTTTTAGCAAAAACTCTCCAAACCCTTCTCAAATACTTCACTCTTGGTTCTGCTTATGTATTAACGTACTGTAAGTACCCATTTAATTTTTTTTTTGTGGCCTTTCAGATTGGTTCAGTATGACCATGTGGTCCTTGAACCAAAAAGTGTTGTGCACCCCTGCTATATGCCAAGACCAATAAGGTGGCAGTGTACCTGGAGCGGGGAGGTCCCGGCGTACAGGAGGACCTTTTATTGTAACCTTAGTATCTTTCATAACAGCTACAAAGGCAGTGAGGGAGGAGATGACTCCAGACTGAAGACTGGTTTCCAGGACTCTCTTCTTCACCTCTTCAGAGTCTGAGTCCAATCCATACTCCAATTTGGAGATAAGAGCTTTACCTGCCAGTCTGTGGATGGTGGGACTGACAAAAGAAAGACAGAATAAAGTTAATGACACTGGGAAATTCTCTTTATCCTTTTTTTTTGCATATACACTTCAGGGACAGCAGGTTAAACCACCACTCCAGCGCTTTTTTTATTGCACCACTGGAGTGGCGCTTTACATCCAAGTCTCCTGACCCCTGTATGATGCTCACCTTCTGGAGATCTCACCATTTTCCAGCGGTGCTTGGTTCTGTCTGCAGGGATCCAATTTAAATTGCTTGTTCTCACCCACAAAGCTTTCCCCAGAGCGGCATCCCCTGCATCTCCACCCTCATCTCTGTTGATAATTCTACCCATTCTCTACGCTCCACAAGTGACTTTCGACTAACATCCGCACTAATTCGAACCTCCGTTCTCAGCTCCAAGACTTCTCCCGAGCTACACCAATTCTCTGGAATGCTCTACCCCAAGGAATCAGGAGAAACCACAACTCACACAGTTTTAGGCACTCCCTAAAAATAAGTTTTTTAAGGGAGGCCTATCACATTCCCTAATCAAAGTCCTTTCATATATAGTCCATTCATTATTTCTCTGAACATAATTCTCCATCAAGCTCCACCTCGCCCAAAAATACTACAAATATTGGCTCGTGACTGGCTCATGCAGCCCTTTATCTATCCTCCATTTTCTCAAGACAGCTGGACCTTCATAGTAAAGAAGTACCTGTACTTCTTTGCGTCACCCCCACCTCATTGTAGATTACGAGCTGGGTCATCATTATTTTTGCTATAATTATTGTATTATCTATAACTACGTTACTTATGGCTGTTTGTATATGAACTGAATTATAAAGCACTGTGGAATAGGTTGGCACTATATAAATAAAGATTATTATAATATTATTATTATTATTATTATTAATTGTGACCTGCCAGCAGCTCAAGTGCTTTCTGGAGCGCATTAGAGGTCACAAATCAATACAATTCTATGAGAGCCTTCTTCTGGCTCTCATAGACTTGTATTGAGAGCTTGTGATGTTACTTCTGACGTCCGGCCAGTCAGAAGCTACAGTCACAAGATGGCGCTGGAATACCGGAACAACATTGGTAAGAGGTGAAGATGAGTATATGACTGGGGGTAAGGGGGTTTTAAAGTGCCACTGCAGCGAAAACCCTCCCAAAAAAAAAAAAAAAAAAGCCAGTCGTGCTTTAACAAACAGTATAGCCATCATTATCGTACATGCACAGTATACAAGTTACAGAATAGAAGCCATTCCAAATCAAGACCAATTCTAGAGAATACAAGCCATTAATGGACTCCCTGTTATATCCTGAAGGATTAAATCTGGCTTTTGTCATTTGAAAGCATCATACCTGACTGATATACCCTGTAAGATCGTATCTGGCTGTTATAACCTAATAGTACATATCTGGCTGTTATAACCAGAAGAATCGTAACTGTTTGGTATAGCCTGAAGGATCAGATTTAGCTGTTACAGCCTCAAGGATTGTATCAGGCTATTATGACCTATAGGATCTCATCTGGCTAATATAATCTGAAGGACCATATTCAGCTGTTATAGCCTGAAGGATTGTATCTGGCTAATATATTCTGAAAAAATATATTTAACTGTTAACGCCTGAAGGATTATATCCATCTGTTATAGTCTGAAAGATCATCTTTTGCTGTTACAGCCTGAAAGATGGTATCCTGCTTGTTATAACTTGAAGGTTCATATTTGGTGGTTACAGTCTGAAGGATGGTATATCCAGTTGTTATAACCTGAAGGTTCATATTTGGCAATTACAGTCTGAAGGAGGTATATCCAGCTGTTATAAGATGAAGGTTAATTTTGGCGGTTACAGTCTGAAGGATGATATATCCAGCTGTTATAACCTGAAGTTTCATATTTAGCGGTTACAGTCTGAAGGATTTTATTAGGCTATTATTATTAGGATTAGGATTATTATTATTTTTCGGACTATAAGACGCACCCTGGTTTTAGAGGAGGAAAATAGGAAAATAAAATTTTAAGCAAAAAATGTGGTCATGACACACTGTCATGGGGCGAGGATCTGCTGCTGACACTGTTATGGGGGTAATGTCCCCAAATTCTCTACTAAGGTGCCGCATCCTGGTAATGATCCTCCCTGCCTGGTATATACAGTATATGTCCGTCATCCTGCTATATACCGTAATCCTGCCATATGGCCGCATCCTGCTATATACTGGCATGTGGCCGCATCCTGCTATATAACCCATCATGGCATATGGCCCCATCTGGCTCATAATATGCCCCCATCTGGTTCATAATATGCCCCCATCTGGCTCATAATATGCCCCCATCCGGCTCATAATATGCCCCCATCCTGCTCATAATATGCCCCCATCCGGCTCATAATATGCCCCCATCCGGCTCATAATATGCCCCCATCCGGCTCATAATATGCCCCCATCCGGTTCATAATATGCCCCCATCCTGCTCATAATATGCCCCCATCTGGCTCATAATATGCCCCCATCCGGCTCATAATATGCCCCCATCCGGCTCATAATATGCCCCCATCTGGCTCATAATATGCCCCCATCCGGCTCATAATATGCCCCCATCTGGCTCATAATATGCCCCCATCCGGCTCATAATATGCCCCCATCCGGCTCATAATATGCCCCCATCCGGCTCATAATATGCCCCCATCCGGCTCATAATATGCCTCCATCTGGCTCATAATATGCCCCCATCCGGCTCATAATATGCCCCCATCCTGGTGTATGGCCGCATCCTGTGGCACATAAAAAAAATAAATGTTCATACTCACCTCACTTTACCTCACTCCCTGCAGCATCGCTCGTCCTCCCGTCTGTGTCAGCGGCAGCGCCGCTGATTGGAGCCGTCCCCATTACCCTGCTGGATCGCGATCATCTCCTGTGTCTGTGCCAGTGTCCCGGCGGCTGCGTGTGGACACGTGCGCACAGCGATGACGTCATCGCTGTGCGCACCGCTAGTCTCCACTCAGCCGCCGGCACAAACACAGGAGATGATCGCGATCCAGCAGGGTAATGGGGACGGCTCCAATCAGCGGCGCTGCCGCTGACACAGACGGGAGAACGAGCGATGCTGCAGGAGAACAGTGAGTACTGTACACTGATTCACTGCTCCCCTCGCTGATGATGATGCACGGGGTGCAGTGAATACAGCCGCACATGATCACTCCAGGCCGTAGTTGCCAGGGGTGATCATGCGAGCCGGCTGTTTATCCCCCGCCCATCATCCCGCCCACCTGTCAGCGCCGGCTTCAGCGCTGAGGGATGATGGGCGGGGGATGGGCGTGCATATTAAATGAGCGGGTCCACGTGGTCACGGCAGGCTGCTACAGCCTGCTCGTGCCCCCGATGACCCGCTCCACCGCAGCACCCACATTCCCCGCAGCCACATTCAGACCATAAGACGCACCCCCCACTTTCCCCCAACATTTGGGGGAAAAAAAGTGCGTCTTATGGTCCGAAAAATACGATATATCTGGCTGTCAAAACCTGAAGAATCGCATTTGGCGGGCTGTTATTACCTGACATGATATTCAGCTGTTTTAACCTGAGTTTTACCCATTTTTTCTAATTTTGTAGATTTCCTAACTACAAAAATTACCTGTTTACATTCTTGAGATTCAATGGGAAGCTATAGGTGTTACTTAGGATTTCCCCTCTGAGCTTGTACTGCAGGGTGACGCGACCCTCCGCAGACTCTTCCAACTATATAATAGAAAGCAAAAATTTATGAAATGTCTTCATGCATGAAAAAAAAAATGATTCAACCCCAAAGTTACACAAAGATACAGTTGATTCCAAAAATATAATCTTTTTCACCCTCAAATTTATTCTTAAAATTAAGGAAACCTCAAGTTGACATCCAGGGACTGTGCCTGAATCCCTTTATCACTGGTATCTCAGTGAGACAGGCAGTTGGTAGCCCCCGATAGCAGTGATGATTCCAGGAATAGCTTGACTCAGAATTAAGGAAATGTCCGTCCTGGACAGACGGGATCAGGCACATTAATGAGAGCGGAGCAGCTTCAGTCTGGGTCTCAGCTTAATTACACCAATAGACGTCAGAAGAAACATCCTGAGACAAGTCCACTTTAAGTTGGGTTCATTGCTATTAATGTAACGCACCATATTTCCTTTCAGTTGGGAATAAATAATCGACATCTGACCCTGGAAGATGGAGGTGGGGACCCTGGAGAGGACGGAGGCTTCCAGTCCAGTAGGTAGGGTCCATGTAAGGGAGACGTCTGTCACACTGGGCTGCAGGGCGCGTCTCATCGCCCGGAGAACCTGACAGGATTAAAATAAGACGAGAATGTTCACGTAGGGTCACAATACATTATACACAGAGGAACTATAAAGCTGCAGGACAAAGTCACATAGAGCCGCAGATATTACAGATGAAGATGCACTATAATACCGGAGCGACAGTACACTACACGTAGAGCTCCACCAACATATTGTAGGGCAAGCTTGGAGAAGAAGTTGTGCAGCAAACAGGCTTCAAAGAGTCAAACAAAAGTAAAAAAAAAAAGGGTATTGAGTTGGAACAGGAAGAATTTCAGAAATAATGATATAACCTTGGTCTGCATTCTGCCCTTCCCAGTGATAAAGTCACTATAATACAAGAGCGTCAGTACACTACACATAGAGCTCCACCAACATATTGTAGGACAAGCTTGGAGAAGATGTTGTGCAGCAAACAGGCTTCAAAGAGTCAAACGATAGTAAAAAAAAAAGGGTCTTGAGTTGGAACAGGAAGAATTTCAGAAATAATGATATAACCTTGGTCTGCATTCTGTCCTTCCCAATGATAAAGTCATAAGCCCCGCCACCTGCTCGTGCCATGCCTTTAATGAGAGACGTAGAGGCGCCTTCACCGATCCCAAATGTGAAACACCTGAATGTAAAAATAGCACATATTAAAAGTAAACAGGCACAGATAAATAAGTATAGCGGATAATTTTTCAGACAACATAGTCCAAATAACTTGTTTCCCTTCACACAGGTATAATAAAATTCTTACACCACAGATTTATACAACCAACACTAGGGGGGAGCGCACGTCATACAGATTTATATAATCAACACTAGGGGGAGCTCACTGCATATAGATTTATACAGCCACCACTAGGGGGAGCTCACTGCGGAACGATTTATATGGCCACCACTAAGGGGGGGCTCACAGAAGAAAGATTTATCCAGCCACCACTAGGGGGATCTCAATGCAGAAAGAATTATATAGCAACCACTAGGGGTGAATTAATTGCAGATAGATTTATATAACCACCACTAGAGGGAGCTCACGGCATACAGATTTATACAGCCAGCACTAGAGGGAGCTCACGGCATACAGATTTATACAGCCAGCACTAGAGGGAGCTCAGTGCATACAGATTTATACAGCCACCAATAGGGGGAGCTCACTACATACAAATTTATACAGCCACCACTAGAGGAAGCTCACGGCATACAGATTTATACAGCCAGCACTAGAGGGAGCTCACTGCATACAGATGTATACATCCTCCACTAGAGGGAGCTCACTGCATACAGATTTATAAAGAAAGCACTAGATAGAGCTCACTGCATACAGATTTATACAGCCACCAATAGGGGGAGCTCACTGCATACAGATTTATACAACCACAACTAAGTGAACCTCCCTGCAGAAAAATGCTTTATACAGCCACCATTAGAGTGAGCATACTGAATACAGACTTATACCACTAAAGAGAGCACATTGCATACAGATTTATACCACTAAAGAGAGCACACTGCATACAGATTTATACCACTAAAGAGAGCACACTGCATACAGATTTATATAGCCACCACTAGAGGGAGCAAACTGCATACAGATTTATACAGCCACCACTAGAGGGAGCTCACTGCATACAGATCTATGCAGCCACCAATAGGGGGAGCTCACTGCATACAGATTTATACATCTACCACTAGAGGGAGCTCACTGCATACAGATCTATACAGCCACCAATAGGGGGAGCTCACTGCATACAGATTTATACAACCACAACTAGGGGAACCTCCCTGCAGAAAAATGCTTTATACAGCCACCACTAGAGTGAGCATACTGCATACAGATTTATACCACTAAAGAGAGCACACTGCATACAGATTTATATAGCCACCACTAGGGGGAGCTCACTGCATACAGATTTATATAGCCACCACTAGGGGGAGTTCACTGCATATAGATTTATATAGCCCCACCATGGGGAGCTCATTGCATACAAATTTATATAGCCACCACTAGGGAGAGCTCAATGTATACAGATATATACAGCCACCACTAGAGGGAGCTCACTGCAGAACAATTTATATAGCAACCACTAGGGGAGCTCAATGCATACAAGTTTATACAGCCACCACTAGAGGGAGCTCAAGGCAGAAAGATTTATATGGCAACCACTAGGGATAGCTTACTGCATACAGATTTATACATCTCCATATAACACATCTGTTAGTAACATCTCCTAAGCTTCCCCTAGTGTAGGCTGAACAAGGTCTCAGCATGAGGATCAGGCGATCATATACTGATCACCGTACAGGCACATGTGGCACATCAGTACTTGCCACATGATGCCTTGTGATAACTCTGCTTTGTGGACCCCTGTGGGTATAAGATGGGCATTAATGGACTCTATGTCAATGTCGTGGACATTTGGCCTCAAGCCTGATGTCTATGAATCACTGAAGACACTACAAGAATGAATTACCGATGATTGTGAGAGTTTTTCTCAACTTCCTTTATCACTTCCTTTGTGTTCCCAACTTCTCCATCTGTGAAGATGAACAACTAAAAGGGAAGAGGTACATAAAGTCAGCATTTCACAATCCATAATGGTTTTACCCTGATTTCCCCAAAGCCACAAAAACTAAAACTAAATTAATTTTCACTTTTGATTTTCAAAAACTCAAATAAAAACTAGTTTACTAGAGATATATGATGAACATTAAAATATTGGGCCCTCTAGGCCTTAAAGGGGTTTTGTGAGAATGTGATAAAAATGGCCGCCATCACATATTTCAAGCTGCAGTCCTCCTGCTCGCGCTATTCCCTTCATTAGCTGCGTGGAGCTGACAGGAGCGGCTGTGTCTTCTGCAGCTCCGGTCACCTTCATGCAGCACAGCTGGATGCGACGCTGGACCATCCTGGATTACGCCGGACATGGAGGGCTTTTTCGGGCTTATAAAATTGGTGAACAAGGCAATTTGTTAGTGTTTTTTTTTCTAATAAAGGATTGTTCGGGTGTGTGTGTTTATTTACTGTAATTTAGAGATTAATCATGGAAGGTATCTCGGGGAGACACCTGACATGATTAATCTAGGACTTATTGGCAGCTATGGGCTGCCAAAAACTCCTTATTACCCCGAATGCCAATGCACCAGGGCAAATCGGGAAGAGCCGGGTACAGTCCCAGAACTGTCGCATATAATGTATGCGGCAATTCTGGGCGGCTGCTGACTGATTGTTAGGCTGGGGGGCTCCCCATAACGTGGAGCTCCCCATCCTGAGAATACCAGCCTTCTGCCGTGTGACTTTACCCTGGCTGCTATTAAAATTGGGGGGGACCGCACGCCGTTTTTTTAAATTATTTATTTATTTATTTTACTGCACAGTATAGACACGCCCACCGGCTGCTGTGATTGGGTGCAGTGAGACAGCTGTCACTCAGCGTGGGGGGCGTGTCTGACTGCAACCAATCATAGGTGCCGGTGGGCGGGGAAAGCAGGGAACACGAGATTGATTAATGAGCGGCCGGCATATTCAAAGTAATTGTTGCCGCGTATTTTCTGCACAGCTGTCCCTCGCCGCGCTGGTGATCGGGGAGCGGTAAGTATGAGTCGGGGGAAGAAAAAAAACGAGCGCCAATGTAAGTATGACTGAGAACAGCAGAAAAAAAGGTAAGTATACTGACTTTAATTTAAAAAAAAATAAAAATAAAATCGCTAGTGTAAAAACGCACACGCACGAAACGTGCTGAACACGGACATACTCCGTGTGCGGTCCGTGCAGGCACGGACTCATAGACTTTAGCGGGTCCGTGCCTGCGTGCTGCCGGCCACAAAAACAGACATGTCGTCCGTGCAGAAAAGCACACACACGTACTTACCACACGGACACACGTTCCGTGGTGATTTTACGTACGTGTGCCATCTACCTTTGAATAACATGAGTCTCCGTGTGTACGTGTCTCCGGTACGTGCAAA
The DNA here is from genome assembly GCF_048569485.1 of Anomaloglossus baeobatrachus. Taxonomy (NCBI): domain Eukaryota; kingdom Metazoa; phylum Chordata; class Amphibia; order Anura; family Aromobatidae; genus Anomaloglossus; species Anomaloglossus baeobatrachus. The sequence goes on along the minus strand of NC_134353.1, from coordinate 895,848,467 downwards.
TACGTACCGCACACATACAAAAAAAAACGGATGTGTGTTGCGGGTCTAACAAAGAGCCTGTGGATAGAGGATGAGCCAACCTCTATTCTATAACACACTGCATCATGGTAATGTATTTATGACTAATACAAGTGACTGGAAGGATACTACAGGTCTTCTCTGTAACCATTAGGACACCAGAAATCATTGAACTTACTTGTTTGAGTCGCTCTGGTTTTCCGGGTCGAATATATTTTTTTTAATGGGAAGAAGGATTTCGGTCCCACCAAAGTTAGCGTCCATCTCTTTAACATGCCTGATGGCTTCTTCCATAGTCTCCTGTGTATATTCCACACATCTCACTGGAAGGAACCAGAATTATAATGGTGTCCATGATTGGGGTTCTTTGACAATGTAATATAAATGCCCCCATCACATATTTAAAATGGCAACCATCTTAAGCCCCAGTCACATTTAATGACTTACCAGCGATCCCAAAAACGATGCGACCTGATAAGGATCTGTACCGCCTTGAGAGGGGCCTGGCCGCTTCCTCCGCTTCCTCGGGCCGAGCCACTCGAGGTCCGGGCTCGGGTGGTCGGTGGCACGAGTGCCGTCCGGACAGGGGGCCACGTCGCTCTTGTTAAAGGGGTAAGGCGGTGGGGAGTTGGTGGTTGTGTAACGGTCAAGACGGCACTCACGGTTCGTGGTGACGGGGAGATGCACCACCGCTGCAGCTGAAGTGATGGCGAGCTCGTCCGGGATCGGTGTTGGTAGCCCCTCCGTGGGTAAGGGCGGTGTGTCCCGGGGGCCCGGTGGGAGGGACTGCGAGGGTTTGTTGTTGCTGTCGGGGTGCAGGGCACCGTGCCGCGGTGTAGTGCGTCGTGCCCGGATGGCACTGGTGTACTCACGATTAATTCACACTGAGTCACTGGTAAACCAAAGTTCGGATGTGGTCGGTTCCCGCGGCTGCTGCTGATGTCCCCCTGCGGGGTTGATGGTGGCCCCTTTTCCCGTGCACCTCTAGATGTAGGTCTTTCGGCTCCCCTGCCTGAGCAGTGGTAGCCCGCCTCCTCCGGCGTTGAGCTGCCGGAGGAGCCCTCGGTTGCCCGCAGGCGCTGGCCCGTCGGGTGTTTGGCCCTTGGTGGTGGCGCTCACCCGGTCCTCGGTGGGCTTTTGCCTTCTTTCGGGACTTGGTTGTGGATGAACCCATGAGGTCCAGCCAGCAATCAGTCAATTTGCCCATACTCAGTGGCTTCTAAGCTAGGTCGGGGTCTGAGTACCCTCCTGTTGGTGCTCAGGTACACGTTTGACGCTCCGGTTTGGGACCGGGCCTGGGTTGGAGGTACGGTTCCGACGGTTGCTGTACCGGTACTCCTGCAGATGGCCACCACCGCCTGCCTGCCTGACATTTTCCAAGGGCACTGGCTCCTACCAGAGTCCCTGACAGCTCTGCTCCACTACCACTTCACTGTCAACTCAAAACTTCACTAAAAACTGTTTGTATTTCCTGCCCCAGGACAGTAGTCTCCTCGGTGGGCGTGTCTTTCCGCCTGACTCCGCCCACCTAGTGTGCTCTACTCGCCCTGGGAGAGGCATCAGGTCTTCCTCTCGGGTGACATGTGTGTGACCTCACAGGGGGTGGGGGGGTGTGTGTAATGTGGTAGGTGTTATTACCTGTGACCCCTGGGGTCCAGGGCGTCACAGATCACTGGTAAGTCGCAGGGAGGTCGCTGGTGAGATGTCACACGTCAGACCTTACCAACGACGCAGTAACGATCAGCGACCTGTATAACGATGAGCGACCTGTATAGGAAGTTGTTAGTAGGTGTAAAACACAGCAATGCGTCCTGCCCAGCAGGACATCGGCTTTGAAGAAAATAAACCAGAACAGTGTGTAACGATCAGCGATTTCACAGCAGGGGCCAGGTCGTTGCTTAGTATCACACATAACGAGATCGCTGGTGCGACCCCTATTACGTCACAAAACCTGTGACTCAGCAGCGATCTCGCTAGCGATCTCGTTATGTGAGAAGTACCCCTTAAGGTACCGTCACACTAAGCGACGCACCAGCGATCCCACCAGCGATCTGACCTGGCAGGGATCGCTGGAGCGTCGCTACATGGTCGCTGATGAGCTGTCAAACAGGCAGATCTCACCAGCGACCAGTGACCAGCCCCCAGCCCCACGACGCACTTGGTTACCCGATATTTACCTTGGTTACCAGCGCACACCGCTTAGCGCTGGCTCCCTGCACTCGTAGCCAGAGTACACATCGGGTTAATAAGAAAACCGCTGTGCTTAATTTACCCGATGTGTATTCTGGCTACGAGTGAAGGGAGCAGGGAGCCGGCACTCGCAGCCTGAGAGCGGCGGACGCTAGTAACCAAGGTAAATATCGGGTAACCAAGCAAAGCTCTTCGCTTGGTTACCCGATATTTACCTTGGTTACAGCTTACCGCAGGCTGTCAGAAGCCTGCTCCCTGCACATTCAGTTCAATGCTCTCTCGCTGTCAAACACAGCGATGTGCGCTTCACAGCGGGAGAGCAACAACTAAAAAATGGTCCAGGACATTCAGCAACAACCAGCGACCTCACAGCAGGGGCCAGGTTGTTGCTGGATGTCACACACAGCAACATCACTAGCAACATCGCTGTTATGTCACAAAAGTCGTGCCCTCAGCAGCGATGTTGCTTAGTGAGACGTGGCCTTTAGTCAAGGCTCAGGAGGAGTTGCAGACTGAATAAACAAAGCTCCAGACATGCATATCAAATATCAGAGTAGCATCATCGTGAGCAAACATTCCTCACTCAGCTGCAGAGAAGGGCTGTGATTTGAGAAAAAAAAGAGAATTTTGTTTACTTACCGTAAATTCTTTTTCTTATAGTTCCGGCATGGGAGACCCAGACCATGGGTGTATAGCTTTTGCCTCCGGAGGACACACAAAGTACTACACTAAAAAGTGTAGCTCCTCCCTCCGGGCTATATACACCCCCTGGATGACAATCTAACCAGTTCAGTGCAAAAGCTGAAGGAGGACATCCACCCATAAGTAGAAATAGAGTAAAACTCGGAACAACCGGAACCTCTATCTACAACAACAGCCGGTGAAACACACGGAACAAGAAAGCTGCCAACAGGCAACAGGGAGGGTGCTGGGTCTCCCATGTCGGAACTATAAGAAAAAGAATTTACGGTAAGTAAACAAAATTCTCTTTTTCTTCATCGTTCCTATGGGAGACCCAGACCATGGGACGTCTCAAAGCAGTCCATGGGTGGGAAATAAACAAAACTGAGAAGTAGGCAAAACCTAACTTCACAAGTGGGCGACAGCCGCCTGAAGGATGCGTCTGCCCAAGCTCGCATCTGCCGAAGCATGAGCATGCACTTGGTAGTGCTTCGAAAAGGTGTGCAGACTAGACCAAGAGGCAGCCTGACAAACCTGCTGAGCCGTAGCCTGGTGCCTGAAAGCCCAGGAGGCACCGACAGCTCTGGTCGAGTGCGCCTTAATTCCTGGCGGTGGGGGCACCTGAGAACACTGGTAGGCATCGGAGATGGCCAACCTAATCCAACGAGCTAGGGTCGGTTTACAAGCCGAGAGACCCTTGCGCTGACCCGTGGTTAGCACAAAAAGTGAGGTGCACCGCCTAAAAGCGGCGGTGCGTGACACATAGATTCGGAGCGCCCGCACCAAATCCAAGGTATGCAACGCCTTCTCAAAGCGATGCACAGGGGCCGGACAAAGGGAAGGCAATGAAATGTCCTGGTTAAGGTGGAAAGAAGACACCACCTTAGGGAGAAAATCCGGAGTCGGGCGGAGAACCACCTTGTCTTGCTGAAACACCAAAAAAGGTGACTCCGTAGAGAGCGCAGCCAAATCAGAGACTCTCCTGAGAGACGTTATGGCTACTAGAAAAACCACTTTCTGTGAAAGTCTAAACAAGGGAACCTCCCTAAGAGGCTCAAAGGGGGGTTTCTGTAAGGCCGTGAGGACCAGATTAAGATCCCAGGGATCCAAAGGCCGCCAGTAAGGAGGAATGATGTGAGATGCGCCCTGCATGAAGGTGCGCACCTGAGCCAGTCGGGCGATACGCCGCTGGAATAATACCGACAGAGCCGACACTTGTCCCTTGAGGGAATTGAGGGACAGTCCTAGCTGCAGACCGGACTGCAGAAAGGACAGGATGGTCGGCAAGGAGAACGGCCAAGGAGCATGGCCGGAAGAGCGACACCAGGACAGGAAAATCTTCCAAGTCCTGTGGTAAATCCTGGCCGAGGAAGACTTCCGAGCCTGAGTCATAGTGGAGATGACCTCAGAAGGAATGCCTGAAGCCGTCAGGATCCAGGACTCAAGAGCCACGCCATCAATCTGAGAGCCGCAGAATTCTGGCGGAAAAACGGACCTTGAGAGAGAAGGTCTGGGCAGTCCGGGAGATGCCACGGCACCTCTACGGACAGACGGAGCAGGTCTGGGTACCAAGCTCGCCTGGGCCAGTCCGGAGCAATGATTATGACTCGATGGCCCTCCATTCTGATCTTGCGCAGAACCCTGGGCAAGAGCGCTAGAGGGGGAAACACATAGGCCAGACGGAACTGAGACCAATCTTGAACCAGCGCGTCCGCTGCGAAGGCCTGAGGATCGTGGGAGCGAGCCACGTAAACCGGAACCTTGTTGTTGTGCCGGGATGCCATTAGATCCACTTCCTGAGTGCCCCACTTGCGGCAGATTGACCTGAACACTGCCGGATGCAGGGCCCACTCGCCGCTGTCCACGGTTTGACGGCTGAGATAATCTGCCTCCCAGTTTTCTACGCCTGGGATGTGGACTGCGGATATGGTGGACTTGGAGTCCTCCGTCCACTGAAGGATTCGTTGAACTTCCAACATTGCCAGGCGGCTGCGAGTCCCGCCCTGGTGATTGATGTAGGCAACCGCTGTCGCGTTGTCCGACTGGACTCGAATGTGCTTGCCCGCCAACAGGTGGTGGAAGGCTATGAGAGCTAGAAGAACAGCCCTGATTTCCAGCACATTGATCGAGAGGGCTGATTCGGACGAAGTCCAAGTGCCCTGTGCTCGGTGGTGGAGAAATACTGCTCCCCAGCCGGAGAGGCTGGCATCCGTGGTGAGGATCACCCAGGACGGAGTCAGGAAGGAGCGTCCCTGTGACAGAGAGAGGGGCCGAAGCCACCACTGAAGAGAGCCCCTGGTCTGCGGCGACAGAGCCACTAGCCTGTGCAAGGAAGAGGTCCGCTTGTCCCAACAGCGGAGAATGTCCAGCTGCAGAGGACGCAGATGGAACTGGGCAAAGGGAACCGCTTCCATTGACGCCACCATCTGACCCAGCACCTGCATGAGGTGCCTGATGGAATGACGGCAGGGCTTCAACAGAGAGTGCACCGCCAGATGAAGGGACTGCTGTTTGACTAAGGGCAGCTTCACAAGTGCCGGCAGAGTCTCGAATTGCATCCCTAGGTACGTAAGTTCCTGGGTCGGGGTCAGAGTGGACTTGGGCAGATTGACAAGCCACCCGAATTGAACAAGCGTGGCGAGAGTGAGCGAGACACTCCGCTGGCAGTCTGCACTGGATGAGGCCTTGACTAGAAGGTCGTCCAGGTAGGGGATTACTGCCAACCCCTGGAGATGCAGGACCGCAACCACTGCTGCCATGACCTTGGTGAATACCCGAGGGGCCGTGGCTAACCTGAAGGGGAGAGCCACGAATTGGAAATGTTCCTCTCCGATTGCAAAGCGTAGCCAACGCTGGTGTGAAACCGCAATAGGCACATGCAGATAGGCATCTCTGATGTCGATGGATGCTAGAAAATCTCCTTGGGTCATTGAGGCAATGACCGATCTCAGAGATTCCATGCGAAAGCGCCGCACCTGAACATGCTTGTTAAGAAGCTTGAGATCCAGGATGGGCCGGAAGGAACCGTCCTTCTTGGGGACTAGGAAGAGGTTTGAGTAGAAACCTCTGAACCGTTCCCGGGCGGGAACCGGAACAATTACCCCGTTGGCCTGCAAGGATGCCACGGCCTGTGAGAAGGCGGCGGCCTTGGAGCAGGGGGGAATGGACAGAAAAAATCTGTTTGGCGGGCTGGAAGAAATTCTATCCTGTAGCCGTGGGAGATGATATCACGCACCCACTGATCGGAGACGTGTTGAAACCACACGTCGCCAAAGTGGGAGAGCCTGCCACCGACCAAGAACGTTGCTGGCGCAGCCAGATAGTCAAGAGGAGGCTGCCTTAGTGGCAGCGGCTCCTCCGTTCTTCTGAGGACGCGGTTTCGCGCGCCAGTTGGGTTTACGATCCTTGGCTGAGGCAGTGGACGAGGCTGAGGGCTTAGAGAATGACCAGTTAGAGGAACGAAAGGAACAAAACCTCGACTGGTTCCTGCCCTGGACAGGTTTCCTGGTTTTAGTCTGTGGCAAGGAAGTACTCTTCCCGCCAGTAGCTTCCTTAATAATTTCATCCAGTTGTTCACCGAACAGCCGGGACCCAGCAAAGGGGAGCCCAGCAAGGAACTTCTTAGAAGAAGCGTCTGCTTTCCACTCTCGAAGCCACAAGATCCTGCGGATCACGAGAGAATTAGCGGAAGCCACCGCCGTGCAGTGAGAAGCCTCCAGAATGGCAGACATGGCGTAGGATGAAAAAACCGAAGCCTGGGAAGTTAAGGCAACCATCTCGGGTATAGAGTCCCTGGCGAGGGAATGTATTTCCGCCAGAGAGGCAGAGACTGCCTTAAGAGCCCACACTGCTGCAAAAGACGGGGAGAACGAGGCTCCTGCCGCCTCATATACAGATTTGGCCAGAAGGTCAACCTGGCGGTCAATGGGATCCTTAAGAGAGGTGCCATCGGCCACAGATACGACTGTCCGGGCTGAGATTCTAGACACCGGAGGGTCAACCTTTGGGGACTGAGCCCACTCCTTAACCACCTCAGGTGGAAAGGGAAAACGGTCATCAGAGCCACGCTTTGGAAAGCGTTTGTCAGGACAGGCCCTGGGCTTGGTAACAGTGGTCTGAAAACTGGAGTGGTTAAAAAACGTACTCCTAGCTCTCTTAGGAGAGGTAAACTGGTGTATTTCTACCAGAGAGGCTTGTTCCTCTGACACTGGTGGATTGAGGTTCAGTACGGAGTTAATGGACGCAATCAAGTCACTAACATCCGCATCACCCTCAGATAAGTCAATGGGATACATAGAGGTAGCGTCTGAGCCCACAGTAAAAGTATCTTCCTCGCCTTGCACCTCAGCTCGTGAATCAGAGCCGTGGGACGAGGAAGGAGAAGGGTCCCTGCGTCTCCGTTTAGGAGGACGGGGTCCTAAAACATGCTCTGAGAGCTCTGCAGAGCTCGGAGCAGCAGAGGCGCCCTGAGAAGGGGGCTGATGCATGGTCAGCAGAGTCCGGGACAGCTGTCCCATAGAGTCTGCAAAAGACTGGGAAATAGCTCTGGAAAAAAATGCTACCCAAGCCGGGGGTTCAGCCACCGGGGCCGGAGCAGCCGGAGGGACCCCTGAGGAGGCTCCAGGCTGAGGCACCACCATGTTAGAGCAGGCATCACAATGTGGATATGTGCTCGGTTCTGCAGAATGAGCTGACATGCAGTGCATATAGCGTACAGCTTAGCAGCCTTCTTGCTCCTAGTGACAGACATGCTGCTGAGGTGGAGACTCTGCAGTAAAGAATACACTCCTGTAGAAAGACCCCCTGAGAGTGTATAATAAAAGCCCACAACCAGAGGTTGTGGCTTACCAGACCGGTTCCTGTGTGCCCTCCGGATTCCACAGCTCGGACCCCCAGTGAAGCGATGCAGCAGCTGCAGCAGCCAGCGCCGATCAGTGTGAGAACGCTGAGAAAATGGCGCTGGAGTGAGGATGGGGGGCGGGGATTAGCCCAAGAGCGGGAACCGGAGGGCCAAGGAGAGATACAGGGGAGGGAACATCTCCTCAGAAAGGAGTGTCCTCCCCTATGCTGAACGGCCGGTGGGTGGCGCCGCACTGCTCCCCTGCATGACTGACATGCAGGGGAAGCTGAAAACGAAACTAGGCCGCAACTGAAGCCGGGGCCTAGATTATTACATGCGGCCGACGAGCAGGCACCGTCGGCGCGGTTCTCAGGATAAATCCAGAGAACCGGCCGGAATTCACAGTACAGTCAAAAGACACACTCTCCCCTTAATAAATGTACCCGGGACCCCTGAAAAATGTCTCAATACTTAGCTTTGAGACGCAGGGTCAAGTCCCTGGGGGGGGGGGGATTAAACGCTCCGTCCGGCAGGATCCTGACAGGGATGCGGATGGAGACCGGTCTCCTGCAAAGCAGAGAGAACCGTGATGGCTCCCACTTCAAGCCAGAGTCCGAGGGATGGTGACGGAGCGCGGCATGTGAAGGCTCCAGCCTTGTAAAGTCAACCTTAACAGCACCGCCGACACAGTGGGGTGAGAAGGGACATGCCGGGAGTCCAGACTGGACCCGCTTTTCTTCCAAATCTTTGAAAAAATCTTAAAAATTAAAAATCAGAGAATGCATGTGTGTGTGTGACCTCCTGAACACAAAGCATTGAACTGGTTAGATTGTCATCCAGGGGGTGTATATAGCCCGGAGGGAGGAGCTACACTTTTTAGTGTAGTACTTTGTGTGTCCTCCGGAGGCAGAAGCTATACACCCATGGTCTGGGTCTCCCATAGGAACGATGAAGAAAATAAATCTTCTCACTGGCTGAGATCAATATGTTTTTTTCCCTTCATGACCGAAAACAAAACTCCGTTATGCTCAGTCAGCGAGGAAAATATTTCTTTTTTTTGTCCTTCTTTTGTCGTTCCTGATGAGTGAAGTTATGTTTGCTCACAATGCTGCTCGTCTGACATTTGAGACTTGTCTACATCTTGACATATCACTAACATGAGTTGCAGTTTGAAATATGTAACGGGGGTAATTTTTATAACTTTCTTGGAGAACCCCTTTAAGAGTGGGGCTCACAATTTTGTGCATTAAAATCTCCTGAGAAAGTGATTGTACCTAATTAAAACTAGAGGGTACTTTACACACTGCGATATCGGTACCGATATCGCTAGCGAGTGTACCCGCCCCCGTCGGTTGTGCGTCATGGGCAAATCGCTGCCCGTGGCGCACAACATCGCTTACACCCGTCACACGGACTTACCTTCCCTGCGACGTCGCTATGTCCGGTGATCCACCTCCTTTCTAAGGGGGCGGTACGTGCAGTGTCACAGCGACGTCACACGGCAGTCGTCCAATAGAAGAGGAGGGGCGGAGATGAGCGGGACAAACATCCTGCCCACCTCCTTCCTTCCTTATTGCGGCCAACCGCAGGTACAAGGTTGTTTCTCGTTCCTGCGGTGTCACACAGAGCGATGTGTGCTGCCGCAGGTACGACGAACAACCTCGCTACTGAATAGGCAACGATTTTTGGTAAGTGAACGACGTCTCACATACCAATGATTTTTGCCTCTTTTGCGATTGTTTAAGGTTGATCATAGGTGTCACACGCTGCGACATCGCTAACGACTCCGGATGTGCGTCACAAACACCGTGACCCCGACGATATATCGTTAGCGATGTCGCAGTGTGTAAATGGCCCTTAACAAGAAGTGTACCTAACCATTATTTTCTGTCTTATTGTTATAGAGCCCCAATTCTTCTGCTTTTCATCACATAGGCCTAGTTATAGGTCAAAAATCTGGCTGCCTGTAGCCACCAGTAGAGGAAGCTCCCTACCTGCAGAGTTACGTAGCTTCCAATGATAAATCTGTCTTCAAGTCCTCTAAGAAAACATGTTGATACTTTCACCACCTCAAAAATAACTCGTTGTGATTTGGTGCACAGGTCGTGCCCATGGCGGTGCCCTTTATTTGATGGGAGATGTATGATCAATGCTCTTAAGCTCCTTCAAATAGCGGCTGAAGAAATAAGTTTACCACTTAACTGCATGTTTAATCTGTCACTGTAGCGACCTATTAAAATAAAGAGAATTTTGTTTACTTACCGTAAATTCTTTTTCTTATAGTTCCGACATGGGAGACCCAAACCATGGGGTGTATAGCTTCTGCCTCCGGAGGACACACAAAGTACTACACTAAAAGTGTAGCTCCTCCCTCCGAGCATATACACTCCCCGGATGACAAATCCAACCAGTTTAGTGCCAAAGCTGAAGGAGGACATCCACCCATAAGTAGAGATAGAGTAAAACCCGGAATACCCGGAATAACCGGAACTTCTGTCTACAACAACAGCCGGTGAAAACACACGGAACAAGAAAGCTGCCAACAGGCAACAGGGAGGGTGCTGGGTCTCCCATGTCGGAACTATAAGAAAAAGAATTTACGGTAAGTAAACAAAATTCTCTTTTTCTTTATCGTTCCTTATGGGAGACCCAAACCATGGGACGTCTCAAAGCAGTCCATGGGTGGGAAATAAACAGAAACTGAGAAGTAGGCGAAACCTAACTTCACAAATGGGCGACAGCCGTCCGAAGGATGCGTCTGCCCAAGCTCGCATCTGCCGAAGCATGAGCATGCACTTGGTAGTGCTTCGAAAGGGTGTGCAGACTAGACTAAGTGGCAGCCTGACAGACCTGCTGAGCCGTAGCCTGTGCCTGAAAGCCCAAGAGGCACCGACAGCTCTGGTCGAGTGCGCCTTAATCCCCGGCGGGGGAGGCATCTGAGAACATTGGTAGGCATCGGATATGGCCGACCTAATCCAATGAGCTAGGGTCGGTTTAGAAGCCGAGAGACCCTTGCGCTGACCTGTGGTCAGCACAAAAAGAGAGGTGCACCGCCTAAAAAAAACAGCGGTGCGTGACACATAGATCCGGAGCGTCCGCACCAAATCTAAAGCATGCAACGCTTTCTCAAAGCGATGCACAGGGGCCGAACAAAGGGAAGACAATGAAATGTCCTGGTTAAGGTGGAAAGGAGACACCACCTTAGGGAGAAGGCCCGGAGTTGGACGGAGAACCACCTTGTCTTGGTGAAAAAAACCAAAAAGGGTGACTCCGAAGAGAGCACAGTCAAATCAGAGACTCTCCTGAGAGAAATTATGGCCACCAGAAAGACCACTTTCTGTGAAAGACTAAACAACGAAACCTCCCTAAGAGGCTCAAAGGGGGGTTTCTGTAAGACCATGAGGACCAGAGTAAGGTCTCAGGGATCCAGAGACCGCCGGTAAGGCGGAATGATGTGAGATGCGCCCTGCATGAAGGTGCGCACCTGGGCCAGTCGGGCGATACGCCGCTGGAACAACGCTGACAGAGCCGAGACCTGTCCCTTGAGGGAATGAGGGACAGACCTAGCTGCAGGCCGGACTGTAGAAAGGACAGGATGGTCGGCAAGGAAAAAACGGCCAAGGAGCATGGCCGGAAGAACGACACCAGGACAGGAAAATTCTCCAAGTCCTGAGGTAAATCCTGGCCGAGGAAGACTTCCGAGCCTGAGTCATAGTGAAGATGACCTCGGAAGGAATGCCTGAAGCCGTAAGGATTCAGGGCTCAAGAGCCACGCCGTCAATCTGAGAGCCGCAGAATTGTTGTGGAAAAACGGACCCTCTGAGAGAATGTCTGGCCGGTCCGGGAGATGCCACAGCACCTCTACGAACAGACGGAGCAGGTCTGGGAACCAAGCTCGCCTGGGCCTGGGGCGATGAGTACGACCCGACGGCCCTCCATTTTGATCTTGCGCAGGACTCTGGGCAAGAGAGCTAGAGGGGGAAACACGTAGGCCAGACGGAACTGGGACCAATCTGGAACCAGCGCGTCCGCTGCCAAGGCCTGAAGATCGTGGGAGCGAGCCACGTAAACCGGGACCTTGTTGTTGTGCCGGGATGCCATTAGATCCACTTCCGGAGTGCCCCGCCTGCTAAATTGACCGGAACACTGCCGGATGCAGGGCTCACTCGCCGCTGTCCACGGTTTGACGGCTGAGATAATCTGCCTCCCAGTTTTCTGCGCCTGGGATGTGGACTGCGGATATGGTGGACTTGGAGTCCTCCGTCCACTGAAGGATATGTTGAACTTCCAACATTGCTAGGCGGCTGCGAGTCCTAGGACTACAGCCCTGATTTCCAGCACATTGATCGAGAGGGCTGATTCGGACGGAGTCCAAGTGCCCTGTGCTCGGTGGTGGAGAAACACTGCTCCCCAGCCGGATAGACTGGCATCCGTGGTGAGAATCACCCATGACGGGGCCAGAAAGGAGCGTCCCTGGTACAGAGAGAGGGGCCGAAGCCACCACTTAAGAGAGCTCCTGGTCTGTGGCGACAGAGCCACCAGCCTGTGCAAGGAAGAAGTCCCTTGCCCCAACAGCGGAAAATGTCCAGCTGCAGGGGACGCAGATGGAACTGGCAAGGGGAACCGCTTCTATTGACGCCACCATCTGACCCAGCACCTGCATGAGGTGCCTGATGGAATCACGGCGGAGCCTCAGCAGAGAGCGAACCGCCAGATGAAGAGACTGCTGTTTGACTAAGGGCAGCTTCACAAGTGCCAGCAGAGTCTCGAATTGCATCCCTAGGTACGCAAGTTCCTGGGTCGGGGTCAGAGTGGACTTGCAAGCGTGGCGAGAGTGAGCGAGACACTCCGCTGACAGTCTGCACTGGATGAAGCCCTGACTAGAAGGGCGTCCAGGTAAGGAATCACTACCAACCCCTGGAGGAGCAGAACCGCAACTGGTGAATACACGAGGGGCCATGGCTAACCCAAGGGGAGAGCCACGAATTGGAAATGTTCCTCTCCGATTACAAAACGTAGCCAACGCTGGTGTGAAACTGCGAATGGCACATGCAGAGAGACATCTCTGATGTCGATGGATGCTAAGAAATCTCCTTGGGTCATTGACTGATCGCAGAGATTCCATGCAAAATTGCCGCACCTGAACATGCTTGTTGAGAAGCTTGAGATCCAGGTCGGAAAGCACCGTCCTTTTCGGGGACTAGGAAGAGATTTGAGTAGAAATCTCAGAACCGTTCCCAGTCGGGAACTGGTACAATTACTCCATTGGCCTGCAAGAATGCCACGGCCTGTGAGAAGGCGGCGGCCTTGGAGCAGGGGGGAGTTGTCAGAGAAAAATCTGTTTGGCGGCTGGATAGAATTCTATTCTGTAGCCGTGGGAGATGGTAACCCACACCCACTGATCGAAGACGTGTTGCAACCACACGTCGCCCAAGAGGGAGAGCCTGCCACCGACCAAGGACGTTACTGGCGCGGCCAGATAATCAAGAGGAGGCTGCCCTGGTGGCAGCAGCTCCTGCCGACTTAGGACGCGGTTTCATGCGCCAGTTGGTTTACGGACCTTGGCTGAGTTAGTGGACGAGGCCGAGGGCTTAGAGGACGACCAGTTAGAGGAAACGAAAGGAACGAAACCTCGACTGGTTCCTGCCCTGGAAGGTTTCCTGGGTTGTGGCATGGAAGTACTCTTCCTGCCAAAAGCTTCCTTAATAATTTCATCCAGTTGTTCACCGAATAGACTGGTCCCAGCAAAAGGGAGTCCAGCAAGGAACTTCTTAAGAAGCATCTGCCTTCCACTCTCGAAGCCACAGGAACCTGCGGATAGCGAGGGAAGTAGCCGAGGCCACCGCAGTGCGGTGACAGTCTCCAGCTATAGGATGAAAAGACTGAAGCCTAGAAGTTAAGGCAACCAATTCGGGCATAAAGGCCCTGGTGAGGGAATGCATCTCCTCCCGAGAAGCAGAGATGGCTTTGAGAGCCCGCACTGCTGCAAAAGATGGGGAGAACGAGGCCCCTGCCGCCTCATATATAGATTTGGCCAGAAGGACAACCTGGCGGACAGTGGGATCCTCAGAGAGGTGCCGTCAGCCACTGATACAACTGTCCGGGCTGAAAGTCTAGACCCCGGAGGGTCCACCCTTGGTGAATGAGCCCACTCCTTGACCACCATTGGTGGAAGGGGGAAACAGTCATCAGAGCCACGCTCTGGGAAGCGTCTGTCAGGACAGGCTCTGGGCTTGGTCACAGTGACCTGAATGCTGGAGTGGATAAGGAACACACTCCTTGTTCTCTTAGTCAAGGTATACTGATGCTTTTCTGCCAGAGAGGGATGCTCCCCTGATACAGGCGGATTGAGGTCCAGTACAAATATAATGGACGCAATCAAATCATTAGCATCTGCGTCACTTTCGGACAGATCAATAGGGTACATGGAGAGCGTCCGAGCCCCCAGTAAAGGCATCCTCCTTGTCCTGCGAGTCAGCTCATGAACCAGAGCCGCGGGGCGAGGAGGGAAAGGGGACCCTGCGTCTCCATTTTAGGAGGACGGGCTCCCAGATGAAGAATCCTCTGTGAGCTTTGCTGAGCGAGCCGTAGCAGCAGAAGCGCCCTGAGAAGGGGGCTGATGCATGCTCAGCAGTGTCCGGGACAGCTGTCCCCTGGAGAGAGGGATTCTACCCCGGAGCCGGAGCAGCCGGAGGGACCACTGGGGATAAGCCTCCAGGCTGAGGCACCACTATGTCAGAGCAGGCATCACAATGTGGTTATGTGCTCGGTACAGACAGTACGAGTCAACATGCGGTGCATAATAAAAAACAGCCTTGCAGCCCTGCACTGATATGAGACATGCTGCAGAAGTGGGGGCTCTGTCCAGAGAGACCCCCAGCAGAGTATATAAACAGAGTATATAAGCAGCAGCACAACCAGAGGTTGTGGCTTGCCAGAGCGTATAACATAACATCTCTGTGCCCTCCAGATTCCCCAGAAGTGGGGGCTTTTCGGAAAAAACCCCCAGCAGAGTATATAAACAGAGTGTATAAGCAGCTGCACAACCGGAGGTTGTGGCTTGCCATACTGTTTAACATAGGGGCATCTCTGTGCCCTCCAGATCCCCCAGAACTGGGGGCTCTGTCCCAGGCCCCCATTAGTCACAATGTGTTTGCAGACATTGATCTCTGTGCCCTAGAACGCTGAGAAAATGGCGTCCGCAGCGAGGAGAGGGGGCGGGGCCTACTCTGAGAGCAGGACGGAGGGCCAATGAGGCATACAGGGGAGGGAAGCTTTCCTCAGTGAGGAGTGTCCCTTCCCTGTGCTGAGCAGCCGGTGGGCGGAGCCACCCTGTCTCACTGCACTGACTGACATAGAATCGAAACTAGGCCTCAGGCGAAGCCGGGGCCTAGATTTAAACATGCGGCCAGCGTGCAGGCACCATCGGCGCGGTTCTCCAGTGAACCGGCCGGAAATGTTAAAACATACATATAACACATTCTCCCCCACAAATAAAGTACAAGGGACCCCTAGAAAGACCACTTTCTGTGGTAATAACGTCTCAGTACTTAGCTTGAGACGCAGGTGCCAGGTCCCTGGGGGGTCATCGCTCCGTCCGGCAGGATCCTGAACAGGGCTGCGGATGGAGACCGGTCTCCTGCAAAGCAGTGAGAACCGTGATGGCTCCTACTTCAAGCCAGAGCCTCAAGGGATGGTGAAGGAGCGCGGCATGAAAAGGCTCCAGCCTTGTAATCAACCTTAACAGCACCGCCGACACAGTGGGGTGAGAAGGGACATGCCGGGAGTCCAGATTGGACCCGCTTTTCTTGCAAATCTTTGAAATAACAAAATCAAAAATCAGAGGATGCATGTGTGTGTGTGACCTCCTGAACACAAAGCATTGAACTGGTTGGATTTGTCATCCGGGGAGTGTATATGCTCGGAGGGAGGAGCTACACTTTTAGTGTAGTACTTTGTGTGTCCTCCGGAGGCAGAAGCTATACACCCCATGGTTTGGGTCTCCCATAAGGAACGATAAAGAAATAGCAGTTTTGACTGAAGTGATAATTGCCAGTCTTACTGATAATTTAGTAGCTGAACCCAGTTATTTATAACTGTGTGGTTCAGGTATGCTTCGAATATAAGTGTGGAATTGGTTATCTGAGTTTTTAAGCATTTATTAATAAAGGTTAAATTTTATACACTGTCCACACAGCCAGTGATTTTTAACTGCATGCTTAAGCAGATAATTTGAAGGTTAGAGATTTATTTTCTACTTTTTTAGACAGCTACCTTAAGGCCATGTGCCCATGGGAGCTTGCACCTGCGGATATATCCGCAGGTACGTCTGCAGGTTTCCCGCAGATGATCCCCGGAACCCGCAGCTATTTTTAGCTGCGGGATTCCAGCGAAATATCTGCGGTAAACCTGCAGACATTCCTGCGGATTACCTGCGGAAGTCCTGGCCTCTATCTCCATAGTGGAGCGCCGGGATTTCCGCAAGTAAATCCGAAGGAATAATTGACATGCAGTTAGGCTATGTGCTCACGGGAGCTTGCTCCTGTGGATTTTGCCGAGGAAAACCTGCGGATTTATCTGGATTTTATGTTTCAGCAAGTACAACTATGGAGATAGAGGCCGGGACTTCCGCAGGTAAGTCGCATGAATGTCCGCAGGTTTACCGCAGATATTTCGCTGGAATCCCGCAGCTATTTTTAGTTCCGGGGAGCTGCTGCGGGAAACCTGCGGCTGTACCTGCGGATATATCCGCAGGTGCGAGCTCCAGTGGGCACATAGCCTTATGTGGGGCTGCGGGATATCCGCAGCATATTCCACAGCCGCACATTCCGCAGCATGGACACAGCACTCCCCATATCCAATAGGATAACAATGGGAGTCTCTGTACTTGCTGAAACCTGCGGATTTATCTGGAAAATCCAGATAAATCCGCAGGTTTTCTGCGGCAAAATCCGCAGGAACAAGCTCCTGTGGGCACATAGCCTTAAGGTTTATTCACAGCTTCATAAATCAGCATTGTCATCTAGTGCTTATACAGTACAGTAAATACAAGCAATTTTTCAGTTTACAGCTTATTACATTTTTCAGCTGTTATTGAGATATTAACACTTTTCTTTTGTTTATAACTCGTTGCCTTGGAGACAGACCACCATTACTACAGAACAAGCACAGCGCTGACCAGCTGTTTTCTATTGAGATGTGACACAATGTTTTGAAGCTGGAGAGCACTGTTACCGCCTCATCCCGGCCAGCTTCAGTGCAGCACTTACAAGCTAGACAGCAGCGGTGGTCGGTCTCCAAGGCAACGAGCTGGAAACAAAAGTGTCAATATCTCAACAACGGCTGGAAATTTTAATAAGCAGTAAATTGCAGAAGTGTTAGTTTTTCAAAGCCCTATCTGACAATATCCATCTATGAAGATAAGGACACTTTAAAATAATGGCGCAATTTATTCCATACCGGAACTTTGGGGGACACAATGTAGGAAAAGAACTGGAATTTAGGTATAAATAAAATGATTTTTGCCAATTCATTATCATTTCCATGGTACATATATAAATAACCCAAAAGATCCTGCACAGGTTAGTTTGGAAAGTGAATTAATTCCTCAAGTCACAGATAAATCAACCAATAAAGCATCAAAAATAATGCAAATTCCTTAATGTTTTAATGGCGGAGGCCGGACACATGGTAATATACTCACGAGAAAAAAGAGACAAAGTGCGAGCCAAATCCAAAGACGTTAAAGTAACATCCGAGGGGCAAGCTCTTCAGCATCAGAAGCAGAGTCTCCTGGGGGGAAGAGAGAAGCTGGGTCACTGGAGGCGACGACTGCACCGGAGGGGAGGCGAGATATACTGTATATCAGCTCCTCCATCATCCGTACATTCACAGCAGAAGATGCCGGTGATAATATCAGCGTTGACTTCAATAATGTTGTTGCCATTTATTTCCCCCCCAAAAAATTAAAGAGACTTCCACATGTTTTTAAACTTAATTTACAACATTTTAGTGAGCAGTAATGATGAAATCTGTAAAAATCATTTTACTGTTTACGTATAAAATACTCCACATAAAAAGCTTTATAAATACATTACTTTACTTATTACATATTTTTTACTGATCTAGAATTATACTCCAGAGCTGCACTCACTATTCTGCTGGTGCAGTCACTGTGATCATACATTACATTACTTATCCTGTACTAATCCTGAGCTACATCCTGTATTATACTCCAGAGCTGCACTCACTATTCTGCTGGTGCAGTCACTGTGTACATACATTACATTACTTATCCTGTACTAATCCTGAGCTACATCCTGTATTATACTCCAGAGCTGCACTCACTATTCTGCTGGTGCAGTCACTGTGTACTTACATTACAGTACTTATCCTGTACTGATCCTGAGTTACATCCTGTATTATACCCCAGAGCTGCACTCACTATTCTGCTGGTGCAGTCACTGTGTACATACATTACATTACTTATCCTGTACCGATCCTGAGTTACATCCTGTATTATACTCCAGAGCTGCACTCACTATTCTGCTGGTGCAGTCACTGTGTACATCCATAGGTTTAGTTTGAGACAAAAAAAACAAAAACATTGCTACAGTGTGTAAAATACTTCAGAGCTGCATTTACAATTCTGCTTGATGTTTTTGGAAACAGGCTTGTTATCCTGCAATTTAGTTGTGTTTGTATACTGCAGGGGAATTTTGTATTTCCTGCTCTGGACTATCAGGCCTCAGGTACGCAGCAGAGATATTTATAGGAGGTTGTAAAGAGGCAGAATCCGGGGGTTTCTGTATAATAACGTCTTCATTTGGCCTCTTATGTGCTATAACTCAGGCCCCCTTCACACGTCCGTTTCCGTATATACCGGAGACACGGCCAAACGTGCATCAATGTTATTTAATGTTTGAGGACACATGTGCGTTTTTCATTAAGGTCCGTGTGTCCGTGTGCGTGCTACGTTTGTGTCTCCGTTTTGCACGGATGCATGTCCGTTTTCAGCACGCAACACGCAGCACGGACCCAATGAAAGTCAATGGGTCTGTGCGCACGTCCGAGTGACACGGACGCATCTCTGTTTGCTCCCTGTACGTTTTTTGCTTTTTTCATGTGATGTCAGTCTTTTTTCATTTTCGGTTTCGTTCTCTCCCTCAGTCCGTCAGTCTCTCTCTGTCTTATCTGTCCTTCTCGCTGTCTTTCGGTCAGTTCCCCCCCTCTCTCATACTCACCGTTCCCCGATCTCCGGCGCGGCGCTGCACGGCTGTTCTCTAAACTCCAGCGGCTTTTCCTCTTTTGAAAAAGCCGGCCACTCATTAAACAATCTCGTATTCCCTGCTTTCCCTGCCCACCGGCAAATATGATTGGTTGCAGTGAGACACGCCCACACGCTGAGTGACAGCTGTCTAACTGCATCCAATCACAGCCGCCGGTGGGCGTGTCACTATGGAGCAGAGAAATAAATAAATAAATAATTTAAAAAAACGGCGTGCGGTCCCCCCCAATTTTAATACCAGCCAGATAAAGCCATACGGCTGCAGGCTGGTATTCTCAGGATGGGGAGCCCCACGTTTGGGAAGCCCCCCAGCCTAATAATATCAGTCAGCAGCCGCCCAGAATTGCCGCATACATTATATGCGACAGTTCTGGGGCTGTACCCGGCTCTTCCCGATTTGCCCTGGTGCGTTGGCAAATCGGGGTAATAAGGAGTTAATGGCAGCCCATAGCTGCCAATAAGTCCTAGATTAATCATGTCAAGCGTCTCCCCGAGATTCCTTCCATGATTAATCTGTAAGTTACAGTAAATAAACACACACACACCTGAAAAAATAATTTATTAGAAATAAAAAACACTAACAAATTCCCTGGTTCAACAATTTAATAAGCCCCAAAAAGTCCTCCATGTCCAGCGTAATCCAGGATTGCTGCAGCGTCGCTTCCAGCTCTGCTGCATGGAGGTGACCGGAGCTGCAGCAGACACCGCCGCTCCTGTCACCTCCACGCAGCAAATGAAGACAGCCGCGCGATCAGCTGAGCTGTCACTGAGGTTACCTGGATCCAGCGGTGGATGCAGCGGTGGCCGCGGGTAACCTCAGTGACCGCTCAGCTGATCGCACTACTCACCTCAGTTGCTGCGACAGGAGCGGATGTGTCTTCTGCAGCTCTGGTCACCTTCATGCAGCAGAGCTGGAAGCGACGCTGGACCATCCTGGATTACGCCAGACATGGGGGGCTTTTTGGGGCTTATTAAATTGTTGAACCAGGGAATTTGTTAGTGTTTTTTATTTCTAATAATAATAATAATAATAATAATAATAATAATTTTTCGTGTGTGTGTGTATTTACTGTAACTTACAGATTAATCATGGAACGTATCTCGGGGAGACGCCTGACATGATTAATCTAGGACTTATTGGCAGCTATGGGCGGCCAATAACTCCTAATTACCCCGATTTGCCAACGCAACAGGGCAAATCGGGAAGAGCCGGGTACAGTCCCAGAACTGTCGCATATAATGTATGCGGCAATTCTGGGCGGCTGCTGACTGACATTGTTAGGCTGGGGGGCTCCCCATAATGTGGGGCTCCCCATCCTGAGAATACCAGCCTTCAGCCGTATGGCTTTATCTGGCTGGTATTAAAATTGGAGGGGACCGCACGCCGTTTTTTTAAATTATTTATTTCTCTGCTCCATAGTGACACGCCCACCAGCTGCTGTGATTGGTTGCAGTTAGACAGCTGTCACTCAGCGTGTGGGCGTGTCTCACTGCAACCAATCATATTTGCCGGTGGGCGGGGAAAGCAGGGAATACGAGATTGTTTAATGAGCAGCCGGCTTTTTCAAAAGAGGAAAAGCCGCCGGAGTTTAGAGAACAGCTGTGCAGTGCCGCGCCGGAGATCGGGAACGGTGAGTATGAGAGAGGGGTACTCCATTCAGTCACTCAGGGGATTAGCGGTCACTGGTGAGTCCGTCACGGGTGACCGCTAATCAGGACGCGGCACAGACAGAGCCGCGGTATGAGGATGAAGTCGGGTGAAGTTCACCCGAGTTCATTCTCAGCGTGCGACTCTGTCTGCTGTCAGCTGGCATGTATCAACGACATTTAACAGCACACACGGACATTTCACACGAACAACACACACACACACGTCAGTTAAGTTTCACGTGCACACACGGCCATTCCACACGCACACACGGCTAGAATACGCAGTTCACACAGATGCCACACGGACCATAAAAACGGACACAAAAACGGAAAACGGACCCGAAAAACGGGCGTAACACACGTGCGTGTTTTTTCACGGACGTGTGAAGGGGGCCTCAGGAAAAGTGCAAGACGTGTAAGGCTAAGTTCACACTTCAGTTGTTTTGCATCAGTCACAATCCGTAGCCTTGAGGAATTACGGAATCCTGCAAAATATTTTGCAGGAATCCAGTATTTCCCCATAGACTTCTATTAGTGACGGATTGCGACTGATGACCCTGCGTTGCATCCGCTGCGTCGCGGTCCGTCGTTTTTGACTGACCGCCGAGCGGGGAGCAACGCAGAATGTAACGTTTTTCGGGCCGTCAAAATTAACGCGCCGCACAGGAATCCGTCGCCATCCGTCAAGCTTGTAATGTATGTCTATGGTGCTGGATTCCGTCGTAATCCGTCTTACAACGTAATCCAGCGCAGGATTCCGTCATGCTCTACTGAGCATGCCCAGCATGTTTGGCACGCCCACTGGGCT
This sequence comes from Anomaloglossus baeobatrachus, assembly GCF_048569485.1. NCBI lineage: Eukaryota > Metazoa > Chordata > Amphibia > Anura > Aromobatidae > Anomaloglossus > Anomaloglossus baeobatrachus. Next base: position 895,826,993 of record NC_134353.1, on the reverse strand, counting down.
GTCCCAAACACAGACGGATCATGACTGATCCGTCAAAAAACGGACGCACAGCGGATGTAACGGACGCAACTGATCAGTTTTTTCACAGGATTCCTGTGAAAGGAATCCTGTGAAAAACACATCAGTTGCATCAGTTGACATCTAAAAAACAACTGATCCGTTGCTGACGGACCTGACGGATTGAAAACAACTGAAGTGTGAACTTAGCCTAATATGTGATGACAGCGATTGAAGGACAACATTCCCGTTCACACACAGTCAGCCACCAGGGGGCGCTGTCTGACCTTGGCACTCTGTATACGCAGAGGAGCATTGCGCTCAGCACTCATGGGACAATGCATGCTTCCGGAGCGATCCATAAGGAAGATGAAGTCTCCACTGGTCGCCTCGTCCTGCTGAACTGGTAAACTGGGAAATAAACTCATCATGACAACTTGGTCGGACATAAAGGAGCCTGAAAAGGAAATAAAAATGTAAATCGTAAAAAGGAGGTAAATACTCGAAGTAGATAACGGAAAAGACACACAACATACAGAAAAGCATGGTCTGCTGCGTATACCAGTTTACTATGTCCAGCAACTACACCCATTTTCATGTTTCAGTGGACAGTTCCCTAAGTGTCATCAGTGTTCTTCCAGCACTATAGGTGCTGGAACTTCATTTCCATCAATTTCCAGAAAGCACTGCTCCTGACATACAATGACTTGACTGTTCTGTACTGATACGTTATGACATTATGATAGAAGGAAAACAGTAGTACAGAGATTCAAAACCCCATGTAGTGCTTGCACAGAGCATTCTGGGAGTTGTTATCTTTGCAGCAGACACTGTACAGTAATATGATGCAGCCAATACTAACTGCCCTCCTCTATATTAAAGTAGCTGTGCAAAGCTATTTAGGTAAAGGATGCTTGGATAAGATTTCTGACTGTTTGTAATAACAACCAGCTGAATTGTGAATGCTGCTCTGCAGCATAATACTTGCTGTTTCCAGGATTGGAGCATGATGGAGTTATATAATGTACTCACAAACTTGGCTAACTCTGATGTAGATATATTATAGAATTACAGATGTGTTCATAACATAACTCTTATAAATCCGGCCTTAACGTACCTGGTACGGCCAGATCCGAGTCCAGCCCTGCCTCCACGGCCACGGACGGCCTGGACACTTCCATGTAGTAAGCCAGTAACTCCACATCCCGATCAAACTTGTGTCCTTGCGCCAAGGAAACCTACAAAAGTATAATATAAAATAAAAGTGAGCGTTGTTCCCATACCGGGGACCAAAAATTGGGCACGATCAAAGGTGATAAGATCACAGCTCTGAAGCACAAGAATACCCAGCTCTGTGAGTAGTATAGGATCACAGCTCTGCAGCACAGCAATACCCAGCTGTATGAGTAGTATAGGATCACAGCTCTGCAGCACAGCAATACCCAGCTGTGTGAGTAGTATAGGATCACAGCTCTGCAGCACAGCAATACCCAGCTGTATGAGTAGTATAGGATCACAGCTCTGCAGCACAGGAATACCTGTGTGAGTAGTATAGGATCACAGCTCTGCAGCACAGGAATACCCAGCTGTGTGAGTAGTATAGGATCACAGCTCTGCAGCACAGGAATACCCAGCTGTGTGAGTAGTATAGGATCACAGCTCTGCAGCACAGCAATACCCAGCTGTATGAGTAGTATAGGATCACAGCTCTGCAGCACAGCAATACCCAGCTGTGTGAGTAGTATAGGATCACAGCTCTGCAGCACAGCAATACCCAGCTGTATGACTAGTATAGGATCACAGCTCTGCAGCACAGGAATACCTGTGTGAGTAGTATAGGATCACAGCTCTGCAGCACAGGAATACCCAGCTGTGTGAGTAGTATAGGATCACAGCTCTGCAGCACAGGAATACCTGTGTGAGTAGTATAGGATCACAGCTCTGCAGCACAGGAATACCTGTGTGAGTAGTATAGGATCACAGCTCTGCAGCACAGGAATACCTGTGTGAGTAGTATAGGATCACAGCTCTTCAGCACAGGAATACCTGTGTGAGTAGTATAGGATCACAGCTCTGCAGCACAGGAATACCTATCTGTGTGAGTAGTATAAAATCACAGCTCTGCAGCACAGGAATACCCAGCTGTGTGAGTAGTACAGGATCACTGCTCTGCAGCACAGGAATACCCAGCTGTGTGAGTAGTACAGGATCACTGCTCTGCAGCACAGGAATACCCAGCTGTGTGAGTAGTATAGGATCACGGCTCTGCAGCACAGGAATACCCAGCTGTGTGAGTAGTATAGGATCACAGCTCTGCAGCACAGGAATACCCAGCTGTGTGAGTAGTATAGGATCACAGCTCTGCAGCACAGGAATACCCAGCTGTGTGAGTAGTATAGGATCACAGCTTAGCAGCACAGGAATACCCAGCTGTGTGAGTAGTGTAGGATCACAGCTCTGCAGCACAGGAATACCCAGCCGTGTGAGTAGTATAGGATCACAGCTCCGAAGCACAAGAATACTCAGCTGTGTGAGTAGTATAGGATCACAGCTCTGCAGCACAGGAATACCTAGCTGTGTGAGTAGTATAGGATCACAGCTCCGAAGCTCAAGAATACTCAGCTGTGGGAGTAGTATAGGATCACAGCTCTGAACACAAGAATAATCAGCTGTGTGAGCAGTATAGGATCACAGCTCTGCAGCACAAGAATAATCAGCTGTGTGAGGAGTATAGGATCACAGCTCTGCAGCACAGGAATACCCAGCTGTGTGAGGAGTATAGGATCACAGCTCTGCAGCACAGGAATACCCAGCTGTGTGAGTAGTGTAGGATCATAGCTCTGCAGCACAGGAATACCCAGCCGTGTGAGTAGTATAGGATCACAGCTCCGAAGCACAAGAATACTCAGCTGTGGGAGTAGTATAGGATCACGGCTCTGCAGCACAGGAATACCCAGCTGTGTGAGTAGTATAGGATCACAGCTCTGCTGCACAAGAATAATCAGCTGTGTGAGCAGTATAGGATCACAGCTCTGCAGCACAGGAATACCCAGCTGTGTGAGCAGTACAGGATCACAGCTCTGCAGCACAGGAATACCTAGCTGTGTGAGCAGTACAGGATCACAGCTCTGCAGCACAGGAATACCCAGCTGTGTGAGCAGTACAGGATCACAGCTCTGATGTACAAGAATATCCAGCTGTGTGTGCAGTACAGGAGCACAGCTCTGAAGTACAAGAATATCCAGCTGTGTGAGCAGTACAGGAGCACAGCTCTGAAGTACAAGAATATCCAGCTGTGTGAGCAGTACAGGATTACAGCTCTGAAGTACAAGAATATCCAGCTGTGTGAGCAGTATAGGACCACAGCTCTGAACACAAGAATAATCAGCTGTGTGAGTAATATAGGATCACAGCTCTGCAGCACAGGAATACCCAGCTGTGTGAGTAGTATAGGATCACAGCTCTGCAGCACAGGAATACCCAGCTGTGTGAGTAGTGTAGGATCACAGCTCTGCAGCACAAGAATAATCAGCTGTGTGAGTAGTGTAGGATCACAGCTCTGCAGCACAAGAATAATCAGCTGTGTGAGCAGTATAGGATCACAGCTCTGCAGCACAGGAATACCCAGCTGTGTGAGCAGTACAGGATTACAGCTCTGCAGCACAGGAATACCCAGCTGTGTGAGCAGTACAGGATTACAGCTCTGCAGCACAGGAATACCCAGCTGTGTGAGCAGAACAGGATCACAGCTCTGATGCACAAGAATATCCAGCTGTGTGAGCAGTACAGGAGCACAGCTCTGAAGTACAAGAATATCCAGCTGTGTGAGCAGTACAGGATTACAGCTCTGAAGTACAAGAATATCCAGCTGTGTGAGCAGTATAGGACCACAGCTCTGAACACAAGAATAATCAGCTGTGTGAGTAATATAGGATCACAGCTCTGCAGCACAGGAATACCCAGCTGTGTGAGTAGTATAGGATCACAGCTCTGCAGAACAGGAATACCCAGCTGTGTGAGTAGTATAGGATCACAGCTCTGAAGTACAAGAATACCCAGCTGTGTGAGCAGTATAGGATCACAGCTCTGAAGTACAAGAATACCCAGCTGTGTGAGTAGTATAGGATCACAGCTCTGAGGCACAAGACTACCCGCTGTGCGAGCAAAATTAATGTTACCAGTGGTTATCAGACCTCTGTGGATTCCCATTAATCATTTTATATTATCTTGCAGTCGCTGATCCGGTACTAGGGCTATAGTGAGAAAAATTGGAAGCTGCTTGGACTCAAAGCAAACTGACAAATGAACCATGCACTAAAAAGAGGAAAGTAGTATGTAATAGTACTGGGATCGCTGAATATGTATACTTTACGATATTCCTACCCTTGAGGAAGCCACACCACAGGTGGCGAAACGCGTGAGATTTATCTTTTTCCTCATCTCACCCTGTCCGCCTCAACTCACAGATTCCTTTACCTTTTTTAGTACCTTTCAGGACTTACATGGCTGTGGCTATAGGACATTTTCTTAGGATATTGGGGTTGTTATAACTTTTTCTTGCAAATATCTATTTGTACTCTTGGGCTCTGCATGCATCCTATATGTGTCCTATGGACGGCCATGGTATGCTATTGATTCAGTGTTATTTGCCCAGTGGATCAATGCATTTTACTTTTCTCTATCTCATGGTTATCTCTTTTACTTAATTGAAAAAACTGATGGTACTTTCCAACAGACAAATGTGAACAGGTGCGAACTGAACATGAAATATACTCTACTAAATATACATCTGCTCTCAAACACTGAATATAGGCATTTGGACATGTATTACTTCCAAGGAAATACATTTAAAAATTGAGACACATAGCCCATAAAAAAGGCCTGTTTTATGTGAGCCCAGAAGCCAGCGTCAAGGCGTATCTGTTTTGCTGGGTCCCTACCTAAATGCCTTTACTCGGTCTGAAAAGCTTACAATTTTATGAAACTTTTTAATGAGTTGTTTTACATTAGTCTGATGAGGTGTAGTGTTGCTTTATTACAGGCACACTTTTTCTGGTTGTTATCCAAAGGCTTTGGCTTTTTAACTATTTGATGTTTCTCTTGTCTTTTTGAATTTTTAATAACAGTATACTTATTTGGTGATCCCGGTACTATTGCATACTTCTTTCCTCTTTTTAGTGCATGGTCTATTCACAGCATGTAAACTAATTGACCCCTTTTGTATTGGTAGTGCCTTCAGATTTTTCGCCTTGAAACTGACCAATGTACGTCACACACCGTGGCCAAAAGTATACGGACACCTGACCATCACAACTACTAGATATAGCATCTGAGGTTGGAGAGGAAGTGGTTAATAGACAGAAGAGATATTATTGCATGGTGATTTATTAGTCGACGCATTTCAGAGGACTCAGTCTCCGTCATCAGGACAATCATCACCTGGTTGTCCTGATGAAGGGGTCTGAGCCATCTGAAACGCGTTGTTGACTAATAAGTCACAATCCAGGAATATCTCTTATGTCTTCATTCCATCGGCAGTGCAGGATTAACCCCTTCCCCTCCAGCCTCAGATGCCGATTACACATGGAGCTGCTGCAGCCGAGTTTTCCAGTGGTTGTGTCTTACACAACGACACCAGGTGAGCACGATTTTGCTTATGGTTTCACAGTATCTCGGATAAGACCCTATTTGTGCTCCTTGTCTTTCCAGTTTTTATCTTTCATATACTGTATATGAGCTCATTAGATATCACAGTCAAAAGCTATTGGCCACTAAAAAGTTATTCTCATCAATGAACGGTATCACCCATCTATAGCACGATGAGAATTTTCTGATTAGTGAATATCTGGTCGCTGGGACCCCACCAAACCTGAGAGAGTGAACATCTGAATTGCTCAGTTGGATTGTAACAGTTGCGGCACCATTCATTGTCTATGAGACTGCAGGAGCTGTACTCTCTGGCTGTCCAATACACAATGAGTGGAGCGGGGCACTCCGAAGGCGGCCACTGCTCCACTGTTATGGGAGGAAGGATCTGTGGAGGTCCCAGTAGTCAGACCACCACTGATTCATAGGGAGGCTTCTGAGGCACCACCACCTTCTTCTGTACTGAGGGATACATTCTTACAGGCCACGTAATGCAGCACTGGGGGGGGACGCCGCTTCCTGGCTGAGCTGTTATTTCTTACTGGTAATTGGGGCAGATCTAAAAAACTGATTGTATAGAAGGGACTGAAACACCTGAACTAAATCCTTACTAAGGGGGTTCACATACTTTGGCCATATAGTGTATAGTCAGGAATTGTATGTACTGCAGTGCTCCAATATAGACCCCATAAAAAAAACAGAGGAGGAAAATCTGATTTCAACTATATATTGAGTATCGAAAAGATGAGCGCAATAGGGTGTTATCTGAGAAATAGGCGAAATAATCCCAAAGACAACTTGGTCACTTGGTGAGGTTGTGCAAGACACAACTACGGGAATGGCATAACGGCTGCACCAGCCCCAAGGCTGTATAAATGCAGATAGTGGAGTGAAAGGGTTAAACATCGCACGGCCATTGCAAAAGAATCAAAATCAAATCCTGGGCAAGTGATTTATTTGACACGTTTTGGAGTGGATAGTCTTTCTTCAGGACAATCACTTTTTTTGTCTCCTATGCAAATGATTTACCCTTTCACTTCATTATTGTCACGTGGTATGTAATGACAGGTCAGGGGCCCCTAGCCTGGCCCTCAGACTTGACACCATGCATTGTCCCTTGTCTCGGAGGTAGGCTTGATGGTAGCCAGGTCTGAGCCCCCAGCGTGACCCTAACTCCTGTCTGAGCTCTGATCTTACTCCCCCCTGTCCCCCAGCCTCGGGAGGGGGGGGGAGGCAGAAAACACAATAACCAAAATCCCAAAGAAACAACACGGATAAGGGAGAACGAAAACCTGTACATATAGCACTCAAAGACAAAGGAGAGATAATATGTGGACACAGGTGCAAAGCAAAAGGGAGGAAGTAAACGCACAACAGGGGGATGGTCACACCACTCAGTAGAGCAGCACAGATCATCATAAACAGGAGCAACAACAAGACCGGCGGGCTCACTGGAGCTATGCTGAAGCTATCATCGGCACACACTGAAAGAAAGCCATGTTGTAAATAAGCAGGAGACAGCTGCACGTGGCAACTAGCAACCTAGGCTCTAGTTACTTCTCACCAGTCTGCAGGAATTAACTCCTGCAGAGCTGAAGACCAGTGATCCTGAACCAGCTGACGCCCGGCTCTCACTGAACAATCCAGAAGCCTCAGGTTGCTTGTCAGATTCTGAGGTGTGAACAGTGTCTGACGATGCCGTGCCAGCAGGTGTTTGCAGATTCGAATATCGCATGAGAATTATCTGTATTCCAACTATATTTTGTGAGAACCATCATGGCAGCCGCTCTCCAGAATATGGTTTGTATCTACTGACTTTAGGCTCTATGAGGAGAGTACCTGTCATGATGTGCTGAAGACTACCTCCCCTCCCTGCATTGTTGGGGTAGATCTTGCCTTCACCCTCCTATTCACAGCACCAGTAGGATCAGTATATACAGTATATTCACGGCACTGTAGACAGATCCTGTTTTCTACTGATCGCACAGCAGGGAGCGAGCACAGGACACTCAGCTTCTACGGAACCAGTAGAACTGTAGTTTCCCTGTATATAACTGGAGGGAATGTTTTGATGTAGATTCCTCACCTTGGCGGCGGTCTTGTCCTCATTCGTGTACTCCACCGGGCTCATGGCACAGTTGGATTCTATCTTGGCAATGCCGTATGCAGACTGGAAGTGAGCGCTGAGGCTCAGGGTGTACGGGATCTCTCCAATAGGCACTTGCGGGCGGGTGGCCGTCACACTCACAGCACGGTCTGCAAAAAGAAAAGAAAATATACAGCCCAGTTGCTTTACACTATTCGGCAGATTATAGAGAACATCGGTAAGGGGGTGCTAGTGACTGAACCCTACGCGTGGCAACCCGGTCCCTAATTATTCTGTGCTGGGTAACTGGTAGCCAAGCTTGTGGCGAGCCCAACCCACTGTATGCTATAATGCAACCACTAGGGGGCGGCATCAACATGTTTTCTTATCCCAGTCCATACCTGTCGGGGTATATCTGGGGTTGAGGACAGCAGGCAGCACAAACCGTGCGGCTCCATCTGCCTCCACCAGAAGCTCCTGCACATATTTTACGGTGACTTCGGCTACTTGACTCGGTGGCAAGTTACCGACGCGGCAAGTGAACACATCAGAGGAATCTTGAGTCTCCTCCAGGATGTACGCCTGCCGACCCTCACTGATGGCATCTTCATACGTTTTGTGAGCCTTGGAGGAAAGAACAGGTCAACAAAGGGGAAAGAAAAAAAGTATCCATATTCCAAACGCCATAATAAGTCAGTACACCCTAGGCCTAGTCCACAGATCTGACATTTGGCCTGCAGCTCAGACGCCACATCAGGTTCCCTTTGAGATATATCCACGTTCTCATTGTGGATCCCAATCAGGTGATCTCCCAGGTGCCCCAACTAATCCATATAGAAATAGTATGCAATGTCTTATGAATACTGAGAAATAACAAACCTGTTCCTTCTCCTGGAGGTCGGCTACTATGGTCTTCCCGTCCACTGTAGCCTCAAAACTGTAGACAGCAGACGCTTCATCCATGGGGAACACAAAGACCGCCTCCACCGCCTTCTCCTCCTCATTCTTGTACTTGAGTGTTGCAGACACATCAGCCACAAAGCCTTTCACCTGGACGTCAACCGAGATCCCCTGCAGAGGAACTGAATGACCCAATAGTAAAGAAAAGCATCCATTTGTCCCCCCTTTTCCACTCCCCCAGCCCCTTCCTAGCACCCCTCCAAAAAACACCTTTTGTAAAGGGAGGGTAGTGGTGCATGTAACAAAAGGACAGATGACATTACTGGTGCCCACGATACTGTCGCGGGCGGGGAGGAGGGTGTCAGCACACCGCACTCGCCCCCTTCTGCTCGGGTCCGGCGGCCGCTGCTCAGTGGTGGCTCGAGCCGTAGGCCGGATCCCGGGGGTTTCTCGAGCGGCACTCCTTGCCCGTGAGTGAAAGGGGTTTGTTGGGTGCGGGGATTGTTATAGTTCGTGACGCCACCCACGGTTGTGGTGATTTCACCACCGCTGCTCAATGCGGGGGTCCCGGGGATGGTGATGCGGAGCAGCCAGGTGTTGTGTTGCCCCTCCGTGGGCAGGGGTTGGTGATCCCGGGGCCCGGTGATGGTTTGTGAGGTGCGGGGCCTGGTGGGCGCAGGGACGCGGGGGCAGCGCTGTGCCTTGCGGCACTGTGGTACTCACTCAGCCTAAGACACGGACACAGTTTGTACGGTAAACCAAACGGCTGGTAGGACGGTCCCACAGACGGCTGCACCTGCACTCCCGGTAGGTGACGGTGATGTCCCTCTTCCTTGCACCTATGGTTGACTTGTGGTAGCGGTGGATTCCCTCCGGTTACCCACTCCCCGACTACAATCTGGGCCGGAGGAGCTCTACACTTTGCCCGCAGGCGCTGGCCCTGAGAAACTGGTGCCTTGGCGGTGGCGATGTCTCTCTGCTTCAGGTTGAGCTGTTGCCTTCAATCGGGACTTGGTTGCTGGGGGATCTACATCCCCTTCACTGACGGATTCAGCAAATTTGGCGACTCCTAGCCTTGCCGGGGTCCGAGAGGCCCCTGCCCTGGTGCTGACTGTCTTTCGGAACACTGTTCCAGACCACCGGGCACACAGCCAACGGGGTCCTTCCAGGAACTTCCAAACGGTCCCACTCCGGACAGTCACCGCCGTCGCTGACCTTGCTGTTCTGGCCCTACACAAAGCTGGACCTTTCAGGCTTTCCTTCCTTCTTGTCACCTCACTTGCTTTCCTCCTTTACTACTTTTCTACTTTCACTACTTGTTTACTCCTTCACTTAGCTCCTCACTCAAGCTCCCCCTGAGCTAATCTGCTTGGTTCTTCCCGCCTCCAGAGCTGTGATCTCCTTGGTGGGCGGAGCCAACCGCCTGGCCCACCCCCTGGTGTGAATCATCAGCCTCTGGAGGAAGGCAACAAGGATTTGTAGTTTAGCTGTGATGTGCCTACCTGGAGTGTGGGGTGTGGTGGTGTTGTGACCTGTGACCCCTGGCTTGCCCAGGGCGTCACAATACCATCATCTGATGTGGTCTCGCAGGACCTATATAACACCAATGCGACCATGCAAATTGAGCAAAAAAGCAAAACAAAACATAAAGTCATTTAAAAAATGCTTTATTTTCCCTTCCCAGGTCCAGTACCGAGTCTCTGCTGCTGCTCCATGTGTCTGTTATAGTCTGTGATCACATCAACAGCACTGCAGTCAATCACTCAGCGGCTCAGTGGCTTTGCCCAGGTTGAGCGCACTAGCCGTTCAGCTCACTGATTGGCTGCCGTGACGCACAGACAATTACAGACACCAGGAGCAGCAGTAGAGACTTTGCGCTGGACCTGGGAAGGATGAGTAAAGCACAGTTTGTTTTTTAATACAAAAATCTGCTGGGGTACAGGGGTTTTCCAAAACCAGAAAACCTCCTAAAGCTCATGAATCAGCTGCACAGAACTGTGTACACCGAGTCCACCATGGCCGGGGAGTCTATCACTCGCCTGCGTATTGCCCCTTGTGATCTACAGCACCACCATGAATCATGGCAGTTCACAGACACATGGATCCTCACCCGGCCGCCGGATGCCCGCACTAAAGAGCCTAGTTGGAGGAGAAAGCACCAGCATCTTATCTGGGTGACCTAGAAAAGAGACAATAACACACATATCGTGAATGAAGACAAAGTGAAGGCAAGAAAATGCACAATTAAAAGCTCATTTTTTTTTATTTTCAAAAATGTACATTTTGGGGACATTTATTGTGGAGACCTCGATCGATGTAATTATGTATTATTATGTAATATATAATTTAATTTTTAGTTAAAAGAGACCTCAACCTATGTATCATTCCCTCATCTATGGAGATGTAACTACATAATCCCCTCCCCGAATGTTCAGAGACAATATGGAGCCCATTAGACACCCAAGTGATCACTTTCCACAAGGACAGACTATAATAAGTGGCAGATATCGAGCCACGGACCTAGCGCTCAGTGGTGACTTCAGGGGATCTCATGGACAGAGCCGTCCAGTCACTTCCTATATTTCTTCAATATTCATGAAATTATAAAAGACAAAAGTTCCCTCAGTGATCTGTAACGTGACACAATGAAATTTACTAATCTACTTTACAGATGAGAACTTTTGCAATGGTTCCTATTCACCTTTTTAGCCACTGAGCCGGGCAGGTTGGGACTTTCCCCACTATGGCTACTTTCATAGTACACAGCACAGGAAAAGGTTTGGGGAGTGTAGATTTGTACACCCTTCTTTTTAATGTATGGAATAGTGAAATGGACAACACTAATTTAACCAAATGCTTAAACAGCAGCACAGGTCAGCGGCAGACACCAGGAACTACTCCAGGGCAGGGCAGGGGTTAATGGCAGTATCAATGGTGTTCTCGGAATAGTCAAGGGATTAATGTCAATATCAATGGTGATCTAGGGGCAGTTAAGAGGTTAATATCAATGATATTCCGGGTGAGTAAAGGGGTTAATCTCAATATCATTGGTGTTCTGGGGCAGTCAAGGGGTTAATATCAATGGTGTTCTGGGGGTAATCAAGGGGTTAATGTCAATATCAATGGTGTTCTAGGGCAGTTAAGGGGTTAATGTAAATTATGTTCTGGGTCAGTAAAGGGGTTAATGTCAATATCAATCGTGTTCTGGGGCAGTCAAGGGGTTAATGTCAATATCATTAGTGTTCGGGGGCAGTCAAGGGGTTAATGTCCATGTCAACGGTGTTCTGGGGGAGTCAAGGGTTTCTGTCAATATCAATAGTGATCTGGGGGAGTGAAGAGGTTAATGTCAATATCAGTGATGTCCTGGGGGCAGTCAAGAGTTAATCGCAAGATGAGATGTTGGTCTGGCACTAACAGGTTAACCTCAGAATAACACAATCTTAGGCAGGAAAAAGGGGTTAGGTCTGCATGAATGGTGCGCTTTGGCAGTGACGGGGTTAATGTCACAATTGCTGTGTAGGGCACTGAAAGGGTTAATGTTAGAGAACCTGGTGTTGTGGGCAGTGTAAGGGTTAATCTCAGGATTCCCGGTGTTCTGGGACAGTAAACATCAAAGTTCCTGGTGGTCTGGGGGCAGTGAAGGACTAGTCCTCTCTGGGGTGTTCACGGGCAGCGCTTGTACTGATGTTATTCTCTGGGGCTGAGCACATGTCCGATTTTGTCCTTGGACCCAGTGTCAGCTCACAATCGGCAATGCAAGTGTACGGGTCCGTGGAAAACACTGGACCGCACTCCGATGACATCTTCACAGACTGACAGAATGGAGGAGGAGGAGGAAAAACTTTTTTTCTCTCTCCACGTCCAAGAACAACAGATCCTTCTCCGATCAGAGTCTGATCAGCGAGAGAAAACGGTCGTGTGCACCTACCCTTGTGTCAGGACTCCTGGTGGTCTGGAGCAGTGAAGGGGTTAATGTTGCCAGGATTCCTGGTGACTTTTGTTTTTTTTTCATTTTTTAGGTTTGACAATTTAAAAAAGTGGGTGTGGTTTCATAGAAGGGGCGTGGCAGAGCACGGAGGAAGACATTCAATTGAATTTATGATATAGAACAGTGGTAAAGTCAGGAATGTTCCTGAATTCTTAGAAATCTGCAACATTATCACATAAGGCTAAGTGCCCATAATGTGAGTACGGGAATAATGACCCCCCTGTGCCCACCTCCTGTCCGTCACCATATCCATCATTTTCATTTTTATTTCAGAAATCAATAGTTCACATGAAGATAAGCATCTTTGTAATAGATCTTATCAGACAAATCTGCTTCTTTCTCGGCCAGAATTGATCAGACATTATCAAAATTCTCAACTCGGAGGTAAAGTCTGTATTCAGTGAAGACCTTCCCATTACTGAGATAGGAAATGGCAGTTGTTACCAGGGCCGGGGCAAGCTATTTTGGTGCACTAGGCAGACAAAGCTGATGGTGCCTTCCCTGATGAATCCTCAGCCCCAGAGTAAAGAAGCAGATCAGAGATTAAGCTAAAAGGACCCCTAACAACCCCCACCCCCCCTCCAGTAGGCAGATACTCTAATGGAAACTAAAAAACTAAACATGGTCCATGTTAGATAAAGGGACGGTTTTTATGCCTGTATTACGCCAAATACAGTTTGCAACAAAACTGATGGTAGTTCTGGTGCCGTATTCCTGTCATATACCTGTACAGATGGTGGTCCTGGTGATGGTTTCATGTACAAATGGTGGTTTTTGTGTAGTATTCCTATACTAATAGTGGTTCTGATAATGTATTCACATGGTGATAGTTGTTCTGGTACTGTATTCATGTACTGCTGATGGCTATGGTGATGTATTCATGTAGTGATGGTAATTCTGGTACTGTATTCACATACTACTGATGGCTCTGGTGATGTATTGATGTAGTGATGGTTCTGGTGCTGTATTTATCACCAGAACCATCATCGATACATGAATATGAAACCAAAATCATCATCAGTGCATATATAGAACACCAGAGTCATCAACAGTACATAAGTACAGCACCAGAACCATAATCAGTAAATACACAAGTCACCAAAACCACCATCAGTACATGAGTACAGCACCACAACCACCATCAGTACATTAATGCATCACTAGAACATCAGTACATGAATACATTACCAGAACTACCATCAATAAATACAACACTATTGCTATTATTAGTACATGAATACTTCACCAGAACCATCAGTACATGAATATGTCACCAGAATCTCAATTGATACATGAATACATCACAAGGACTAAGGACAGTAAATAAATAAATAAATGCATCAGTACGTGTTTGTCACTAGAACCACCATCAGTACATGAATACATCACCAAGCTCTGTACAGCAATTACTTGTAATGTCAAGTCACATCCATATACATTTGTATCTCATGAACCTACAACTCGTATTATGTCCTTAACAGTGGTAAGGAGATGCTGGGAGTTGTTGTTATCAGAATTTATCAGACTGCTGACCATACAGGTACCACAGTAATGATGAGATGTTGTCAATAATCAGTAAACATTTATATCCAGGCATCTTTTGAGGTGAAGTTTTCACTGATTGGGTTGTTTAAATTAGAGTGTTATTAAAATGCCCTCAGCTTAACAATATCTGTCCATATAATGACCTAAGCCTGCTACGGCATATGATTGCCACAATGTCCACCTTAATGATCTATAACAACCTCTATCTGCTATTATCAATTATAACTGTCACACCATCCGCCCTTATTAACCACAACCTATATAATGGCTGTCACCTATCCACTGCTTACCCTTACACTCTTTATATCTCCCCTCTGTACCCCCACTACACTAACCTCTCTCCATATCGTGCCCCCATTTCACACTGCACCCTCCCCATATTCATTCTGTGGCCCTTTTGCACATCATGCCTTTATACTGCCACCATTTTGTGCCCCGCCGCAGGTAGAGTCACTGACACCGCTCACCTCTGCACCTGCGCCCCGCCTATCAGTGTGCTGAATGCCTAAGAACATACAGAGGTGCCAGGTGGCCGCATGCATTCAGCAATGTCATTGCCCCCACATTAAAGTGCACCCCCTCAGGGAGGCAGGAGGTAGCGCCTTGTGCGGATGCTTAAACTGCCTACTCCTATACCCAACCCTGGTTGCTGCTGAGGAGATTCTATGATGATGGGAGGTGAGAGGAGCTATATGCAGAGGGAGGGGCTAGAGGAAGAGGGATGAGCTCTAGGTAGAGGGAGGGGTCAGAGGAAGAGGGAGGAGCTAGAGGCAGAGGAAGGGGTTAGAGGAAGAGGGAGGAGCTACTATGACGCCCCTGGACTATCAGGTCGTCACAGGGTACAGCACAAACTGCCCTTCCGTGTAGTATCCGAGTCCTTCATGGTTCTGGGTCCCCATCTTACAGTGTTGCCTCCAACAGTAAATCAAATCCTAGATACACCCTGCACCACACCCACCAGTGGACGGCTTGAGTGGAATAGAGTCGCCCACCTGGGGGATCAGGGAGGGGGGGTGAGTAGTGTAGAGTAGTGTAGAGAGGGAAGAAGTGAAGTAGCCCTCGAGTTGAGAGGAGCTCAGAGGAGGTCGGGAGCGGTGGCTCCCAGGAGAAGCAGTCTAGGTTGCAGAGGGTGGTCTGGACCTAGAGGAGTTGGACCCTCGGTCGCAGGGGATTGCGGCTAGGTGCCTGGACCTGTCAAGGAGGACGATCAGCAGCCTAATCCTATCACCGGTCCGGGACCGAAAGCACAGCGGGATACACAGACCCTAGGTCAGGGAGAAGCTTCAGGCAACCCGGCAATTAACCTGAGGAGAACGGAGCCTTTATGATCTGTTCCCACCAGCTCCAGAATCGGGGCACTAGCGCAACAAAGGGGATAGGGCCTTCCATATAAGCAGCCCAAGAAAATCCCAAGCGTGAGTCCTGTGAGCAAGCTCCCACATTTAGCTACAGTGGGGAGCGGGGCCCGGCAAGTTCTATACTACTGGGCCACTACATTGAAGTTAAACTTAGTGCCAAGAGGCAGGTCACGGATCACCAGGCAGCACTATAGGGGACGGGAACCGGAGGAGCTCCTCTCTGAGAAACAACGTCAGTCAGACTTGGTTTACCCAGTTGTCAGCGTCTGCTTAATGACTGAGTGAGTACCTGAGTGGTCCCTGCATCCCACGGCACCCTCACTGAGTCCCAGGGCCTTACCCTACCCGTGGAGGGAAACGACACCTTGCTGCCCCACTCCATCACCCCGGGCACTCCCATCGGCAGCGGTGGTATTCCTTCCTTACCGTACACCACAGGTGACGTCACGAACTATATCACTTTCCCCTGTAAATACCCCCTTTCACTTAAGAGTGTGGCCCCTAAGCCCCCGGGTTCAAAGACCCTCGAGCCACGGACGGACATTACCCCCGGATCTGAGCGGTTCAATCCACTGCTGGAGAGGCATACTACAAACATAGGGGGAGATAGAGACAGAGCTCCACCCCTTCTACCTCTTCTGTCTACATTGACTCTCCTCTACAAAATACAGATTTAAAGGGGTGGTTCACCCATTTTTTTTATTTTCTATATGAGTGTAACCATTTTAGGGGTTTTCTTCATTGGCCTCTATTTGCAGTTCTGGCACTGAGCGGCGCTATCCTGCACGCTCAGTGCCGGTCACATGACCCCCTGGTGCTGCGGCTGCTAGTATCCTCTTACGTCCTGTCAAGTTCCGGGCTCTGAAACTGGACAGTTACGTCAGAGGATGCTGGCGCCGCTCACATTGTTTGACTGTGCTGTGGGCGGTGACTACTGCACGTCACAGCCCAGCATCGAGGGGAGGATCCAGTGAGGGAGTGGGGAGGGCGCCAGTGTGGAGTGGTGAAGAGGGCTGAGCGTCCAGCAAATGTGCGAGTCATGGGGCGCCAGTGTGGAGTACAGGGGGGGGGGGGGTGTTTCTTCAGCTGAAACCCCCCCTGTCATGTAAGTATGTGATCTCACTCTCCACCCGCCAGCTCTGCTCCGATGTCAGGAGAACAGGCGGTGTCGGGCGGTGTGGTCATGTGCTCCTCCCACCAGCGCTACACGATGCAGCAAGACACTGACAAGCTGGTGACATGCAACACTGCATGTATCAGAGCAGAGCATGTCACCGCTCTGCTCTGTCACCTGTCCTGCTGCATGGGACCAACTGTCTCCACTCTGTCACCTGCACAAGTCACAGAGTGGAGCAAGTTGGTGACAGAGCACCTCTCTCCCCCACTCTCTTCTCTCCCCCCACTCCCCTTTCTTTCTCTCCCCCCACTCCCCCCCTTCTCCCCCTCTTCTCTCCCCTCTTTTCCCTCGCTCTCTCTTTTGCCGCGCTCTCTCTCTCTTTTCCCTCGCTCTCTCTCTTTTCCCTCGCTCTCTCTCTCTTTTCCCTCGCTCTCTCTCTCTTTTCCCTCGCTCTCTCCTGGTATGGTCAGTATGTACCGCCCTGAGAGGGGCCCGGCCGCTTCCTCCGCTTGCTCGGGCCGAGCTGCTCGAGGTCCGGGCTCGTGTTGTCGGTGGCACGAGCGCCTCCGGGCCGGGGGCCACGTCACTCTTGTTAAGGGGGAGTAGGCGGTGGGAGGATGGTGTTCGTGTAACGGGTCGTGGGGACGAGAGAAGCACCACCGCTGCGGCTGAAGTAATGGCGGGCTCGTCCGGGATCGGTGTTGCGGCTGAAGCCGAGATGTTAGCCCCTCCGTGGGTAGGGGCGGTGTGTCCCGGGGCCCGGTGGGGGACTGTAAGGTTTGGTGGTTGTCGCTGGCCAGTCGGGTGTTTGGCGCTTGGCGGTGGCGCTCACCCGGTCTTGGTGGGCTTTTGCCTTCTTTTGGACTTTGGTTGTGGATGAACCCATGAGGTCCGGCTAGCAATCAGTCAATTTGCCTATACTCAGTGGCTTCTAAGCTAGGACGGGGTCTGAGTACCCTTCTGTTGGTGCTCCGGTACACGTTTGACTCCCCGGTTCGGGAACGGCGGGCTCCAACCCAAGCCCGGTCCGTACGGTTCCGCCGGTTGCTGTACCAGTACTCCTGCAGATGGCCATCCCTGCCTGCCTGCCTGACGTTTTCCAAGGGGCCCAGGTTCCTACCTGAGTCCCTGACAGTCTCTCTCCTTTTTCACCTCCTGTCACTGTCAACTCTAAACTTTCTCTCTCTCTCTTCTGCTCTTGAACTTCCTGCCCCAGGACAGTAGTCTCCTCGGTGGGCGTGTCTTTCCGCCTGACTCCGCCCACCTGGTGTGCTCTACTTGCCCTGGGGGAGGCATCAGGTCTCCCATTCGGGTGACATGTGTGTGACCCCACAGGGGGCGGGGGTGTGTGTGTGTATGTGGCTGATGTAATTACCTGTGACCCCTGGGGTCCTGGGCGTCACAAGTACAGAAATCTCTCGATCGTGGAGGGGTGAGAGGGAGTAATAAACATGGAGTCCCTAATGTGTCTGTGTATTTATTTCTAATAAAGTATTTTTCTCTGTGTGATTTTTTTTATTTTTTTTTAACCCTTTATTGAAGATTCTTAATAGCCGGGTCAAACTTGGCCTGACATTAAGAATCTCAGGGTTTATACCAGCTGGTAAAACATAGCTGGTATTAACCCCTTATTACCCGGTGTGCCACCTGGCACCAGGGCTACTGGAGGAGTTGGATACAGCACCAGAAGATGGCACTTCTATGAAAACGCCATTTTCTGGGGCAGCTGTGGACTGCAACTCGCAGCAGGGGGCCCAGAAAGCTTTGGCCACCCTGCGTTGCGGATTCCAATCCCCAGTTGCGGATTCCAATCCCCAGCTGCCTAGTTGTATCTGGCTGGACACAAAAAAATGAGCGAAGCTCACGTCATTTTTTTTTGTAAATTATTTCATGAAATTCATGAAATAATTTAAAAAAAAAAAAAAAGGGGGGCTTCCCTATATATTTTTGGTTCCCAGCCGGGTACAAATAGGCAGCTGGGGGTTGGGAGCAGCCCGTACCTGCCTGCTGTACCTGGCTAGCGTACAAAAAAAAAATATGGCGAAGCCCACGTCATTTTTTTTTTTTTAAAGTTTTTAGGCAAAAACCTAAATAAAAAAAAAGGCCTTCCTGGATTTTTCATTGCTAGTGAAGGTAACACCAAGCAGCGGGGGTTAGCAGCCAGTAACTGCTTGGGTTACACTTGGCAATGGAAAATGCAGCGGGAGCTCACCACTTTTTTTTTTACCCCTAACCCTAGGGTTAGGGTTATGTGTTTGTTTGTTTTTTTATTTTTAATGAATTTAAAAAAAAATAAAATAAAAATTAATATGGGCTTCGCCCATCGAGCACCAGAGCATTTTTCTGCTCCTTCATCCCTACTCCGGACCACAGAGCCAGCAGAACAAGTAATCAGATGACTCCAGTGTCGGCCGATTACTTGTTTTGTGTTCCCTTGCATCCATCGCAGCGTGTGCGGGCTGTTAGGTCACCTGAGTTCAGTCCAGCACTGGAGTCAGCTGATCTGAACTCAGCTGAACTCCAGCCCGCACACGCTGCGATGGTTGCAGGGGGACACAGAACAAGTAAGGCCTAAGCCACACGGCGAGAAAAACGGTGCGAGTGGAGTGCGATAAAACATCACATTCCATTCGGACCAATATTAGCCTGTGTGTCAGCGCACATGAGCAATTATTTTCTCAGCCCTAATCGGACCAAGAAAACAATCGCAGCATGCTGCAACTGTAATCCGAGACTTTCTCTCGCACCCATTCAAGTGTATGGTGTGAGAGAAAAATCGCACTGCACTCGCGGTACATCGGTGTACTGCGAGTGCAGAACGAGAATCGCAATAGCCGGCAACGGAGGAGAGAGGGGAGAAATCCCTCCCAACCGCCCCTCCGCAGTGCTGGCCCTCACCTCCTGAGTGCCGGACTGCCCCCCGCAGCTGAGGTCTGATCGCACAGTCAGACCTCAGTCACAGGGACACACGCATGACACTCGGCTCTGCTGTACTGCCAGCGTGAGCCAAGTGTCATGCGAGGGGATCGCAGTAATCCCCGTGTGGCCCCAGCCTAATCAGCCGACACTGGAGTCAGCTGATCTGAACTCAGCTGAACTCCTATACACATAGCCCGCACACAGTCACATGTGATCGGCAGCAGGCAGTGACTGCTGTTAACCTGCATCCATTGCAGCGTGTGCGGGCTGTGAAATCAGGAATTCAGCTGACTCCAGTGCCGGACGATAAATTCTGTGTCACGCTGCAGAAGGATCCGGTAAAATAACAGTTTCATGCTTTGCACATTTAATCCACAGGATCCGGTCGTATGAGGTTTGCAGTTTAGGCAAAAAAACGCTGATGTGACAGTAGCCTGCAAAATGCATGCCACACGGATGATACGGACGGCACACAGACTAGGCAAGAGGGAAAAAAGCAATCTCATGACCCCTTCATTTTTTTTTCCCCAATTATTTTTTTCACATGTTGCGCAGACTAATAATTATAATTTCTCTACACACACACACACACACACACACACACACACACACACACACACACACACACACACACACACTATGAACTATATGGGAACAAGCAGAAGATAGCCGCTTTCTTCCCCGGGTTGTGCAGAGCCGGGAGCTTCAGCTGTCTCTGCTGTGATTTCTCTCAGTGCATCCACAGGGAAGAGGCAGGGAGGAGTCTTTGGGTGGAGAGGAGAGCTGAGTGGGTGTGTTAGATACAGTGGGTGTGTTAGATACGTTAGATACAGCCCTAGAGCCACAAAGAATTATGGGAGTTGTAGGAACTGAACCCAGGAAGTCAGAAGAGAGATTAACCCCATCAGAACTGGAGCCAGCAATGAGGATGTGCTGCTAGAGCACGATAAAAGGTAATATTGCTGAAAAAAACACAATAGATGTGTTGAGGGGCACATGTTAGCAAGATTTATCAGGAAAAAAAAAAATCAGTTTTGGTAACTGGACAACTTCTTTAACCTAAGAATTGAGACTGTTGATAATGACTGATCAATTCTGGCCGAGAATGAAGCAGATTTGTCTGATGAGATATACTACAGAGTTGCTTATTTTCATGTGTACTATTGATTTATGAAATAAAAATTAATACGATGGTTACACTTTAAACTACAGGAAAAAAGTCGCCGGCGGCGGAGCAGCCACAAAAATAAAAATGCCAAACCTCAGCGCGTCCGCAGCTCGTGCACACTCCCTTTTAATACCTTACCGGTACTGTCCCAACACCTTACGAATCCCGTCGGTCTCTGAACTTCCTGACGAAATCTGAATCTAGAAGTTCTGTTCCTGAGATGGTAAAATCCATTGAAAAGTAAAAAAAAAAAAAAGTAATAAACATCATTAGAGCAGTTTTATTTTATAATGTAGAAAACTAATGGTTCAAAGCAATCTCCCTTTATACTTCTATATTGTGAAGGACTACACGTCCCAGCAGATACCTGGCCGATAGAACAGGCAGGAATGACATCTCACCTCTCGCTGTGAACTTCTCTGCACAGAAGAACCCGAAGATTCTAACGCTACCGTAATTACCATAAAACATGCAGAATACCGAATGCAGCTTGCGCGGCAAGGTAGAGAATTGCGGGTGTATTCGGGTATGTGCAGTAATCAAGGACAGAAGCGCAGAGAATGTGTACCGTATGTATCATCTGGCACTCATTAAAGCGCATTAAAGGCAGACCTGTTGCGCTTGTATTTTGCTATTTAAGGTAATTTTTACACTACAGTTCCCGAAAGAGAAACGAAACCGTAACAAGAGCTCCATGTGACTACCGTAATTACTATAATACGCCAAGACTAGGAAGTGGCGCAGGTATGGAGCTGCGCGTGTATTCTGTTATGTGAGGTAATTATACTTGTTTTCATTCACTTATTGAGCAGCAGGTGTCAATGAAGACCAAAGGTTGTGCAGCAGTGAACGATCGTCAGGCTGTGTGCTGTTAACCCCTTCCAGACAGCCCCATTCTCCGTAGCTGATCACTTTCACTTTATGTAGTAATGACTGAAACTTCTACATATTCGTGTGATTCTGGAGTTTTAGAAAAATGTACAAAAATTTGCAATATTTTTCTGTATTTTATTTCAAATAATGGATTTTTTCCCTGTGTATTTTTTTTAAATTATTTCTTTAAATAAGTAAAAAAAATAAATCTACATATACATTATATATATATATATATATATATATATATATATATATATATACATATATACATACACACACACATATACATACACACAAACAGTACAGACCAAAAGTTTGGACACACCTTCTCATTCAAAGAGTTTTCTTTATTTTCAGGACTCTGAAAACTGTAGATTCACATTGAAGGCATCAAAACTATGAATGAAAACATGTGGAATGAAATACTTAAAAAAGTGTGAGACAACTGAAAATATGTCTTCTATTCTAGGTTCTTCAAAGTAGCCACCTTTTGCTTTGATTACTGTTTTGCACGCTCTTGGCATTCTCTTGATGAGCCTCAAGAGGTAGTCACAGGAAATGGTTTTCCAAAAGTCTTGAAGGAGTTCCCAGAGATGCTTAGCACTTGTTGGCCCTTTTGCCTTCACTCTGCGGTCCAGCTCACCCCAAACCATCTCGATTGGGTTCAGGTCTGGTGACTGTGGAGACCAGGTCATCTGGCGTAGCACCCCATCACTCTCCTTCTTAGTCAAATAGCCCTTACACAGCCTGGAGGTGTGTTTGGGGTCATTGTCCTGTTGAAAAATAAATGATGGTCCAACTAAAACGCAAACCGGATGGAATAGCACACCGCTGCAAGATGCTCTGGCAGGCATGCTGGTTCTGTATGCCTTCAATTTTGAATAAATCCCCAACAGTGTCATCAGCAAAGCACCCCCACACCATCACACCTCCTCCTCCATGCTTCACGGTGGGAATTGGCCATGTAGAGTCCATCCGTTCACCTTTTCTACAAAGACACGGTGGTTGGATCCAAAGATCTCAAACTTGGACTCATCAGATCAAAGCACAGATTTCCACTGGTCTAATGTCCCTTCCTTGTGTTCTTTAGCCCAAACAAGTCTCTTCTGCTTGTTGCCTGTCCTTAGCAGTGATTTCCTAGCAGCTATTTTACCATGAAGGCTGCTGCACAAAGTCTCCTCTTACCAGTTGTTCTAGAGATGAGGTGTGTCCAAACTTTTGGTCTTTACTGTACAGTGTCCGTAAGAGGGTATGGGGGAATCAACAGGAAGATGTGATTGGCTCAGAGCATATAGCTTTAATATCACAATTAGCCGCCTACTCAACAAGTATTTGAAAAGAAGATAAAAGATGCACTAAAATGACAAGTGAAATGTGTAAGATTAAATGTGGAGCAGCCAGTTATGTTTTATTAGAGCAAGTACAGGTATAGGTCAACTAAATCGGGCAGAGAAATCCATAAAGAGGAACAATCATTTACATTATTTATTTCAGAAATTTAAATGTGCACAGAAAACAAAGTAGCATTGTAATTTATCGCATCAGAGAAATCTGCTTCTTTCTCCTCCTGGACGGATCTTTCATTCCCAATTCAGGGTTAAAATCTGTAATCACTGAAGATAGATTACTTAGATAGGAAGATGATAGTGCTTGTGAAATTCTATGGAGAGGGGAGGAGATAGAGGCAGTCACAGAATGTACTGAATAGAAATGATGACAGTTGGTGCTTGTAAAACTCTATGGAGTGGAGAGGAGTTAGAAGCAGACGGTCATTTCAGCAGAACTTGCAGCAGAATATCTGTAGAAAGGAAAAAAAATACAGCTCACCAGATGCAGATATTGGGTGTGGTGCTCAGACACGCTGAACCGGCTGTCAGGTCAACAATGAATAAAAAAGGTGACCGCAAGACAGTCTTCTTATAACACAATGTTCTTAGTTATGACTCTGAATCATGATTACAAGGAATCTGTCACCAGGTTTATGTCACCTAATCTGAAAGCAATTTAACGTAGGGGCAGAGATCCAGATTCCAGCAATGTGTCACTTACTGGGCTGCTTAGCATAATTTGCATTAAATCACAGTTTAATCAGCAGTAGATAATCATTACAGGACTACTTGGCGTGCTGCAGGTAGTCCAGCATATTTATAAGCTCTGTATAAGGCCGGAGATACACTTGCGAGTGCCTCGCGTGTAACTCGCGTGAATCTCTCATTGAATCATCATGCACGGCCGTACACTCTCCTGACAGGAGCGTCTCAGCTGCATAGCGATGCATGCAACCTACCCACTCCTGTCAGAAGAGTGTGTGTCCGTGCCGGGTGATTCAATGAGAGACTTACGCGAGTTATACGCGAGGCACTCGCAAGTGTGACTCCGGCCTAACTGCTAGATCTGCAGCAGAGAAAACATTGATTTTATCACAATGACAGCAAACAGCTCAGTAAGGGACACATCACTGGAATCAGGATCTCTGTCTCTACATTATGCTGCTCTCAGATGGGGGGGAGCAAAATGCTGGTGACTATTCCCTTTAAGAGCACTGTGTTTGCTTGAAACACATGAACAGCGAATACTCCATGTCACTCACATGGTTTTAACATTTTTTGAGGGGGGGGTGGAATAAAAGAAATGTTTTAATTATAAGAAGACTGCCTTGCGGTTGCTGGATTCCCACCTTTTCATATTCAGCAGAATGTCAGTGTCGGCCTCCAGCTTCTCCCTCTCCATAGAATTTTACAAGCACCAACTGTCATGTCCCATCTCCATAATGGGAAAATCTGTTTTCGCTGGCTGCAGATTTTATGCGTGAATTGAGAATTTGGAGACTACTTATATATTTCTTATTTTCACGTGTATTATTCATTTATGGAAAACAAATAAAAACTACGTTTAATCTTTAAATTTCCTTTCAAAAAGTTCCAGTTAGAAGAAAGCGGAGATCTGACACCCGACATTAACATAAGGGAGTTGAATTCTGGAGAAGGTCCATATAGAAACCATAAACCGCTGCTGAGGCTCCATGTAACACGACCATTGTTCAGGAGGACGGAGGGATATGGCCAATATTCAAGCAAAGACTTTGGGATCTACAGCAGATTTCAGTAGCTCATTAGCAGCTTTGATAGATGCATTCAGTGAGGAACCTGGAACATCAAACATAAAAAGAATAAAAACAAATTGGCAAAGCTCGGGATCAGTGTCGGACTGAGGTGGCAAAGGACCACCAGTAACATTGACTACGGGGGTCCACAGTTCAACTACATGCAAATATTACTGACCCTCATTCACAGATCTACCCATGCTTCTATACAGTAATAAACTGCCTTTGTATATATACAGTGTGATGGTGGGATATGGTGTACTGTGTATCATGTTGTGTAGGTTCGTATTTTAGGCATGGTTCACTGTCCATTCTGTATTCCTTGTGTGTACATTGTATTGTTTGCAGGTCTAATCCCTCCCGTTTGTTCCTAAGTCTGGGGGAGGGGGCCTGGGATCCACCTAAACTCTCTGCTTACCTGAAGAATTGGTCAGTCAGGCTAGGAACGACAAGAGAAGAAGATTGATCCTCTGAGGGGGAAGTTGACACCCCAGAGAGACTGTGAGAAACCCCAATTTCCCTGGAAAAGGACTGCTGGAGGATTGTGACTTATCCCCGAGACATTTAGGCCATTACTGGAATATTTTACCCTCTGTGTGGTGGATTATTTGATGGACATTCTGGATTGCATGGAATAAATATGCTTTGGATTGCTCACTCATCTCTCGCTCTGTTGATTGTGTGATATGGGAGCAGGGCCCCGTCACACAGTGATGCAAGTGTTTTCTGTTCATATAGAGGGATGAGGCCTACCTGGGGATTCACCGGCTCACCGTGGGGCCAGTCCAAACAGCCTCATCATTTATTATATTACATACCTATTACTCATTACTATATTAGGGCTGTATCTTTTTATACTCTTGATTAGAGGATAAATTAGAGGCCGTATCACAAGAACTGTGTAACCATGATGAAACTCAGATCCCTTCTTTGTGGGTTGCCATTAGGCTGTCCATGGTAACGGCAGGCTTCTATGGAATAGGCCGCAGGAAAGATCCTGGTGGGGTGTAATTAGGGGTGTGCGGGGTGCCAGAGGAGGCGCTAAAGAGGCACTTAGTTGTGATTAGCAGATTTGACATAGATCTGGGGGAAGGAAATAATCTTTGAAGAAAGGCCTGTCATGGAGACATAGGCCCGGGAATCCCTCTATATAACATCTCAAATCTGATGGCTTGTGGTCAATAAATGATATAATAATACAACTTATTAACAATTGTACGATTTGTAAACCCCTTTTTAACCCCTTCCTGACATAGGGCATTTTAGTATACTCTGTCAGGTGCGGGATTACCATGACATAGATCTCAGCAGTACGCACCTCCTACTGGTGGTGGCAGGCATTCAGGATATAACTGGGCATAAAAGTGTCAAATCCACAGCAAAAACAGTGCGGTTCCCACAGAATGCCCCACGATGACACAATCAGACTGGTGCGCCATTACCATTTCTCTAGCCACTGTCACATGCTTGTGTAATGCCAGCAGCGGGGCTTCTGCACTGCCTCCGTCCTTCCCCCGGCAGAGACGCCACCGCTCTCACCTTCCTGGCCGCTCTGCGGTGTTGTTTTCCTCTGATCTCACCGCTGCTTCTTGCTCCCCGGGACTGTGCACATGCCACGCAGGTCTCTTGGGAGCACGCTTAGGTCTCCTACCTCTAAAAGGGGTAGTGTGCAAATTTTGGAAATGCCTCCAGCCTACCTGGGTTCAGTATCCGGTACCTGTGTATAGTCCCGGAGACCTGTGCCTATTCCTGCCTTGTTGCCTAATCCCTGTCTAGCCGTCTTTCCTGTACAAGAACATGTCTATCTGTACCATCCGTCCTCTCTCTTCAGTACTTTAATCCAGTCCAGCTTGTGGTCCTGTTCAGCCCACCTCCTGCATCTATACTTGCATCCCTGACCCCTGGGGTCACCTGCTACACTACCAGGGACTGCCCTGGAGTGGTACCTGTCGACTACAAGCAGCAGCAAGCCTAACCTCACCATCAAAGCCTCTAATGAACAACCTGGTTATGCCCCTTCAGAGTAAGCCCGGCCCAGTGGTGCAGTGGGTCCACACCCGTGTGCGTAGCAGCTTGTACCTACCGGCTTTAGCCTTCACCAGGGCAATTGCCTTCGACTCCAGTAACTCCCATTCATCCCTCTGCTCCAAGCAGGAACTGTGAAGCCAGATCAAGGCCAGGATCGTGGCCCACACCGACAGATCCATCTTCTGTAGGGGACAGTATAACAGTTTTCAGATTTCTGTTGTGCTGCCCCAGGTACTGACTATGCTGTTCGTCATTTCTGCTCATTGCTCATTCCTCCCCCCCAATGGATGAGTTGCACTCATGATAATTCCAGAGTCCGCACTCAGTCCAACATGAGCGACAGCTTTATGTGCACTATAGTTATGGCATATCGCATAGTCACGGTGTATATTAAGGTTACAGTAGATCCCATAGTCACAGTTTGTACACTTTTACCACATCTTGCCATAGTTACCTTGTCCGGGCAGCTTTCTTGGAAGTCTTCCGATATTCCCAGGATTGATGCCAAATCAGCGCCCGGTTTCCAGGATCCATCTGCATTCTGCAAAGAAATCAGCCTGAAGAGAGGAGGGGTCTCCAACTTCTCAGGAACGTCTGTCATCAACAATAAGATGGTGACCTGTTATTTAAGTGTTGTATCTCGATAGATTTAATGATACTTACAAGAAAACACAAAAATGATGTGTGTATAATACTTGGTTATGTGATTCCATGTTTTTATTACATAAATACGTGCTCTACGCCATATCGTGACCTTTTTTGCCACAGTTTACCCCAATACTGCATCGTAAATCACGACCAATAAACCTGTATAAAACCCTCTGCTCTTTGCTCCCCCTTGTGGCAGATCTGTGCTTCCGGGATTTCTGTATTTAGAAGGGGTCTCTCATTTGTCATAAATATGTAGTTTTTTGTTTTTTTTTATACCTCTTGTTGTTTTTCTTTTGTTCCTGAGTGTCTTTCTGAAATACAGCCCCCCTCTGTCATGCGCTGTCCGGATCCGCACACGCGTATTACGGTGTCAGACTCTGTTCACATTGTAGAGTCCAACAGGCAACCTGGTCTCTCTTAAGTGCTTAATTTTCCGTTGGCTAAGTTGTTTCACTGCTCCCAGCCATGTAGGAGTTAATCCTTTTTGGAGCAGTGTGCAACTCTTCTGAGAGCCAGGTTACTGATCACCTTCCACAGCTGGTCCCTTCCTATTTAAGGCTGGGGAGTGTAGAAGGAGATCGCAGAAGATAGCATCAGTGATCCCGGTCTCAGTGGTTGTCAGTTAATGGTGAACAACAGTTGCTTTCCTTTGTGGTGTAAACCTTCCCCTGTTGTCCAGTTATTTCCTACCCTTTTCTTTATTTCCCTATACACATATTGTCTCTCTTTGTGTTTGAGTGCAGAGTGTATGAGGGGTCATTCTCCCTTTTCTATATCTTTTCTGTGGGGTTTCGTTCCTGGGTTTCCGGCCCAGGGTGGGGGGGGGGGGGGGGGGGGGGGGGGGGGGGGAGTAAGATCAGGGCTCGGACAGGAGAGAAGGTCATGTTGGGGGCTCGGACCTGGCTACCATCAAGCTTACCTCTGAGAGGAGAGACAGAGTAGGGTCTCAAGTCTTAGGACCAGTTTAGGTCCTGGTACTTTCCCCATGACACCCTCTTACCTGTATGTAAATCTTGTCTCGTTGGCCAAGTGGGCGTGACCATCCACATATCTCTGTGGGCATCTTCCTGAGGGCCACGCCCGTTTGACTTTCAAGACTGGATTTATACATAGGGAAAATCTCAGGAATGGAGAGGCGCAGGAGAAAAAGAAGCATTTACATATTTATGGCAAGTAACAGGCACTGACGGTTTCAGAATACCGTAATGACATGTAGTGGTGTTCTATGGTGCAAAATGTGAAATAAGACTAGTAATTATTTTTATTATTGATAAAATGATCTGCTTCACATGTAAGAAATAGAAAAAAAGAAATCCTAATATTGAAAGTCATCTTCATAAGAACAGTGCCAGTCTTGTGTAAAGACTACAGGTAGTTTTGCAGATCAGCCCCTTTGAAGTAAATGGGAAGCTGCAATACCACATAGCACCTATAGACGAGTGTGGCGCTATTCCACGTATCAGGCCAGGTGTCAGACTTACTCTGTTTCTCTACTTCGAGTAGTGAGACTGTGTCCAACACTCCAGCGTCCATTACAACATCCAGGCTACATAATGCCATAGGAACCGGTGCACAGTAGGCTAGACCTGGTGGACCAAACATGCCACAAGCCAATGCTGGAAAGAAACAAGAAACCAAAGTGACCGATTTTGCCCTCCGTTGACCACTATGCTGCCGGATGATGTAAAACAACAGAGCTCTTGAACTTTACCAACAGGAGGGTTGAATCTTTGCACAGGACGAGTCTCCAGGGGGGCCTTGGAGTCCTTATTGACGGCTACAAAAGCCGTGCGGGAGGAGATGACTCCAGATTGTAGACTGGTCTCCAGGATTCTCTTCTTCGCCTCCTCGGACTCCAGGTCACTCTCCAACTGGGAGATCAGATTCTTTGCTGCTAATCGGTGGATTGTAGAGCTGTACAAGGGAAAACGACTGGATGAGAAAAGGTGTAGTTACTAAAAGTCATTTTTACTTTATAAAATCATTAGTGAAGATCAGGAGGGTTAGGGTTAGATAATAGATCTTACTAGAGAAATAAGCTCCTTTCCCCATTTCTCAGTCACTTCTCTCCCTGTAGTGTCCCTTATTTCAACAGACTTCTGCCCTTCGCCCTGACGGTTGGATGTGGTCCTCTGGGCCAACTCCTGACTGATGACCCATTATTATCTAATGAGTGCTTGGAGATGATCACAAGTTCTGTTTTTTGTTTGCCTTACCACCTTAGAGGATTGACCACAGGTTTTCAATAGGATTGAGATCTGTGGAGTTTCCTGCACATGGACCCAAAATGTCAATGTTTACCCGCACCACTTAATATCACTTTTCCCTTGGAACATGGTCTCCATCATGGTGGAAAAAGCCTCCTTGACACTACTTGGGACACTTGATAGATTGTCCTGAGAAGAAAAGGTCCGGAGTCCTAGGTCTACCAACAGCGAAGCATCCTGAGCCCTCATGTGTGGTGGCTTCTCATCCATGGAAGGGACTCACTCACGATTCTGCCTATGAACACAGCCATAAACATCTAAACATCCTCCAAGAGGAACTTCTCCCAACCATCCAGGAGAGATTTGGAGATTGAAAATGCCAAAGTCTTGAAAAATAAAACCCCCTGATACGCAGACCAAAGTTGACCGAACTCACCAATATTGACGAGTTTGGCGCAGAATCTAATATGTATGGTGGTGCCAGCCAACTGATGATCGGGTGAGATATCAATCTGCCACGTCCACTTTCGGACTACCAATCCTCTTATTCTCCCAGAGATAAACCACTGGTCACATCAGCCAGTGCTTTTCCCTAGATAACACAGGAGCACTTGATCGTGTATGGGGGTATTGGCTGAGATGGCTGTCGGCCAAACAATCGTCTGAAGCATCGTTGGGCTGATAGTCATATAATAGTCATATCATAGTTTGCTTGGCAGACTTAAGGGGTATTCCCATCTCCGAGATCCTATCCTAATATATAGTAGGTGTAATAGGAATATTAACAAATTACTCCAATTAGAAATGTAGTATAGTTTTCCTGATTAGCTGTGTCTCTTACCTCATGTGCAGGGTATTGCAACTTAGTTATTCATGGTTATGACCATGAGCAATTAACTAACTGCCACTATTTAAGTGGACGTAACCATGGATATCTAAGCTGCAATGCCCTGCACATGAGGTAAGAGCTTAGCTAATCAGGAGAACTATACTACATTTCTAATTGGAAGGCATTTGCTATATTCTTATTATTACATCTACTACATACAGCACAGACCAAAAGTTTGGACACACCTTCTCATCTCTAGAATAACTATTAAGAGGAGACTTTGTGCAGCAGGCCTTCATGGTAAAATAGCTGCTAGGAAACCACTGCTAAGGACAGGCAACAAGCAGAAGAGACTTGTTTGGGCTAAAGAACACAAGGAATGGACATTAGACCAGTGGAAATCTGTGCTTTGGTCTGAGGAGTCCAAATTTGAGATCTTTGGATCCAACCACCGTGTCTTTGTAGAAAAGGTGAACGGATGGACTCTACATGCCTGGTTCCCACCGAGAAGCATGGAGGAGGAGGTGTGATGGTGTGGGGGGTGCTTTGCTGGTGACACTGTTGGGGATTTATTCAAAATTGAAGGCATACAGAACCAGCATGGCTACCACAGCATCTTGCAGCAGCGTGCTATTCCATCCGGTTTGCGTTTAGTTGGACCAGCATTTATTTTTCAACAGGACAATGACCCCAAACACACCTCCAGGCTGTGTAAGGGCTATTTGACTAAGAAGGAGAGTGATGGGGTGCTACGCCAGATGACCTGGCCTCCACAGTCACCAGACCTGAACCCAATCGAGATGGTTTGGGGTGAGCTGGACCGCAGAGTGAAGGCAAAAGGGCCAACAAGTGCTAAGCATCTCTGGGAACTCCTTCAAGACGGTTGGAAAACCATTTCTGGTGACTACCTCTTGAAGCTCATCAAGAGAATGCCAAGAGTGTGCAAAGCAGTAATCAAAGCAAAAGGTGGCTACTTTGAAGAACCTAGAATATAAGACATATTTTCAGTTGTTTCACACTTTAAGTATTTCATTCCCCATGTGCTAATTCATAGTTTTGATGCCTTCAATGTACAGCTACAATGTTTAGAACCATGAAAATAAGGAAAACTCTCTGAATGAGAAGGTGTGTCCAAACATTTGGTCTGTACTGTATTGGGATAGGATCTTTGAGATGGTAATACCCCTTTAGCACGTTAAATAATGAGTTTTTGCATAAACTTGATGTGATCAATTAAGAATAAAGAAGGGAATTTTGTTACTTACCGTAAATTCCTTTTCTTCTAGCTCTTATTGGGAGACCCAGACGATTGGGGTATAGCTACTGCCCTCTGGAGGCCACACAAAGCACTACATTAAAAGTGCAAGGCCCCTCCCCCTCTGGCTATACCCCCCCCGTGGTATCACGGGTTCTCCAGTTTTAGTGCCAAAGCAAGAAGGAGGAAGCCAATAACTGGTTTAAACAAATTAACTCCGAATAACATCGGAGAACTGAAAAACCGTTCAACATGAACAACATGTGTACCCGCAAACAACAAAAAAACCATCCCGAAGGACAACAGGGCGGGTGCTGGGTCTCCCAATAAGAGCTAGAAGAAAAGGAATTTACGGTAAGTAACAAAATTCCCTTCTTCTTCAGCGCTCTATTGGGAGACCCAGACGATTGGGACGTCCAAAAGCTGTCCCTGGGTGGGTAAAGAAATACCTCATGTTAGAGCTGCAAAACAGCCCTCCCCTACGGGGGTGTCACTGCCGCCTGCAGGACTCTTCTACCTAAGCTGGCATCCGCCGAAGCATATGTATGCACCTGATAATGCTTGGTGAAAGTGTGCAGACTGGACCAGGTAGCTGCCTGGCACACCTGTTGAGCCGAAGCCTGGTGACGTAATGCCCAGGACGCACCCACGGCTCTGGTTGAGTGGGCTTTTAGCCCTGAAGGAACCGGAAGCCCCGCAGAACGGTAGGCCTCTAGAATTGGTTCTTTGATCCATCGAGCCAGGGTGGCTTTAGAAGCCTGCAACCCCTTGCGCGGACCAGCGACAAGGACAAAAAGTGCATCGGCACGGCGCATGGGCGCCGTGCGGGAAATGTAGATTCTGAGTGCTCTCACCAGATCTAGCAAACGTAAGTCCTTTTCATACCGGTGAACCGGATGAGGACAAAACGAAGGCAAGGATATATCCTGATTAAGATGAAAAGAGGATACGACTTTAGGGAGAAACTCCGGAATAGGGCGCAGCACTACCTTGTCCTGGTGGAACACCAGGAAGGGAGCCTTGGATGACAGAGCTCCCAGCTCAGACACTCGCCGAAGCGATGTGATCGCAACAAGAAACGCCACTTTCTGTGACAGCCGAGAAAAGGAAACTTCCTTCAGAGGCTCGAAGGGCGGCTTCTGGAGAGCAACTAGTACCCTGTTCAGATCCCATGGATCTAACGGCCGCTTGTACGGGGGCACAATATGACAGACCCCCTGCAGGAACGTGCGCACCTTAGAAAGACGTGCTAGACGCTTCTGAAAAAACACGGATAGTGCCGAAACTTGCCCTTTAAGGGAGCTGAGCGACAAGCCCTTTTCTAACCCCGATTGCAGGAAGGAAAGAAACTTGGGCAATGCAAATGGCCAGGGAGACACTCCCTGAGCAGAGCACCAGGATAAGAAAATCTTCCACGTTCTGTGGTAGATCTTAGCCGAATTCGACTTTCTAGCTTGTCTCATTGAGATAATCCTGCAGATGCTAGGATCCAGGACTCAATGGCCACACAGTCAGGTTCAGGGCCGCAGAATTCTGATGGAAAAACGGCCCTTGGGACAGTAAGTCTGGTCGGTCTGGCAGTGACCACGGTCGACCGATCGTGAGATGCCACAGATCCGGATACCACGACCTCCTCGGCCAGTCTGGAGCGACGAGTATGATGCGGCTGCACTCGGATCTGATCTTGCGTAGCACTCTGGGCAAGAGCGCCAGAGGCGGAAACACGTATGGGAGCTGAAACTGCGACCAATCTTGAACCAAGGCGTCTGCCGCCAGAGCTCTTTGATCGCGCGACCTCGCCATGAATGCCGGGACCTTGTTGTTGTGCCGGGATGCCATTAGGTCGACGTCCGGCACTCCCCAGCGGCGACAGATTTCCTGAAACACGTCCGGGTGAAGGGACCATTCCCCTGCGTCCATGCCCTGGCGACTGAGGAAGTCTGCTTCCCAGTTTTCTACGCCTGGGATGTGAACCGCGGATATGGTGGATGCTCTGTCCTCCACCCACATTAGAATGCGCCGGACTTCTTGGAAGGCTTGCCGACTGCGCGTCCCTCCTTGGTGGTTGATGTATGCCACCGCTGTGGAGTTGTCCGATTGGATTCGGATCTGCTTTCCTTCCAGCCACTGTTGGAAGGCCAGTAGAGCAAGATACACTGCTCTGATCTCCAGAACATTGATCTGAAGGGTGGACTCCTGCGGTGTCCACGTCCCCTGAGCCCTGTGGTGGAGAAATACTGCTCCCCACCCTGACAGACTCGCATCTGTCGTGACTACTGCCCAGGATGGGGGCAGGAAGGATCTTCCCTGAGACAATGAGGTGGGAAGGAGCCACCATTGTAGGGAGTCCTTGGCCGTCTGGGAAAGCGAGACTTTCCTGTCCAGGGACGTTGACTTCCCGTCCCATTGGCGGAGAATGTCCCATTGAAGTGGGCGCAGATGAAACTGCGCAAAGGGAACTGCTTCCATGGCTGCCACCATCTTCCCTAGGAAATGCATGAGGCGCCGCAAGGGATGCAACTGGCCCTGCAGAAGAGATTGCACCCCTGTCTGTAGTGACCGCTGCTTGTTCAGCGGAAGCTTCACTATCGCTGCTAGAATATGAAACTCCATGCCAAGATACGTTAGTGATTGAGTCGGTGATAGGATCGACTTTGGAAAGTTGATGATCCATCCGAAAGACTGTAGGGTCTCCAGCGTAGCATTCAGGCTGTGCTGACATGCCTCTTGAGAGGGAGCTTTGACCAATAAATCGTCTAGGTAAGGGATCACCGAGTGTCCCTGAGAGTGCAAGACTGCTACCACCGCCGCCATGACCTTGGTGAAGACCCGTGGGGCTGTTGCCAGACCAAATGGCAGAGCTACGAACTGAAAATGGTCGTCTCCTATCACAAAACGTAGAAAACGTTGATGTTCTGTAGCAATTGGCACGTGGAGATAAGCATCTTTGATGTCTATTGAGGCAAGGAAGTCTCCTCTGGACATTGAGGCAATGACAGAACGCAGGGTTTCCATCCGGAACTTCCTGGCGTGCACATGTTTGTTGAGCCGTTTTAGGTCCAGAACAGGACGGAACGAGCCGTCCTTTTTTGGAACCACAAAGAGATTGGAGTAAAACCCTTGCCCTTGTTCCTGAGGAGGGACTGGGATCACCACTCCTTCCGCTCTTAGGGAGCCCACCGCCTGCAGCAGAGCATCTGCTCGGTCTGGATGTGGGGAGGTTCTGAAGAACCGAGCTGGAGGACGAGAATTGAACTCGATTCTGTACCCGCGAGACAAAATGTCCGTCACCCACCGGTCTTTGACCTGTGACATCCAAATGCCGGAAAAGCGGGAGAGCCTGCCCCCGACCGGCGATGCGGAGGGAGGGGGCTGGAAGTCATGAGGTAGCCGCTTTGGAAGCGGTACCTCCATTTGCTTTCTTGGGGCGCGTGTGAGCCCGCCACGAATCTGAGTTTCTTTGCGTCCTCTGAGTCCCTTTGTACGAGGTAAATGGTGTCTTGCCCGAACCTCGAAAGGACTGAAACCTCTGCTGCCACTTTTTCTGCTGAGGTTTGGTTGTTCTGGGTTGTGGTAAAGAGGAGTCTTTACCCTTAGACTGCTTAATGATATCAGCCAATGGCTCGCCAAACAGTCTATCTCTAGATAAAGGCAAACTGGTTAAACATTTTTTGGAACCAGCATCTGCTTTCCAGTCCTTTAACCACAAGGCTCTGCGCAAAACTACCGAATTGGCGGACGCCATTGAGGTGCGACTGGTAGATTCTAGGACCGCATTGATAGCGTAAGACGCAAACGCCGACATCTGCGTGGTAAGGTGCGCCACTTGCGGCACTGCTGGATGTATGATAGCATCCACTTTTGCTAAGCCAGCTGAAATAGCCTGGAGTGCCCATACGGCTGCGAATGCCGGAGCAAACGACGCGCCGATAGCTTCATAGACAGATTTTAACCAAAGGTCCATCTGTCTGTCATTGGCATCTTTAAGTGAAGCGCCATCCTCCACTGCAACTATGGACCTAGCTGCGAGTTTGGAAATCGGGGGGTCTACCTTTGGACACTGTGTCCAGCGCTTGACCACCTCAGGGGGGAAAGGGAAACGCGTATCTTTAGATCGTTTAGAGAAACGCCTTTCTGGGTGAGCGTCGTGCTTCTGGATTGATTCTCTGAAGTCAGCGTGATCCAACAAAGCACTCAATTTACGCTTGGGATAAAGGAAACGAAACTTCTCCTGCTCCGCAGCCGCCTCTTCTGCTGAAGGGGCTGGGGGAGAAATATCCAACAGCCTATTGATGGCTGAGATAAGGTCGTTTACCATGGCATCCCCATCAGGGGTATCCAGGTTGAGAGGGGTTCCAGGAATGGATTCCTGATCACTCTCATCAGACACATCACAGGGAGACTGATTGCGCTGAGACCCTGAGCAGTGTGATGACGTCGAGGG
This sequence comes from Anomaloglossus baeobatrachus, assembly GCF_048569485.1. NCBI lineage: Eukaryota > Metazoa > Chordata > Amphibia > Anura > Aromobatidae > Anomaloglossus > Anomaloglossus baeobatrachus. The sequence continues at coordinate 895,790,876 of NC_134353.1, read as the reverse complement.
TCTTTCCCAGCGAGCTCGCTTAGGGTGGCTGGGGCTATCATCTGACTCATAATCCTCGGCCTGTGAAGCCGGGGACTCCCCTGTGGGCTGGATTAATTCCAAGTGAGGGGGACCTGAGGACAGAGGCCTCGCCGTGCCCAAAGACTGAGCCCCATGCATAGATTGCAAGGTTTCAAGTATTTTTGCCATAGAGACAGACATATTATCAGCAAAAACTGCAAAGTCTGTCCCTGTCACCGGGGCAGGACTTACAGGCGTCTCAGCCTGGGTCACTCTCCCTCCTGACTCCGGCTGGCGAAGCAGCACCGGGTCGGAGCATTGCACACAATGGGGGTCATCGGAGCCTGCTGGTAGATTAGCCCCACATGCAGCACACGCAGTATACACAGCCCTAGCCTTGGCAGCCTTGCGTTTTGAGGATGGCATGTTGTTGCTTCCACAGAGTGATCTGGGAGATGCAGCCAGAAGCGACCTTACAGTGCAAGAAATACAATATCTCTATATCCTACACAGTACACCAATACACCGTGAGGCACTAGAGGGACCAGCACAGAAAAATCGCTTACCGCCCGCTTAAAAAGCGGGTGTGTGGTCGCCAGATAGCCCCTAGTCCAGGTCTCCCAGAGCCTTGCGTCCTTCCTCCAGCCAGACTGCATGTAATGGCTGCCGGCGTCCTGAGAGAGAAGGGGGGCGGGCCCTGGGCGTTCCTGGCTAAGAGCGGGAAGCCTGCTTCCCTCTGTGCCTAGTGTGAGGGCTGGAGCATGTAAATCAGGCTCCAGCCCTCGTCGCTGCTAGCGAACAGCGTCTCTCCCCTACCCTGAATGACAGGGTGGGGGCGGGAACGAATCGGAGCTGCCGGCGTCCTAGGCCCAAAAAGCCGGGGACTCAATTTATAACCGCCGCCGCCGTAAAAGCGCGGACGGCGGATCCCCGGCGCACCACAAGTCACAGCAGCGCCGCCCGGTCCAGAGGGGGTCGGCGCTGCGTTCCCATACACAAACAATCCCCCAGTAATCTGTAGGGACACTAGCTCCAACGTTGCGGTCCCCGGCGCACTACAACACCCAGCCAGCCCGGAGTGTGTCTGTGCCTGCCGGGGACACAGAGTACCTGTATGATGCAGGGCCTGTCCCTGATCGTACTCCTGCTCCGTCTCCATCAGGTTCTAATGGGTCTGTGGATGGAGCCCGGCGTCAGAGCTGAGAGGCCGGCAGGATCCCACTTCCACAGCGCCCTACCAGGGGATGTGGAAGGAAAACAGCATGTCAGGCTCCAGCCCTGTACCAGCAATAGGTACCTCAACCTTACAACACCATCCAGGGGTGAGAAGGGAGCATGCTGGGGACACTATATGTGTCCTCTTTTCTTCCATCCGAAATAGTCAGCAGCTACTGCTGACTAAAATCTGTGGAGCTATGCATGGAATGTCTGACCTCCTTCGCACACAAAGCTAAAACTGGAGAACCCGTGATACCACGGGGGGGGTATAGCCAGAGGGGGAGGGGCCTTGCACTTTTAATGTAGTGCTTTGTGTGGCCTCCAGAGGGCAGTAGCTATACCCCAATCGTCTGGGTCTCCCAATAGAGCGCTGAAGAAAACTGATAATTCTACTTTCGTAAAGATAGACATATCTGTCAAAGATGTAAAAAAGAAAAAAAAAAAAAAAACAACAACCCCCCCCCCCAAAAACAGTAAACAATGTGAAAACCAAAATAGGTGTCAGTCTCAAAACATTTGGCCATGACTGTAGTCTTTACTGGAGGATGACAGGGAAACAAGTTAGCCCTGCTGCCTATAGAAGTCTATGAAGAGAGGAGGGGAATGCTGGAGGGAAACAGAAAAAGAGATTTTCACTTTGGCTGCTAAATCTCATGTTAATATGATCCTCCCTGTTCTGAAGAGATCACTTTTCAGCAGTCTCATTATCATTACAGACAGGATTACAATGGCAGGCTTTGATCTTGGGTGCCTATATGGGGCAGGACAGCTGCGGTCAGCATCACTGATCCTGGCACTCACCTTTCTTTGGCGTTGGACTTTAGAGGGAATTTTAATTGATTAGTGAAGGTCTCGCCTTTATACTTGTACTGGAGAGAAACGTCGCCTTCATCTTCCTCTTTCAGCTTCAAGAAATAAAAGAAAAATGGTTCAAGCCAGAGTTTTGGGGTCAGAGCCCCTCCTGTACATCCCAATATAAACTCCCCATCTGCTCTGATCAGTTTCCCACTTACCTTCCCCTTGAGCACGGCATAGATGATAGATCGCTGACCTTGAAAAATAGCAGTGGGGGTCTGAGAAATTAAAGTCACTTCCACATCGGGAGGAAGGGTCCATTTTATGGAGACATCTTTCACGGTGGCCTGTAGGGCACACTTCAAGGCTTTGAGAACCTGCAGATGAGGAACACAGAGCTGGATCTTAAAAATAAAATCCACTTTCTGCGCTTTCAAAGGCTCAGGCTACTGTTCTATGCTTTACACTGCAGCTGCTTTCCATCAAGCAACATTATGATAAGGGAATGAGGCTTTAAATCCACCTGATGCCCCATCAAAGGATCAGGCTGCTCCTCTATGCTTTACATTTCAGCACTGCTTGATTAGATAGGCTCCTGTGTATAAGCAGCAGGAAGTGAATATATAGTGAAATAATTTGTAATATTAGAATATGGAAAGGTCAGAGATTGAAATGCATCTGATTTTCTATTAGAGATGTAGGATGCTCCCCCATGCTTTACACTGCAGAGATAGGCTCCTGTGTATAAGCAGCAGGAAGTGAATATATAGGAAGCTAATTTATATTAGAAGATGAAAAGGTCAGAGATTGAAATGTATCCTATTTTCCATCAGAGATATGAGGTGCTCCCCATGCTTTACAGTGCAGCACTTCTTGTTTAGATATGTTCCAGTGTATAAGCAGTAGGAAGTGAATACAGAAGGAGCTAATATATATTAGAAGATGGAAAGATCAGAGATTGAAATGGGTCTGTTTTTCCATCAGAGATGTGGGGTACTCCCCTTGCTTTACACTGCAGTACTGCTTTTTTTTTTTTAGATTGGCTCCTGTGTATGAGTAGCATGAAGTGAGTATATAGGGAGCTAATTTATATTATTAGAAGATGGAAAGGTCAGAGATTGAAATGTATCCCATTTTCCATCCGAGATATATGAGGTGCTCCCCATGCTTTACAGTGCAGCACTTCTTGTTTAGATATTTTCCAGTGTATAAGCAGAAGGAAGTGAATACAGAAGGAGCTAATATATATTAGAAGATGGAAAGATCAGAGATTGAAATGGGTCTGTTTTTCCATCAGAGATGTGGGGTACTCCCCTTGCTTTACACTGCAGTACTGCTTTTTTTTTTTAGATTGGCTCCTGTGTATGAGTAGCATGAAGTGAGTATATAGGGAGCTAATTTATATTATTAGAAGATGGAAAGGTCAGAGATTGAGATGCATCTGATTTTTCCATCACAGATGTGGCGTGCTCCCCTTGCTTTACACTGCAGCACTGCTTGTTTAGATTGGCACCTGTGTATAAGCAGAAGGAAGTAAATATATTGGAAGCTAATTTATATTATTCTAAGATGGAAAGGTCAGAGATTTAAATGTATCTGATTTTCTATCTGGAAATGGGGTGCTCCCCTTACTTTACACTGCAGCACTGCGTGTTAGATAGGCTCCTATGTATAAGCAGCAGGAAGTGAATACATAAGGAGATAATTTATATTATTTGAAAATTGAAGGGTTAGAGGTTGTTTTGTATCTTATATTCCATCACAGATGTGGGGTCCTCCCCATGCTTTACAGTGCAGCACTGCTTGTTTAGATAGGCTCCTGTGTATAAGCAGTAGGAAGTGAATATATAGGGACCTAATTTCAGTTACTTCTAAAAGGTGCACATGTTAGAGATATACGTACCTTGGGCTGCAGTCGGTCTTTCCCAGTGATGAAGTCACATGTTCCGTTTGCCACCCGTGAAACCCCTTTAATGAGGGCAGTGGAGGCCCCTTCACCAATGCCGAATGTGAAGCACCTGATCAAAAGTAAAATTGATTCAAAAATATGTGGTTCCCCCTCAAAACCAGACCGGAGGTGAATTCACCTTGAGAAGAATACGTCTACAGCCGTCGTCTCCAGTGAGTGCAAAACTACAACCCCCAGGTGAAGGCTGCGGGGATTGCTGGGAGTTGTGGTTCTGCAGTTGGTGAGCAGCCACAGGTTGGGGATCTCTGGTCTATATGATACAGGCTGCGGACGTCTCCTTACCTGTGACTGTGTGAATTTCGCTGGACTTCGGTTATCACTTCTTTCGTGTTCCCAACTTCTCCGTCGGTGAAGATAAAGAGCTGCAGAAGGAGGGAACGGGCAGAGATGGCTAATGCCGTACAACAGATATATCTGGTTCTGTAATTTTACGGGGGGGGGGGGGGGGGGCGGGTGACTGTACAACAAGCTCTAATGGGATTTGCCATTTAGGATTGTAGAGCAGCTGGATGACAAAACAGAACAGACGCTACAGGCCATTGGTTGAATCAGAAAAACAAAGTGCTGGCTTTCTGCAGCCACCACTAGAGGGAGCTCATCAGTGATCCCATGCATTGTAGTCTGCTGTGAGCTCCCTCTAGTGGTGACTGAAGCGCCGCTCTGCTTACTGTCCAGCTAATACCTCAGAAATTTGGAGACCTGAATCAGAAAACTAATGTGGTTGCTTCCTGGAGCCACCATTAGAGGGAGCTCATCAGTGATCCTATGCATTGTAGTCTGCTCTGAGCTCCCTATAGTGGTTGTGCCGTGCCGCTCTGCTCAGGGTCCAGCTAATACCTCTGCCATTTGGAGACCTGAATCAGAAAAAACAAACTGGTCGCTTCCTGCAACCACCACTAGAGGGAGCTCATCAGTGATCCTATGCATTGTAGTGTGCAGTGAGCTCCCTCTAGTGGTGGCTGCAGGAAGCAGTGGACTTTCAGATATGGCAGTAGGTGTTGAGCCACACCAAATAGTAAAAGCGAAAAAGAGTATTAGAGCTCTATCAGGGTCTCACCCTAGATGCCCGCCTAGTGATTATGGTCCTATTATCAAGGTATATTAATTCTATGAACTCCTTGGTCCTTCTAATGCCTGCTTTCCTTAAATAAAGAACCACGGATGCCATGTTGGTTTGTGAATATTACCTGTCTGGGGTGATCTGGTCTTCCTGCTGTTTTGTAGATTTTTTGTAATGGCGCGAGGATTTCGGTCCCTCCTAAGTCTGCCTGCATTTGGTTCACCTTTTCCACAGCATCATCCAGCGATTGTTGAGTGTATTCCACGCTTTCTCTATGGAAAGAAAAAAGAGAATTTTGTTTACTTACCGTAAATTCTTTTTCTTATAGTTCCGACATGGGAGACCCAGACCATGGGGTGTATAGCTTCTGCCTCCGGAGGACACACAAAGTACTACACTAAAAAGTGTAGCTCCTCCCTCCGAGCATATACACCCCCTGGATGACAGAATCCAACCAGTTTAGTGCAAAAGCTGAAGGAGGACATCCACCCATAAGTAGATATAGAGTAAAACCCGGAATAACCGGAACCTCTGTCTACAACAGCCGGTGAAAAAACACACGGAACAAGAACTGCCAACAGGCAACAGGGAGGGTGCTGGGTCTCCCATGTCGGAACTATAAGAAAAAGAATTTACGGTAAGTAAACAAAATTCTCTTTTTCTTCATCGTTCCTTATGGGAGACCCAGACCATGGGACGTCTCAAAGCAGTCCATGGGTGGGAATAAACAGAAAGCTGAGAAGTAGGCAAAACCTAACTTCACAAATGGGCGACAGCCGCCTGAAGGATGCGTCTGCCCAAGCTCGCATCTGCCGAAGCATGAGCATGCACTTGGTAGTGCTTCGAAAAGGTATGCAGACTGGACCAAGTGGCAGCCTGACAGACCTGCTGAACCGTAGCCTGGTGCCTAAAAGCCCAAGAGGCACTGACAGCTCTGGTCGAGTGCGCTTTAATCCCCGGCGGGGGAGGGGAAAAACGGACCTTGTGAGAGAAGGTCTGGGCGGTCCGGGAGACGCCACGGCACTTCCACGGACAGACGGAGCAGGCGGAGAATGTCCAGCTGCAGAGGACGCAGATGGAACTGGGCAAAGGGAACCGCTTCCATTGACGCCACCATCTGACCCAGCACCTGCATGAGGTGCCTGATGGAATGACGGTGGGCCCGCAACAGAGAGCGCACCGCCCAATGAAGGGACTGCTGTTTGACTAAGGGCAGCTTGACAAGTGCCGGCAGAGTCTCGAATTGCATCCCTAGGTACGTGAGTTTCTGGGTCGGGGTCAGAGTGGACTTTGGCAGATTGACAAGCCACCCGAATTGGACAAGCGTGGCAAGAGTGAGCGAGACACTCCGCTGACAGTCTGCACTGGATGAAGCCTTGACTAGAAGGTCGTCCAGGTAAGGAATCACTGCCAACCCCTGGAGGTGCAGAACCGCAACCACTGCTGCCATGACCTTGGTGAATACTCGAGGTGCCGTGGCTAGCCCGAAGGGGAGAGTCACGAATTGGAAGTGTTCCTCCCCGATTGCAAAACGGAGCCAACGCTGGTGTGAAACTGCAATTGGCACATGCAAATAGGCATCTTTGATGTCGATGGATGCAAGAAAATCTCCCTGGGTCATTGAGGCAATGACTGATCGCAGAGATTCCATGCGAAAGTGCCGCACCTGAACATGCTTGTTGAGAAGCTTGAGATCCAGGATGGGCCGGAAGGAACCGTCCTTTTTGGGGACTAGGAAGAGGTTTGAGTAGAAACCTCTGAACCGTTCCCGAGCGGGAACTGGTACAATCACTCCGTTGGCCTGCAAGGATGCCACGGCCTGTGAGAAGGCGGCGGCCTTGGAGCAGGGGGGGAGTGGACAGAAAAAATCTGTTTGGCGGGCTGGAGGAAAATTCTATCCTGTAGCCGTGGGAGATGATATCCCGCACCCACTGGTCGGAGACGTGTTGAAACCACACGTCGCCAAAGTGGGAGAGCCTGCCACCGACTAAGGACGTTGCTGGCGCGGCCCGATAGTCAAGAGGAGGCTGCCTTGGTGGCAGCGGCTCCTCCGTTCTTCTGAGGACGAGGCTTCGTGCGCCAGTTGGGTTTTCGATCCTTAGCTGAGTTAGTGGACGAGGCTGAGGGCTTAGAGGAGGACCAGTTAGAGGACCGAAAGGACCGAAATCTCGACTGGTTCCTGCCCTGGACAGGTTTCCTGGTTTTAGTTTGTGGCAAGGAAGTACTCTTCCCGCCAGTAGCTTCCTTAATGATTTCATCCAGTTGTTCACCGAACAGCCGGGTCCCAGAAAAAGGGAGCCCAGCTAGAAACTTCTTGGAAGCAGCGTCTGCTTTCGACTCACGAAGCCACAAGATCCTGCGGATCGCGAGGGAATTAGCGGAGGCTACCGCTGTGCGGTGAGACGCCTCCAAAATGGCAGACATAGCATAGGATGAAAAAGCCGACGCTTGGGAAGTTAAGGCAACCACTTCGGGCATAGAGTCCCTAGTGAGGGAGTGCATCTCCGCCAGAGAAGCAGAGATGGCCTGAAGAGCCCACACTGCTGCAAAGGACGGGGAGAAAGAGGCCCCTGCCGCTTCATATACAGATTTGGCCAGAAGGTCAACCTGGCGGTCAGTGGAGTCCTTAAGAGAGGTGCCATCCGCCACAGACACAACTGTCCGGGCTGAGATTCTAGACACCGGAGGATCTACCTTTGGTGACTGAGCCCACTCCTTGACCACCTCAGGTGGAAAAGGAAAACGGTCATCAGAGGTACGCTTAGGAAAGCGTTTGTCAGGGCAGGCCCTGGGTTTGGTCACAGTGGCCTGAAAACTGGAGTGGTTAAAAAACGTACTCCTTGCTCTCTTAGGTGAGGTAAACTGGTGTTTTTCTACCAAAGAAGCTTGTTCGTCTGACACTGGTGGATTAAGGTCCAGTACGGAGTTAATGGACGCAATCAAGTCACTAACATCCGCATCACCTTCAGATAGATCAATGGGGTACATAGACGTAGCGTCTGAGCCCACAGTAAAGGCATCCTCCTCGCCTTGCGATTCAGCACGTGAATCAGAGCCGTGGGACGAGGAAGGAGAAGAGTCCCTGCGTCTCCGTTTAGGAGGACGGGGTCTGGGATCAGATGAAACATACTCTGTGAGCTCTGCAGAGCGAGTCGGAGCAGCAGAGGCACCCTGAGAAGGGGGCTGATGCATGGTTAGCAGAGTCCGTGACAGCTGTCCCATGGAGTCGGCAAAGGACTGGGAGATAGCTTTAGAAAATGATGCTACCCAAGCCGGGGGCTCAGCCACCGGGGCTGGAGCAGCCGGAGGGACCACTGGGGAGACTCCAGGCTGAGGCACCACCACGTTAGAGCAGGCATCACAGTGTGGATATGTGCTCGGTTCGGGCAGTATGAGCTTACATGCAGTGCATATAGAATAAAGCTTTGCAGCCTTGCTCCTAGTGACAGACATGCTGCTGAGGTGGAGGCTCTGTTTGTAAAGAATTCACTCAGAAAGACCCCCAGAGAGTGTATAAAAGTCCACAACCAGAGGTTGTGGCTTACCAGGCCGTTTTTGTGTGCCCTTCGGATTCCCAGCTTGGACCCCCAGACAGCTTGCAGAGCTGCAGCAGCCAGCGCCGATCAGTGTGAAAACGCTGAGAAAATGGCGCTGGAGTGAGGAGGGGGGGCGGGGGTTAATCCAAGAGCGGGAACCGGAGGGCTAAGGAGAACTACAGGGGAGGGAAACATCTCCCCAGTGAGGAGTGTCCTCCCCTCTGCTGAACGGCCGGTGGGCGGCGCCGCACTGTCCCCCTGCATGACTGACATGCAGGGGAAGAGAAACGAAAGTAGGCCGCGGCCGAAGCCGGGGCCTAAATTTATCCATGCGGCCGATGAGCAGGCACCCTCGGCGCGGTTCTCAGGAAAAAAACAGAGAACCGGCCGGAAATCACAGCAAAGGAACCCCTGGTGCCGCCATGCTCAAATAACACACTCTCCCCACACAAGGAACCCCTGAACAACGTCTCATATACTTAGCTTTTTGAGACGCAGGGCCATGTCCCTGAGGGATGAGCGCTCCGTCCAGCAGGGGCCTGAAAGGGCTGCGGATGGAGACCGGTCTCCTGCAGAGCAGTGAGAACAGTGAAGGCTCCCACTTCAAGCCAGAGCCCGAGGGGATGGTGAAGGAGCGCGGCATGGAAGGCTCCTGCCTTGAGATCAACCTTAACAGCACCGCCGACACAGTGGGGTGAGAAGGGACATGCCGGGAGTCCAGGATGGACCCGCTTTTCTTCCAATTCTTTAATTAAAAATCAAAAATCAAAAGAGGATGCATGTGTGTGTGTGACCTCCTGAACACAAAGCATTGAACTGGTTGGATTCTGTCATCCAGGGGGTGTATATGCTCGGAGGGAGGAGCTACACTTTTTAGTGTAGTACTTTGTGTGTCCTCCGGAGGCAGAAGCTATACACCCCATGGTCTGGGTCTCCCATAAGGAACGATGAAGAAATACAGCATATTCCACATCCAGTATGTAATACCCAAAATGTATTCCTACAAAGGCTTGTGTGGTCAATATAAAGGACGGGCACATGACTTATTCCTTCCAAAGACAATACTAAGGACCAGGAGGCACTCACTGCGAGTGGAAGAAAAGCGATTCCGGCAGCTAAATAGGAAAGGGTTCTTTACAGTTAGAGCAGTCAGACTGTGGAATGCCGACCACAAGAGGTAGTAATGGCAGATACTATAACAGCTTTTATAAACAGATCAGATGCTTTTCTCAAACATAACATTGTATGTTTAGAACTGGTGGAGAAAGGTTGAACGTATCGGACCTGTGTCTTTTACAACCAATATTATTATAGCGCCATTTATTCCATGGCACTTTACAAGTGAAAAGGGGCATACATGGATGAGGACAATAATCATGAACAATTCAAGAGACAGACTGGTACAGGAGGGAAGAGGATCCTACCCGCGAGGGGCAAGGATACAGAAGATGAGGGTAGAGCTGGTTGTACGACGCTATGGCAGACTGAGGGTTACGACAGGAAGTAGGTTTGTCGGAAGAGGTGGGTCTTCAGGTTCCTTGTGAAGTTGTCCATGCTAGGCGAGAGTCTGATGTGTTGGGGTAGAGCGTTCTATAGTATGGGGGATGCACGGGAGAAATCTTGTACGCGATTGTGGGAAGAGGAGATAAGGGAGGAGCAGAGAAGAAGATCTTGTGAGGATCTGAGGTTGCGTGCAGGTAGGTACCGGGAGAAAATTTTCTCGAGAAACTTTCTTGAGAAAATGAGCATGTCCATTATTCTCCGCAGGTACCTGCGGAATACCCCCGGAATTTCACTCCATTCACTGTAATGTAATCGCGAAATTCCGGGGGAATACCACAGGTAGCAAATGATGTGCGCTATATACCCCCGGTATAGCCGCGATTTACCTGCGGTAATGCTCATCGCTGCCTGCGGTTTTGCAGGAAGCGATTTCATTATGCCAGGAAGAGGAAGCGGAGCAGAGTAAACACACACGTCACACTCCCTGGACGCCGCACAGAAGCGCTTCCGTGTGACCTCCAGGTGCCCGTGCAGTCTGTGTCCCGCTCCAGCCCCGTGGCTGCCTGCACTGCAGTGTGTCAGTGTCTGCCCGCAGTATCGGCAGCTTGTCACGCTGCAGCGCAGGCAGACACTGACACAGGCAGACACTGACACTGCACTGCAGGGTATCCGTGTCTGCCCGCAGTGTCAGCAGCTTGTCACGCGGAAGCGCAGGCAGACACTGACACTGCAGTGCTGGCAGCCGCGGGGATGACGATCGCTGCTGTCAGGAGGTGAGATCATTACCTGCTGTGACGATCTCCTGCCTCCTGACGTCACCGCTGTCACTGCTGTCTATGCCCGTCTCGCGGGCAGCCCGAGACTGTCACTAGCGGTGACGTCACGGGCTCTTGCGATACTTCTGACAACGCGGCGGGCATAGAAGTCAGTGACAGCGCTGATGCCAGCAGTACAGGAGATGATCACAGCAGGTAATTATCTCATCTATCCTCCTGGCAGCAGCGCTCGGCATCCCATGCAGTGACCTGGGCTATTGATGTTAGCTCAGGTCACTGCATTGCTCTCCCAGCCAATGGGGAACATTCTGTTCTTCATTGACTGGGACAGCGACTATGGTATGGATCGCCGTGCCCCCCCCCTTATTGGATTACGCCGGACGTGGAATTGATTGTTCTTTTCAATAAATTGGTTAAAGAGGGAATGTTTTGGGGAGTGTTTTTTCAAATAAAACTTTTTTTGTTGTCTATTTTTTATTTCTTATTGACTGGGTTGGTAATGTCGGGTGTCTGATAGACGCCTGACCTCACCAACCCCAGGGCTTGATGCCAGGTGACATTACACATCTGGCATCAACCCCATATATTACCTCGTTTGCCAACGCACCAGGGCAACGGGATGAGTTGGGGCGAAGCGCCAGGATTGGCACGTCTAATGGATGCGCCACTTCTGGGGCGGCTGCGGCCTGCTATTTTTAGGCTGGGGAGTGTCCAATAACAGTGGACCTCCCTAGTCTGAGAATACCAGACCACAGCTGTCCGCTTTACCTTGGCTGGTGATCCAATTTGGGGGGGACCCCACGTTTTTTGTTTTAAATTATTTATTTAATGTAAAATAACGGCGTGGGGTGCCCTCTATTTTGGATTACCAGCCAAGGTGAAGCTGCCAGCTGTGGTTTGCAGGCTGCAGCCGTCTGCTTTACCCTAGCTGGCTACAAAAGATGGGGGGACCTCACGTCGATTTTTTTTTTTTAATTATTTATTTATTTTATGGCTAAATACAATGCTAAGCACCCTTTAGTGCCACATGAAAGTCACTAAAGGGTGCCAGCTTACAAAATGCAGGGAGGTGGGACATTATATAGGTCTTTCTCATCTATCTATCCAACTTTCACTCTATCCATTATCTGTCTATCGATTATCTAGATTATTTATTACAAAACCGCTGGGACCAACCTGCGGTAAATCCGCGGTAAATCTGCGGAAAATCCGCATGCGTTTTTCCCGCGGATTTTTCCGCAGGTGCGGAAATCTTCAACTCCCAGAAGTTTCTCAAGAAATTTTCTTGAGAAAAATCACTTTTCTAGTGCGCACAGAGCCTAAGAGTGTTAGAAGGGAGGCCAGAGATAAGGAGGTTACGGTAGTCCAGGCGAGAGATAATGAGGGCATGCACTAGTGCTTTTGCAGATTTTTGGTTACGGAATGTATGAATCCGGGAAATATTTTTGAGTTGGAGGTGGCAGGAGGTGGAAAGGGCTTGGATGTGTAGCTTGAAGGAGAGAGCAGAGTCAAGGGTTACCTATGGACATTCTACTACCTGCGTTTTGGGTGTCTGTTCTGAGTTATAGGCCCCAGCGGGGGAAGGGGGGGAAGGATGAATGTCATGACCTGTGTCATGCAGAGACATCAAAAATCAGAAGAGACAATGACGTTTTGGTTTTTTTTCATATCTTACTCTTTCTTATTAGGTGGACATGTATAAAACACTATAGGGCTGGTTAACTTAGGTGGTGTAGGTGGTGGCTGCAATATCTTTTTCCCCCAACAGCGAGAAAATAAAATAAAAAATTACTCCTGTGCTACGTATATCTTCTGGGACCCCGGCATTGGGTCTGAATCTGCTGGTCCTGACTCCACCAGAAGTTCAGAGTTCCCCAACTTGGAGAACAGATCTTAGAACTCTAGGTGTTTGAGATCGAGATTGGTCACAAGCTGACCACGATCAAATCATGAAACCAGATGGAGGGGGTCTATCTGGGAAGTCAGTCCATGCAGTGACCCAAAATGCTCTTCATCAGGCACAAAAGAAAGTGAGAAATCCAGCCACCATAAATCTGGCCTGGCTCACTTGCTGCGAGGTTCAGACCTGATGTGGAGATCCTACCTGGTATGGAACTATGTGAGAATCTGATAGGACTGGCAAACCAGATAATGGAAATGTATCAAAAGATATTGAATCAAACGGTTTACTTACGAGAAGAAAGACTCAAAATTGGACCCAAAACCGTAGATATTGAAGAAACATCCAAGGGGCAAACTCTTCAATAGCAGAACCAGGGTCTCCTAGACATAGTCAAAGGATAAAAAACAAAAAAACAGATAATTTGCTACAAGTGTATTAACCTTGAGAATTGATCATTTATCTGCCTGAAAATTGCCCTAACTGCAATCATAGGACCACTGGGGGACACAGACCAAAAAGGGCGCCTGTGTTAGAACAATATATGGGCCCTCTGCAGTGCAGTAGCTCCTCATAATACACAATCCCACCAGATTGGAAATTGTATTGGCCCCCTCATGTCTTGGGTTTCCCCTGCGTAGCAGACTATCATGATAAAAAAATACATAAGAGAAAAGCAAAAATGAGCAAATAACCTAAAATAATTGTTGTTTATAAATTTACTAGCTATAGTACCCGGCGTTGCCCGGGATAGTACCTGTCTCTCTGTCTCTCTCCCAGTCTCTGTCTGTGTTGTCGCTGTCTGTCTCTTTCCTTGTCTATCTGTGTGTATGTCTCTGTCTGTCTGTTTCTGTATCTGTCTCTCTCGCTCTCTCTCTGCGTCTGTCTCTTTCCCCGGCTGTCTGTGTATCTCTGTCTCTTTCCCAGTCTGTCTCTGTCTGTCTTTCTTTATGTCTCTCTCTATCAGTCTCACCACCGACATCTTATTACCTCACACATAAGCTTCTTATACTAACAGTTTCTTTTGTTCCTATAGCAACCACTGACAGTTGCTATTAATAGCCTGCAGCTCCCACTTCTATTTAGTTTAATGGAGGCAGGGTTTTTGAAGAGTAACTAAAGCGCGGGGTTAAATTTTCCCACCCAAACATAGTCTATGACGTTCCCTGAGTCACATTGAGTGTCTGTGCAAAATTTCGTGATTGTAAATGCGACGGTGTGGATTCCTTTAGTGGACACACACACACACACAAACACACACACGGCTTTATATATTAGATTTTAGGGTATTTGCTAATTTTTGCCTTTCTCTTGGGTGTTGCTGCTTAATGATCAGTGTGAACATGCTCCTGCACATTGCATGTATACAAAGTTTTATTCCAGTTCATTTTTTTTCGGTTTTCTAAATTCATCATATGCAATAGATTTTATTTTTTTTGTTACAAACTTATCTATATACCTGTCACAAGTGTCTCCGTTCATTAAGAGACTTGTGACTCGTTCAAGACCAAGACCAATGCCTCACATTGCCTTGTGAGACTCAGGATTTTAAATGTTATTTGCTTTCTATTGGTGCAGTGAGGGTCAATGTTTTTTTCCTTCCTAGCAGTTCCTGGTTAGTTCTCCTCAGTTGCAGCCGTTATGTGACCACGCTTATCTCCTTTAAATAGTCACATGATCCATCACCTGATGCCGGTAATAGAATTAATTCTGTTTATGACCACCTTAGAGGGAAGAAGTGCTCTAGGAGCTGCCAGAACGTTTGCGGTGCTACTCTTTAGAGCCTTGTAGTCTGCAGTCTTGGTATCTTCCTGTAGCCATGAAGTTCATTGGTATATGCTTTTGTCTAGGTCTCTATGTCTGTTCTCCTTCCCCTGTGTGTCGTTACTGTAGTGGTGACGCCTAGTGTACTCATTGGCCTTGTCACCATACAGGGTGAGTGGATGGATAGCAAAGGACTAGGCACGTGACTGCAACGAGGGGAAGGACTCGTATAGGAACGTCAGGGGAGCTTAGGGACCAGACACAGGTTAGTGTCAGGAGGTGTCCTATACCCTGCTCCCTACTGTCAGGGTCCTCCTCTCCTATACCATCCCCATTTAAATCCATGTATTTCCCCGTGCGCCGGACAGTCGTTAGTCCATGTGCCTCTGTCACACCATGTGTTGAACACTAGCCAGTCTGAGCGTGACAGTCCTCTAGCCTTTTGCTTCTACCACAGATTTCTTCCACCAGAAGACTTATGCTTTGTCCGAGCCAGTGCATCGCTCATCACATTGTTATGTGCCAACCGGAGCCTTCATATGATCCGTGTACACAGCATTGCTCTATGCAGCCATCTGCCTGCACTATAACCGAGTGTGTAATGATCACTCCTCTAGCGACACAATAGAAGCAAGGAGTCACATTAAAGGTTTTCCACCATTTTTCTGCTGCAGACTGTCTGTAAGTACTTTATTAAGTTGAATGATCTACAAAAAAAAAAAAGTTACAAATAACCCATCAGAGCTTAGATGACTCCTTGCTCTTCCCTTCTCTCAGTGTTAGAGATAGCAGCAGGTAATGAGGGTTATACACTGGTCTTTACAGTACAGACAGAAATAAGAAAGCAGCTACAGTATTAGGGAGGGTAGAAAAAATAGGAAAGAAGATTAAGTGAAATAACTGCAGGATAGAAGCTGTGCTGACATAAAAGCAGTGAAAAGTGCAGCCTGTATTACCGAGAGAGAAACTCCCAAAAGAAAAGGAATTTAAAATCTGAACCAGGTTGGTCTGAAGATGAATGAAGGGATGAAGATTGCAGACTAAAATTTTGTGCAATTTTATTAAAAAAACATAGGTAACTAAGAAAATGTGTTAAGTATATTTTTTCTCATGTGATAGGCGACCATAACATTTAAAGTATATTATCTGTTGTTATGTACACCGACCTTAGCACTTTGAATACGCATTGGGGCATTTGGCTCTGAATTCATTGGACACTCCATACTGCCAGACCGGTCCACCACAAAGATAAACTCTCCACACAAGGACTGTTCCTGAGCCTCCGGAAAACCAGGGTAGAAATTCAGCATAACCACAGCATCACCCATGATGGAGCCTTTATGCAAGAAAGAAAGAAATCGGTAATTTCATGATTTAAGATTAAAAATGGGATTGGAAATTCCACATAGAGAGTCCCCGGGTCGCTCCTCAGGACTAGTCTCCAAAAGTCTCCTTGAAAAATAGTGAGATCATTGTTAAATTTTCCTTCCTTGACTCACCTGCTCCAGCATCAGGAATCCCACTCTCCAAAGTTACACTTGGCTTGGTCACCTCAGAGAAGTAGGCCAGAAGCTGGACGTCTCGGTCAAACTTATGTCCCTCAGCCAGCGACACCTGTGGGAAAGGGAGGGACGAAGGGGAGGGTTATGTTCACGGCAAGTATATAAAATCAATGGCGGTAAAGATCCACAGTACATGGATATTGATCCTTCATTATGTACTTACCTCGGCCTCGGTTTTGTCATCGTTGGTATATTTCAGAGGTGTGATGTCACAGCTAGACTCAATCTTGGCTATACCGTATGCAGACTGAAATCTAGCCGTCAGGCTCAGTGAGTACGGGATCTGACTGATAGGCAGCTCTGGTAAAGTCATAGTCACACTTGGTTTTTGACCTACAGAAAGTTAAAAGAAAAATGAAATCAATAAAAAAAACAGTGAAAGTTCTAAAAAAAAAAAAAAAAAGGCGCATTCACTATCCTGCAAGCTTCACAGCTGAAATTTCCTATCATTCCCTACTTGTTTGTCATTGGATAAAAAAAGTTCAGACAATCCTCTTGCTTTAGTTAAAAAAAAAACAAAAAAACAAAAATCCCATCTGCCCATATCTCTCGGATGGCAACGCTTAAGATGTGTGAATGCAGCCCACTTGTCAGCCGTCGGTTCATCTGACAGCTTCCCTCTAGAATCCCCTCAAACATGCAGGATCAACATGGACCACAGACCCCTATGAGCCTTCTACCTACATCATTCCCGTCGCCTCCTCTGATTAGTAACCCTCCATGATATCATGCACTCATCTCACCACAATGTAATGATGGTAGGACTACAGATTTGAGGAAGCGCCGGGGATGCTGGTGAGCAGTGACATCACTCAGTTAATTTGCGGTAACAGCTGGAGGTTCCCAAGGTAGCTCACCTGTGACCGCAGGTGAACTGACCACAAATAACCTCATTGAACTTCGTGATCTCACTTGGTGAGGTCACAGACCTGCCTCTCCGGGCAGAAAACTGAAATTTTTTTATTGCCAAGAGATGCAGACTTGGTGCTGAAATTTATATTCCATATTCCTGCATCAAATCTGCATCGCTTGGCAAAAAAAAAAATAAAATAAAATGGGGTTTTCTGCCAGGAGGAGCAGGTCTGTGAACTCAGTGACTTCACCTGAGGTGAGGTCACTGAGTTTAATGAGGCTACGTGCGGTCACAGGTGAGGTACCATGGGAACCTCCAGCTATGACCGCAGATAAACTGAGTGACATCACCGTTCATCGTTGTTGCTTAGTCAGTTTCTGCCTGAAGCCCACAGCGTGCAGACATGTTCATGCCCCGTGCTGTGACTTCAGTATGTAGCAGAGCCGGCAAAGTCATGGAACCTTGTGTGGATTAGGTCAGCACTGGGTGTTTGGGGTTTAATAAAGAAGTGAACGAGCATGGGTTTTTTGTATTTTATTTAGAATAAAGGATTTTTTCAGTGTTTGTATTTATTTCTTTTCACTTACAGATTAGTAATGGGGGGGTTCAGAGACGCCTTCCCTTACTAATGTAGGGCTTAGTGGCAGCTGTGAGCTGTCATTAATCCCTTATTACCCAAATTGCCACCACACCAGGGGAATCGGGATGAACCAGTTAAAGTGCTGGGATTATCGCATTTAATGAATGTGCCAATTTTGGGTGGCTGCAATTTTTTGATTGGGGGGTGCTCAATAACCATAGGCCTCCCCAGTCTGAGAATACCAGCCCCCAGCAGTCAGCTTTTTCATGGCTGGGTATAGAAATTAGGAGGTACTGCAAACAGTTTTTTTAATTATTTATTTAAATAATTTTTAAAAAAGCTGCATGAGATCCCTCTTATTTTGATACACAGCAAACATAAGCGTATGGCTGGGGGCTGCAGCCTGAGGCCTTATGCTTTATCTGTGCTAGGTATCATAATATGGGGGGACCCTACGCAAATTTTTATTATAATTTATTTAGTTTTACACAACTATACATACACAGTGTGTGTGATTACGAGCAATCACACACACTGTTACGCAGGGTGGGAGCGCGGTTTTAATAACAACCAATCACAGACGCCAGGGCTGCCAGTGGGTGGGGGAAGCAGTGCATATGCATGAGGTTAATGAGCTGCCTCAGAAGTAGTGTTACAGCCGTGCGGAGGCTGGTAAGTATAACATGCCTCATTTAGTCTTATTTTCTTTTTCAAATTATATATATATATATATATATATATATATATATATATATATATATATATATATATATATATATATATATATATATATAATTATTTTAGATATTATTTATTTATTTTACTTTTTTTTTTTGTTAATTACCTAGGTGGCCGGTTCCTGATAGTTACCCAGAGGTCTCTGAGAACTCTGGGCCTGGGATCAGTGCACGGGTACAAAGATACCTGCGCAGATCCGAACATTTACAGTCTGGGTTCACCCATCACTAATGGAGACCTTTTCACAAGATACGATACAGTAATCTGAAAACTTGACTCCCTCCTCCACTTCTACAGTGCGCAACTATTCCGTTTACAGATGTCTAACAAGCTTCATGAAGTTTTCCAATTACAGCCAGCAGAATTGTAAATACAGCTCTGGAGTATAAAACAGGTTTAAAACTCAGCACAAAATAATATAATCTATTCACAAGGTGACTCAATATACAAACAGGAATATTATTCATAAATACTACATTCATGTATACAGAAATTCCACAGTAAATTAATAGAAAATCCCCACAAAAGTAATTCCCAGTGTGATTTCTAGGGTGGTGCCATGGCTTTGTGAGACCGGTTTGTACCTTTCGGGGTGTATCGGGGGTTGAGGACTGCAGGTAACACAAAACGTACTGCGCCATCTGCTTCCACTTGTAGCTCTTGAACAAAGCTTAGCGTCACTTCGGCCTTCTGACCGGCCAGTAGATTCCCCACATTGCAGCTGAAGATGTCACCAGAACTCTCATCTTCTTCCAGAAGAAAGGCCTGCAGACCCTGGTTGATGGCCTCATCGTAGGTTTTGTGAGCCTGAAAGTTATAGACCCACCGAGTGTAAACAATACTGCAATCCAAAGGCCTTAACAAGTGTGTGCAGAATTAGTACAGCCACATCTGACGACAGGTTGTCCTTTTGGGACTTCTATCAATTAACCCATCTACCCGTTTCTTGTCCTGGAGGACCCAGCTCATCTGTATCAACAGCCCACTGAATTGAATAAAGATAGTGTAATGCCTCCCTTTTCCTGCGGGGGCACTGTAGGAGGAGCCGTTCCAATCTCTATGCAAAAAAGTGATGTTGATTCTTAGGGAGAAAAAAAATAAATATTTAATAAATCCTGAAATTTGTCTGATAGGAAAGTTATAGGAGCATTTTTAGTGAACACCCATCACATATACACATTTTAATTTTTAGAGGTCATTAAATGGCACTTTTCAAAAGCATCCTGAAGATGTTCTAAAGCTGCTCATTCAAAACAATTGGACTGATCACCCAACACCCATGCTCCCAGAGTCCCCATTCAATTAGAAAGGTAAAACTTAATTTTTCTGTGTTTTGCAGTGACTACCGGGGTCCCACCAGATGCAAGGGGACTCCCAGCGGGTGCCGCAACACTCAGGGTAGACCGAGGAAACGAAACACCCAAGAGCCCGGACGCTAGAGAGAGGGAAACAATGTCACCTCCTAACACTCACCTGAGGCTGATCCATGCACTCCCTAATGTGCCTAGACAAGTCCTACCCACCCTGCGCCAATCACACGACTAGGTCCTCACTGGCCCTGGACTAACTGACTACTGATGGCCAGCGCCACTCTAATGAGATGACACAAGGTGGTTAAGACAAACAAGTGAGGAAAGACGCAACAATGAGTACTCCAAGGTTTCTTCAGCAGTAACAACACCACAGCTCTGCAAAGACAAGCTCCTTCAACATGGACCACATACAGTGGAACTATAGCCGGCATAGGGAGGAGTGAGGTGTGGATATTTATAGCACAAGGAAGTGGCTGCAGCTGAGATTACAACTACCTGTTGATCACTTGAGGATAGAAATGCACCTTAACCCATTCAGTACCAGATGGAATAAAATACGCTCCAATTCAGGGTAAACGACGAGCGGGCACTAAAGTGGATTTGCAATCAACAATACGCTGTGACCTTCTGATCCTAGATCCCCATGAGATCACATCAAGCTGTGACACACATGTGATAGTCTGATCCTTGTTCCTTTTAATGGAGGGGAAAGAGACCCACTGGGCAGATCAGGTGGGCAGCTAGACTGACAACAGCAGGCAGTAGACTGTGGTTTAAAAAAAATGTTAAGTTACACCTCCAACCTACAAACATTTTTTAATTGACCATATTAAGTTACCTGTTCCTTCTCTTGGAGGTCGGCTACTATGGTCTTCCCCTCTACTGTGGCTTTAAAGCTGTAGACAGCAGAGTCTTCATCCATGGGGAACACAAAGACCGCCTCCACCGCCTTCTCCTCCTCATTCTTGTACTTGAGTGTTGCAGACACATCAGCCACAAAGCCTTTCACCTGGACGTCAACCGAGATCCCCTGCAGAGGAACTGGACAATGTAGAGAATGTGAATTCTTCCTATAGAAGTCACAAACCACACACATTTTCCATACAGTTGCAGAGGTGGTGTTAGGCTAGGAATGGGAAAGTACCAAACAAATGGTGAAAAGGGAAGGGAGACTGTGTTTAGAGAAGGGGGGAGATGGTGACACGTGACTGCTGGCCTCTGGCTTTCCTGACCACCTTAGATAGGTTCCGCACTTATGTACTGAGCAGTATACCTGCCCTTGGCTGACCTTGAACTGGGACTTACATAAGGAATGGATGGGATGAGCACTTAGTCAACCCCCTTAAGCTCTAAAGAATATACAAGTAGCACAAACAGGGGGAAGTGAACTTATCTCCAGATGACTCACGGAAATTAACTGTAAGGCCGGGGCCACACGGGGAACTAATGCAATCCTCGCATGACACTCGGCTCATGCTGGCAGCACAGCGGGAGCCAAGTGTCATGCGAGTGTCACTGCGACTGAGGTCTGATCGGACCACAGCTGCAGGGGGCGGGCCGGTGCTGCGGAGGGGAGGGAGGGATTTATCTCCCTCTCTCCTCTGTTGCCATTCTCGCTCTGCACTCGCATTACACCGGTGTACCGTGAGTGCAGTGCGACTTTTCTCTCGACCCATAGACTTGAATGGGTGCGAGAGAAACAAGGATCGCATAACAATAGCAGTATGCTGCGATTCTTTTCTCGGTCCGATTAGGGCTGAGAAAATAATCGCTTATGTGCGCTGACACATAGGCTAATATTGGTCCGAGTGGAATGCGATGTTTTATCGCATTCCACTCGCTCCGATTTTCATGCCATGTGTCTTAAGCCTTACAACGAAAAAAAATTCTCCAGATGTATACAAATCTACTGCTTGCACTGAAGACTTGTTAAGGGTATAACAGCTTTCAGCAGCACAGAGTAATAGGTATATAAAGACATCAAGGGAAGTACTAATGAAAAGCAGATGACAAGCTGAGGAACTCCACAGGGTCCTAATGGGAGAGGGATGAAAACCAAGGAGAAATAATAAAAGGTCAGGGAGCAGTTTGCGTAGCCAAATACTGTGACCTTCTATAGCTGGACACCACAGGACTGTGACACACCTGTGACACACCTGTGACAAGTGGATATTGTACTCCACAGCTGCAATCATATAATACTTCAGAGTAAAAATATTCCACCAGCACTTGCTAGTTCAGTATCTGTATAAAGCTTGATCTGGCAAAAAAAACTTTCTGTAAAGTCTTTTCATTACAATACGCACCCCTTGATCATTGCATATCAGAAATACTAAAGGAAGTACCCCACATGAACAGTTTAAGGAGGTGTCTGTCCATAACAATGCTCTTAAAAAAATTAGGGGCGTAAGTAAAAAAAGAGCTAGGTCCCATTCGTAAAGTTTTTAATGCTGTCAACCCCATGGAGCATGAATGTTTTCCCCTCCCATATGTCACTTAAAGGGGGTTATCTGGTCTTCTGATAAAAGCCTGCAGTGTCTCTATATGACTGTAACTAAAGAATGTATGTCTGGAACACCAATGGTGTGAACAGGGTGCAAGACTCAAAAATATACAACTAAACAATAGGATAAAGAGTTGCACACCAGTCACAATGTATAGGGGAATAATGAAAGAAGGGAATTTTGTTTACTTACCGTAAATTCCTTTTCTTCTAGCTCCAATTGGGAGACCCAGACAGTGGGTGTATAGCTACTGCCCTCTGGAGGCCGCACAAAGAACTACACTTAAAAGTGTAAGGCCCCTCCCCTTCTGGCTATACACCCTCCCGTAGGAGTACAGATTCCTCAGTTTTAGTACCAAAGCAAGAAGGAGGAAAGCCAATAACAGTTTCAAAAACAAATTCAATCCGATAACATGATCGGAGAACTTAAGAAACAACATGAACAACATGTGCACCCGAAAAACGAAACCCTAAGAACAAATAGGGCGGGTGCTGGGTCTCCCAATTGGAGCTAGAAGAAAAGGAATTTACGGTAAGTAAACAAAATTCCCTTCTTCTTTTTCGCTCCTAATTGGGAGACCCAGACAGTGGGACGTCCAAAAGCAGTCCCTGGGTGGGTAAAAAGATACCACATGAACGGGCTGTCAGACAGCCTCTTCCTACAGGTGGGCCACCGCCGCCTGAAGGACCTGTCTACCTAGGCTGGCATCTGCCGAAGCGTAGGTATGCACTTGATAGTGTTTGGTAAACGTGTGCAGACTCGACCAGGTAGCCGCCTGGCACACTTGCTGAGCCGTAGCCTGATGCCGCAATGCCCAGGACGCACCCACGGCTCTGGTAGAATGGGCCTTCAGTCCAGATGGAATCGGAAGCCCAGCAGAACGGTATGTGTGAAGAATTGGTTCCTTGATCCACCGCGCCAGGGTGGATTTGGAAGCTTGCGATCCCTTATGCTGACCAGCGACTAGGACAAAGAGCGCATCAGAACGGCGTAGAGCCGCCGTGCGAGAAATGTAAATCCTGAGTGCTCTCACCAGGTCCAACAGATGTAAACCCTTTTCAAATTGGTGAACTGGATGCGGACACAAAGATGGTAAAGTGATATCCTGATTGAGATGAAAGGAAGAAACCACCTTGGGAGAAAACTCTGGAATTGGACGCAGTACTACCTTGTCTTGGTGAAACACCAGGAAGGGAGATTTGCAAGATAACGCCGCTAGCTCGGACACTCTTCGAAGAGACGTGACCGCCACAAGAAAAACTACCTTTTGTGAAAGCCGAGAAAGGGGAACCTCTTTCAAAGGCTCGAAAGGCGGCTTCTGGAGAGCAATGAGAACCTTGTTCAGATCCCAGGGTTCCAATGGCCGTCTGTAAGGAGGAACGATATGACAAACTCCTTGGAGAAAAGTGCGTACTTTAGAAAGCTGTGCCAAGCGCTTCTGAAAGAATACGGATAGCGCGGAGACTTGACCCTTAAGAGAGCTAAGCGACAAGCCTTTTTCCAACCCAGACTGCAGGAAGGAAAGAAAAGTTGGCAATGCAAATGGCCAGGGAGAAAACCCTTGAGCCACGCACCACGCTAAGAATATCTTCCACGTTCTGTGATAGATCTTAGCCGAGGATGGTTTTCTAGCCTGTCTCATTGTGGCAACAACTTCATGAGATAAACCTGAGGCCGCTAGGATCCAGGACTCAATGGCCACACAGTCAGGTTCAGGGCCGCAGAATTCAGATGGAAAAACGGCCCTTGAGACAGCAAATCTGGACGGTCTGGTAGTGTCCACGGTTGGCCTACCGTGAGATGCCACAGATCCGGGTACCACGACCTTCTTGGCCAATCTGGAGCGACGAGTATGGCTCGATGGCAGTCGGACCTGATTTTCCGGAGAACTCTGGGTAACAATGCTAGAGGTGGGAACACATAGGGGAGTCGGAATTGCGACCAATCCTGAACCAAGGCGTCTGCCGCCAGTGCTCGGTGATCGTGAGACCGTGCCATGAAAACTGGGACCTTGTTGTTGTGTCGTGACGCCATCAGATCGACGTCCGGCGTCCCCCAGCGGCAACAGATCTGCTGAAACACGTCCGGGTGAAGGGACCATTCTCCTGCGTCCATGCCCTGGCGACTGAGAAAGTCTGCTTCCCAGTTTTCCACGCCTGGGATGTGAACTGCGGATATGGTGGACGCTCTGCTTTCCACCCACGTCAAAATCCGTTGGACTTCTTGAAAGGCTTGGCGACTGCGTGTTCCCCCTTGGTGGTTGATGTACGCCACCGCCGTGGAATTGTCCGACTGAATCCGAATCTGTTTGCCTTCCAGCCATTGTTGGAAGGCTCGCAGGGCAAGATAGATTGCTCTGATTTCCAGAACATTGATCTGCAGGGTGGACTCTTCCAGAGTCCACATCCCCTGAGCCCTGTGGTGGAGATACACCGCTCCCCACCCTGATAGGCTCGCATCCGTCGTGACCACTGCCCAGGACGGGGGAAGGAACGACTTTCCCTGTGACAATGAGGTGGGGAGAAGCCACCAACGCAGAGAGTCCTTGGCAGTCTGAGAGAGGGAGACAGTCCTGTCGAGGGACGTCGAGTTCCCGTCCCATTGGCGTAGAATGTCCCATTGTAGAGGGCGCAGATGAAACTGCGCGAACGGGACTGCCTCCATTGCTGCTACCATCTTTCCTAGGAAATGCATGAGGCGCCTCAGTGAGTGCGACTGGCTCTGAAGGAGAGATTGCACTCCAGTCCGCAGCGAGCACTGCTTGTCCAGTGGAAGCTTCACTATCGCTGAGAGAGTATGAAACTCCATGCCAAGATAAGTCAGAGATTGGGTCGGGGTTAGATGAGACTTTGGAAAGTTGATAATCCACCCGAAACTCTGGAGAGTGTCTAGTGCCACTTTCAGACTGTGTTGGCATGCCTCTTGAGAGGGTGCCTTTATAAGCAGGTCGTCTAGATACGGGATGACCGAGTGACCCTGCGAGTGCAGAACAGCTACTACTGCTGCCATGACCTTGGTGAAGACCCGGGGGGCTGTTGCCAGACCGAAAGGTAACGCTACGAACTGCAGGTGTTCGTCGTGTATGACGAAGCGTAGGAAACGCTGATGCTCTGGTGCGATCGGCACGTGGAGATACGCATCTTTGATATCTATTGATGCTAGAAAATCTCCTTGAGACATTGAGGCTATGACGGAGCGTAGGGATTCCATCCGGAACCTCCTGACTTTTACGTGTCTGTTGAGCAACTTTAGATCCAGGACGGGCCGATACGATCCGTCCTTTTTTGGGACCACAAACAGATTGGAGTAAAAACCGTGACCTTGTTCCTGAAGAGGGACGGAGGTCACCACTCCTTCCGCTTTTAGAGCGGCCACCGCCTGCAACAGAGCATCGGCTCGGTCTGGTGGGGGAGAAGTTCTGAAGAAACGAGTTGGCGGACGAGAACTGAACTCTATCCTGTACCCGTGAGACAGAATATCCCTCACCCAACGGTCTTTGACGTGTGACAGCCAGATGTCGCCAAAGTGGGAAAGCCTCCCACCGACCGCGGGTGTGGGAATCGGAGACCTCAAGTCAGGAGGACGCCGTTTTGGCAACGGTTCCTCCGGCTGCCCTTTTTGGGCGTGACTGAGACCTCCAAGAATCTGAGCGTCTCTGGTCTTTTTGAGTCTTTTTTGACGATGCGAATTGGGACCTGCCTGGTCCTCGAAAGGACCGATAACCAGACTGACCCTTCCTCTGTTGGGGTCTGTTTTGTCTGCGTTGCGGTAAGGATGAGTCCTTACCCTTGGAGTGTTTGATGATTTCATCCAAACGCTCTCCAAACAATCGGTCACAAGAAAAAGGCAAATTGGTTAAGCACTTCTTGGAATGAGAATCTGCTTTCCAATGTCTCAACCACAGGGCCCTACGCAAAACAACGGAGTTGGCTGACGCCACTGCCGTGCGGCTTGTAGCGTCAAGAACAGCATTAATCGCGTACGACGCGAATGCCGCCATTTGCGAGGTCAATGGTGCTACCTGCGGGGCAAATGCACGTGTGACGGAGTCAACTCGCGCAAGCCCGGCTGAGATAGCTTGGAGTGCCCATACGGCTGCAAAAGAAGGCGCTAATGACGCTCCAATCGCTTCATAGATGGATTTCAGCCAGAGCTCCATCTGCCTGTCAGTGGCATCTTTAAGTGCCGCTCCATCTTCAACTGCAACCAAGGATCTAGCTGCAAGCCTGGAAATTGGAGGATCCACTTTTGGACACTGGGTCCAACCTTTGACCACCTCAGGGGGAAAAGGATAGCGTGTATCTTTAAGCCGTTTAGGAAAACGCCTTTCAGGATAAGCGTGGGGTTTCTGGATTGCGTCTCTAAAGTCAGCGTGGTCCAGAAAAGTGCTTAAAGTACGCTTAGGGTATCTGAAATGGATTCTCTCGTGCTGCGAAGCTGACTCCTCCACAAGAGGAGCTGGTGGGGAAATATTTAACATCTTATTGATGTTAAATATAAGATCATTAACTATGGCGTCACCATCTGGTGTATCTAGATTGAGAGCGGTTCCAGGATCAGAATCCTGATCAGTTACGTCCGCCTCATCACCCATAGATTCATCTCGCTGGGATCCTGACCATTGAGATGAATGTGAAGGCCCGTCATAGCGAGCCCGCTTAGGCTGCCCGGGGCCATCGTCCGAGTCAGAGTCTTCACCCTGAGGTGTATATGCCCGCCCCGGAGCTTGGAGCTGAGGGGGACCAGGGGGCAATGATTGCACAGTGTCCGTGGCCTGAAGCACAGGCCTAGCTCGCAATGTGTCAAGAATTTGTGACATAGTGAGAGACATTCTGTCAGCAAAAGCTGCAAACTCAGTGCCTGTCACCTGGACAGCATTCACAGGTGGTACACCCTGGGTCACGTCCAGCAGAGGCCCCGGCTGTGCAAGCGCCGCAGGGGCCGAGCACTGCACACAATGGGGGTCCGTGGAGCCTGCCGGTAGAAAAGTCCCACATGCGGTGCAGGAAGCATATAATGTCTGTGCTTTGGCACCCTTGCGTTTTGCGGACGACATGCTGCCGGCTCTCTGAATGTGAGAGAGTCTATAGCCAAAGGGCGACCAGCGCTATGTAATACCAAGTATTTGTAGCAACAAAATACTAAGAATACTACTGGCACAAGAGGGGTGAGCCCTGAGGGCTGCTTACCGCCCGCTGAATAGCGGGTAAGAGGCTGCAGAAATCCTTGTCTGGGTCTCCCCGGCTCCCCTCTGCAGCTCAGCGTGTCAGCAGGAATGGCTGCCGGCGTCTGTGGAGAGGGGCGGTCCGTGGGAGTTCCCAAACAAAAGTGCGGGAAACAGTGTCCCCTCTGTGCCGATTGTGAGGGCTGGAGTATGTAAAAACAACTCCAGCCCTCAGCGCTGATGCACTGGCCAGCGTCCCGCCCCTCTCCTGACTGGCAGGTCTGGGGGCGGGAACGAACGGGAGCAGGCCGCAAAAGCCGGGGACTCGAGTTATCAGCGCGGCCGCCGTAAAAGCGCGGGCCGCGCTGAAGTCCCCGGCGCACCACAAGTGCCAGCCGCGCCGCAGTCCCAGCGGCCGGCATGACCGATTTCTAGATGTGGCCAGCGTCCCGCCCCTCTCCTGACTGGCAGGTCCGGGGGCGGGAACGAACGGAAGCAGGCCGCAAAAGCCGGGGACTCGAGTTATCAGCGCGGCCGCCGTAAAAGCGCGGGCCGCGCTGAAGTCCCCGGCGCACCACAAGTGCCAGCCGCGCCGCAGTCCCAGCGGCCGGCGCGACCGATTCCTGGAAGTGTGCCTGCTTCAGCTAAGCTGAATGAGGCCATGGCACAAGCGCCGTAGCGCTGATGTCCCCCGGCGCACTACAACACCCAGCATGCTGCGGTGTGAGCGCCTGCACGGGGACACAGAGTACCTTGAGGATGCAGGGCCATGTCCCTGATGTACTCCGCTCCATCCAGCATCTTGTCCAGGGGCTGTAGATGGAGCCCGGTCTCAGTGCCTGGAGACCAGTAAATCCCACTTCACCCAGAGCCCTGTAAAAAGGGATGGGGAAGGAATCAGCATGTGGGCTCCTGCCGCCGTACCCGCAATGGGTACCTCAACCTTACAAACACCTCCGACATACAGTGGGGTGAGAAGGGAGCATGCTGGGGACACTATATGTGTCCTCTTTTCTTCCATCCGACATAGTCAGCAGCTACTGCTGACTAAAAACAATGGAGCTATGCGTGCGTGTCTGACCTCCTTGCGCACAAAGCTAAAACTGAGGAATCTGTACTCCTACGGGAGGGTGTATAGCCAGAAGGGGAGGGGCCTTACACTTTTAAGTGTAGTTCTTTGTGCGGCCTCCAGAGGGCAGTAGCTATACACCCACTGTCTGGGTCTCCCAATTAGGAGCGAAAAAGAAAGCAGAACTGCTATAGGAATACTAGACTGAAAAATACAATGGACTATGTGAAATAAGCGAAAAATATGAAAATGGTATCTGCATAACTGCTATGAAAAATAGGAATGAGAGATATTTAGCCATTGTATTGATCAATGCAAAGGAGCCCCAAAACCAAACGCCAAGGTAATCTCTATTTTGGGGCTCCTTTGCATTCATCGATACAATGGCTAAATATCTCTCATTCCTATTTTTCATAGCAGTTATGCAGATACCATTTTCATATTTTTCGCTTATTTCACATAGTCCATTGTATTTTTCAGTCTAGTATTCCTATAGCAGTTCTGCTTTTCATTATTCCCCTATACATTGTGACTGGTGTGCAACTCTTTATCCTATTGTCTGTATGACTGTAGACTTCTGAATCCTCACTGTGAGTCCCCCGCACTTTGTCTCAGAACTCTCCAGAATTGCCAATTGGTGCCGGTGATAATGTGACCATAAGAGTGAGATTTGCATAGGTCTGGTAACATTCTGACTAGATGTTCTCGGCATCTCAGTGTACTTGTATCATTACATAGAACAACCCTTTATATGGAATCTGTCAGCAGATTTTTGCTATGTAATCCTAAAGCAGCATGACGTAGGGACAGATCCTAATTCCAGTGATTTATCACTTACTAAACTATGTGGTGTAGTTTCAATAGAATTGTTGTTTTCTCAAGGGCCACTATGGCAGTAGATGTACCACTAATTGAATTCGGCCATGTTTTGAACAAAGGTGGATCTGCAATACCAGAAACACCCTGTGCGTGGGAGGGGTGCTGTTTTCTGGAAGAAGTCAG
Source organism: Anomaloglossus baeobatrachus (assembly GCF_048569485.1). Taxonomy (NCBI): domain Eukaryota; kingdom Metazoa; phylum Chordata; class Amphibia; order Anura; family Aromobatidae; genus Anomaloglossus; species Anomaloglossus baeobatrachus. Next base: position 895,761,570 of record NC_134353.1, on the reverse strand, counting down.
CCATGTTTTTTCTATTAATGAACAATCACATGAATACAGTTTATGATCCAGAAAAATCCAACCAATAACCCAAAGGTATACGGCATTTGCTGCCCCTTGTTCTATAGACTGGAATATTAGTGAACCCTTTGGCCGGATATTTAGAAGTCTGATCCATTGTGAAACTTTAAATGAGCTGCCACGCTAACAACATGTAGCATCAGCCGGGACCCCGATACCCCAATATTAATCATGTAGATGTCCACATCTTACTGGGCAGGTTTTCTGGAGTCAGGAGGCCACAACAGGTCTTAATCTCACTTGACATGGTCCCAGCGGATCTAGAAGAGACAATGGATTTATTTCACATGAATACATTATTTCTGTGCTTTACATTGCAGATATGTAATGGATCGATAATGTGAAATTCAACACTATGATATGAAGAGGTGAAAATCCACATCGAATCCTCAGCAAAATCCACATTTAACATAAGGGGGGAGACTTACTGAGAGAAACAGGACAGTATTCTGCCTCACATTCTGCAAACTTGCATTACATCACATTTATTATGTATTTTAGATTGTTTGTGCCTTTTCTGACAAGGGGGTGTGGTTAAGCAGAAAGGTGTGTGTCGCGGGCGGGGAGGAGGGTGTCAGCACACCGCGCTCACCCCTTCTGCTCGGGTCCGGCAGTTGCTCCTGGTGGCTCGAGCTGCGGGCCGGATCCCGGGGTGTCTCGAGCGACACTCCTCGCCCGTGAGTGAAAGGGGGGGTGATTGTTGGGGTTATAGTTCGTGACGCCACCCACGGTTGTGGTGATTGCACCACCGCTGCTCCGTGTGGGGGGGTCCCGGGGATGGTGATGGGAGCAGCCAGGTGTTGTGTTGCCCCTCCGTGGGTAGGGGTTGGTGATCCCGGGGCCCGGTGAAGAGATGTAAAGTGTAGGGCCTGGAGGGCGCAGGGACGCGGGGGCAGCGCTGTGCCTTGCGGCACTGTGGTACTCACTCAGCCTGAGACACGGACACAGTTTGTACGGTAAACCAACGGCTGGTAGGACGGTCCCACAGACGGTTGCACCTGCACTCCCGGTAGTTAACGGTGTTGTCACTCTTCCCTGCACCTTGTGTTCTGATGGTGCTAGCGGTGGATTCCCTCCGGTTACCCGCTCCCCGACTGCAATCTGGGCCGGAGGAGCTCTACACTTTGCCCGCAGGCGCTGGCCCTGGGGAAACTGGTGCCTTGGCGGTGGCGGTGTCTCCCCGGTAATGGTCGGGCTGTTGCCGTCAATCGGGACTTTGTTGCTGGGAGATCTACGTCCCCTTCACTAACGGATTTAGCAGATCTGACGACTCCTAGCCCTGCTGGGGTCCGAAAGGCCCCTGTCCTGGTGCTGACTGTCCTTCGGAACACTGCTCCAGACCACCGGGCACACAGCCAACGGGGTCCTTCCAGGAACCTCCGAACCGTCCCACTCCGGACAGCCACCGTCGTTGTCAACCTTGCTGGTTCCGTCCGGACACACAGTCACGGACCTTCAGGCTTTTCTGTCACTTTCTACTTTCTCCTTTCTACTTTCACTTCTGGTTGTTCACTCTAGCCCTTCACTGGACTTCACTCTTGCCCTGCCTGGGCTTAACTCTCTACTCAAGCTCGTCCCTCCCTGAGCTGACTGCCTGGTAACTTCCTGCCTCCAGATCTGTGAGCTCCTTGGTGGGCGGAGCCAACCGCCTGGCCCACCCCCTGGTGTGCATCAACAGACTGCTGGAAGAGGGCAACAAGGGTTTGTGTTTTGACTGTGGTGTTCCTACCTGGGATGTGGGGTGTGGTGGTTGTGTTCTGTGTCCCCTGGCTTGCCCAGGGCGACACATGTGTCTTAATTTTAAGCCAAAAATGGGGCAAAATGTCAGCACAAAGTATTAGTGGTCAGGAAGTCAATAGGTGGTGATATAAAAGAACACAAAAGTCTGACATATACAGTATATAGGAAGATTATGCTGCCTAATCTGTAGTTAAGATTAGTGTAGTAACACAGTACCGGTTCTACTGCTGCTGAGGGAAACAGCTGTCGAGTGGTAGTAGATTTGTTTCAGTGTGCCAGAATTACTTTGAGCCCTGTGAGTCAGGAGTATGTAATGCATTGTGTGTATAATGTGCACACACTGAGGACTGATAAATGTGCTGTGTACTTTGCTGCCATCTACTGGCTGATGTGTGTATGAAAGTTACAAGTGCATCTCAAAACATTAGAATATCATCAAAAACGTAATTTATTTCAGTAATTCAAAATAAAAAAGTGAAACGTATATATTATATAGAGTCATTACACACAGAGTGATCTATTTCTATATATTATATAGAGACATCACACTGCGTGCGGGTGCTGTGGTGGGGGGGGGGGGGGCACCACACTGCGTGCGGGTGCTGTGGGAGGGAGGGGGGGGGGGGGGAACACCACACTGCGTGTGGGTGCTGTGGTGGGAGGGCGACATCACACTGCGTGGGGGGGGGCATCACATCACACTGCGTGGGGGGGGGGCATCACATCACACTGCGTGGGGGGGGGGGGCATCACACTGCGTGGGGGGGGCGACATCACACTGCGTGGGGGGGCGACATCACACTGCGTGGGGGGGGCGACATCACACTGCGTGGGGGGGCGACATCACACTGCGTGGGGGGGCGACATCACACTGCGTGGGGGGGCGACATCACACTGCGTGGGGGGGGGCGACATCACACTGCGTGGGGGGGGCGACATCACACTGCGTGGGGGGGGCGACATCACACTGCGTGGGGGGGGGCGACATCACACTGCGTGGGGGGGGGCGACATCACACTGCGTGGGGGGGGGGGCGACATCACACTGCGTGGGGGGGGGCGACATCACACTGCGTGGGGGGGGGCGACATCACACTGCGTGGGGGGCGACATCACACTGCGTGGGGGGGGGAGACATCACACTGCGTGGGGGGGGGCGACATCACACTGCGTGGGGGGGGGCGACATCACACTGCGTGGGGGGGGCGACATCACACTGCGTGGGGGGGCGACATCACACTGCGTGGGGGGGCGACATCACTCTGCGTGGGGGGGCGACATCACTCTGCGTGGGGGGGGGCGACATCACACTGCGTGGGGGGGGGCGACATCACACTGCGTGGGGGGGGGCGACATCACACTCCGTGGGGGGGCGACATCACACTGCGTGGGGGGCGACATCACACTGCGTGGGGGGGGCGGCATCACACTGCGTGGGGGGGGCGACATCACACTGCGTGGTGGGGGCGACATCACACTGCGTGGGGGGGGGGGCGACATCACACTGCGTGGGGGGGCGACATCACACTGCGTGGGGGGGGGGCATCACATCACACTGCGTGGGGGGGCATCACATCACACTGCGTGGGGGGGGCATCACATCACACTGCGTGGGGGGGCATCACATCACACTGCGTGCGGGTGCTGTGGTGGGGAGGGCGACATCACACTGCGTGGGGGGGGGCATCACATCACACTGCGTGGGGGAGGGCGACATCACACTGCGTGGGGGAGGGCGACATCACACTGCGTGGGTGGGAGGGCGACATCACACTGCGTGGGGGAGGGCAACATCACACTGCGTGCGGGGTGCTGTGGTGGGGGGGCATACTGCGGGGGGGGCCATCATACTGGATGGGGGACCACATCATACTGCATGGGGGGGACACATCATACTGCATGGGGGGGGACACATCATACTGCATGGGGGGGGGACACATCATACTGCATGGGGAGGGACACATCATACTGCATGGGGAGGGACACATCATACTGCATGGGGAGGGACACATCATACTGCATGGGGGGGACACACATCATACTGCATGGGGGGGACACACATCATACTGCATGGGGGGGACACACATCATACTGCATGGGGGGGACACATCATACTGCATGGGGGGGGACACACATCATACTGCATGGGGGGGGGGACACATCATACTGCATGGGGGGGGACACATCATACTGCATGGGGGGGGACACATCATACTGCATGGGGGGGGGACACACATCATACTGCATGGGGGGGGACACATTACATACTGCATGGGGGGGACACATCATACTGCATGGGGGGGGACACATCATACTGCATGGGGGGGACACATCATACTGCATGGGGGGGACACATCATACTGCATGGGGGGGGCACATCATACTGCATGGGGGGGGGACACATCATACTGCATGGGGGGGGACACATCATACTGCATGGGGGGGACACATCATACTGCATGGGCGGGACACATCATACTGCATGGGGGGGGACACATCATACTGCATGGGGGGGGACACATCAACACATCATACTGCATGGGGGGGACATCATACTGCATGGGGGGGGGACACATACTGCATGGGGGGGACACATCATACTGCATGGGGGGGGGACACAAATCATACTGCATGGGGGGGGGACACATCATACTGCATGGGGGGGACACATCATACTGCATGGGGGGGGGACACATCATACTGCATGGGGGGGGGACACATCATACTGCATGGGGGGGGACACATCATACTGCATGGGGGGGGACACATCATAATGCATGGGGGGGACACATCATACTGCATGGGGGGGACACATCATACTGCATGGGGGGGACACATCATACTGCATGGGGGGGGACACATCATACTGCATGGGGGGGACACATCATACTGCATGGGGGGGGACACATCATACTGCATGGGGGGGGGACACATCATACTGCATGGGGGGGGGGACACATCAAGCACATCATACTGCATGGGGGGGGACATCATACTGCATGGGGGGGGACATCATACTGCATGGGGGGGACACATCATACTGCATGGGGGGGACACATCATACTGCATGGGGGGGGACACATCATACTGCATGGGGGGGGACACATCATACTGCATGGGGGGGGACACATCATACTGCATTGGGGGGGACACATCATACTGCATGGGGGGGGCACATCATACTGCCTGGGGGGGGGACACATCATACTGCATGGGGGGGGGACACATCATACTGCATGGGGGGGGAGACACATCATACTGCAGTGGGGGGGGGGACACATCATACTGCATGGGGGGGGGGGCACATCATACTGCATGGGGGGGGGCACATCATACTGCATGGGGGGGGGGACACATCATACTGCATGGGGGGGGGACACATCATACTGCATGGGGGGGACACATCATACTGCATGGGGGGGACACATCATACTGCATGGGGGGGACACATCATTACTGCATGGGGGGGGACACATACTGCATGGGGGGGGACACATACTGCATGGGGGGGGACACATACTGCATGGGGGGGACACATCATACTGCATGGGGGGGACACATCATACTGCATGGGGGGGGACACATCATACTGCATGGGGTGGGGGGGACACATCATACTGCGTGGGGGAGAGGGCGACATCACACTGCGTGGGAGGAGGGCGACACTCACACTGCGTGGGGTGAGGGCGACATCACACTGCGTGGGGGAGGGCGACATCACACTGCGTGGGGGAGGGCGACATCACACTGCGTGGGGGAGGGCGACATCACACTGCGTGGGGTGAGGGCGACATCACACTGCGTGGGGGAGGGCGACATCACACTGCGTGGGGGGAGGGCGACATCACACTGCGTGGGGGAGGGCGACATCACACTGCGTGGGGGGAGGGCGACATCACACTGCGTGGGGTGAGGGCGACATCACACTGCGTGGGGGGGGGACATCATACTGCATGGGGGGGGGACATCATACTGCATGGGGGGGGACATCATACTGCATGGGGTGGGGACACATCATACTGCATGGGGGGGGGCACATCATACTGCATGGGGGGGGACACATCATACTGCATGGGGGGGGACACATCATACTGCATGGGGGGGGACACATCATACTGCATGGTCGGGGGGGGACACATCACACTGCGTGAGGGGGCGACATCACACTGCGTGGGGGGGGCGACATCACACTGCGTGGGGGGGCGACATCACACTGCGTGGGGGGGGGACGACATCACACTGCGTGGGGGGGGACGACATCACACTGCGTGGGGGGGGGACGACATCACACTGCGTGGGGGGGGGACGACATCACACTGCGTGGGGGGTGGACGACATCACACTGCGTGGGGGGGACGACATCACACTGCGTGGGGGGGGGGGGACATCACACTGCGTGGGGGGGGGACATCACACTGCGTGGGGGGGACGACATCACACTGCGTGGGGGGGGACGACATCACACTGCGTGGGGGGGACGACATCACACTGCGTGGGGGGGAACGACATCACACTGCGTGGGGGGGCATCACATCACACTGCGTGGGGGGGCATCACATCACACTGCGTGGGGGGGGCATCACATCACACTGCGTGGGGGGGGCATCACATCACACTGCGTGGGGGAGGGCGACATCACACTGCGTGGGGGAGAGGGCGACATCACACTGCGTGGGGGAGGGGCGACATCACACTGCGTGGGGGAGGGCGACATCACACTGCGTAGGGGAGGGCGACATCACACTGCGTGGGGGAGGGGCGACATCACACTGCGTGGGGGAGGGCGACATCACACTGCGTGGGGGAGGGCGACATCACACTGCGTGGGGGAGGGCGACATCACACTGCGTGGGGGAGGGCAACATCACACTGCGTGGGGGAGGGCAACATCACACTGCGTGGGGGAGGGCAACATCACACTGCGTGGGGGAGGGCAACATCACACTGCGTGCGGGTGCTGTGGTGGGGGGGGGGGCATCATACTGGATGGGGGACCACATCATACTGCATGGGGTGGGACATCATACTGCATGGGGGGGACATCATACTGCATGGGGGGAGACACATCATACTGCATGGGGGGGGACACATCATACTGCATGGGGGGGGCACACATCATACTGCATGGGGGGGGACACATCATACTGCATGGGGGGGACACATCATACTGCATGGGGGGGACACATCATACTGCATGGGGGGGGACACATCATACTGCATGGGGGGGACACATCATACTGCATGGGGGGGGGACACATCATACTGCATGGGGGGGGACACATCATACTGCATGGGGGGGGACACATCATACTGCATGGGGGGGGACACATCATACTGCATGGGGGGGGACACATCATACTGCATGGGGGGGACACATCATACTGCATGGGGGGGACACATCATACTGCATGGGGGGGGACACATCATACTGCATGGGGGGGGGACACATCATACTGCATGGGGGGGGACACATCATACTGCATGGGGGGGGACACATCATACTGCATGGGGGGGACACATCATACTGCATGGGGGGGGACACATCATACTGCATGGGGGGGACACATCATACTGCATGGGGGGGACACATCATACTGCATGGGGGGGACACATCATACTGCATGGGGGGGACACATCATACTGCATGGGGGGGGGACACATCATACTGCATGGGGGGGGGGACACATCATACTGCATGGGGGGGACACATCATACTGCATGGGGGGGACACATCATACTGCATGGGGGGGGACACATCATACTGCATGGGGGGGGGACACATCATACTGCATGGGGGGGGACACATCATACTGCATGGGGGGGGCGACACATCATACTGCATGGTGGGGCGACACATCATACTGCATGGGTGGGGGGGCGACATCACACTGCGTGGGGGGGGGCGACATCACACTGCGTGGGGGGGGGGCGACATCACACTGCGTGGGGGGGGCGACATCACACTGCGTGGGGGGGGGGCCCCACATCACACTGCGTGGGGGGGACACATCAACACATCATACTGCATGGGGGGGACACATCATACTGCATGGGGGGGGACATCATACTGCATGGGGGGGGGACACATCATACTGCATGGGGGGGGACACATCATACTGCATGGGGGGGACACATCATACTGCATGGGGGGGACACATCATACTGCATGGGGGGACACATCATACTGCATGGGGGGGGGACACATCATACTGCATGGGGGGGGACACATCATACTGCATGGGGGGGGGACACATCATACTGCATGGGGGGGGACACATCATACTGCATGGGGGGGGACACATCATACTGCATGGGGGGGGGACACATACTGCATGGGGGGGGGGACACATCATACTGCATGGGGGGGGGGACACATCATACTGCATGGGGGGGGGCCACATACTGCATGGGGGGGACACATCATACTGAATGGGGGGGGACACATCATACTGAATGGGGGGGGACACATCATACTGCATGGGGGGGGACACATCATACTGCATGGGGGGGGGACACATCATACTGCATGGGGGGGGGGACACATCATACTGCATGGGGGGACACACATCATACTGCATGGGGGGGACACACATCATACTGCATGGGGGGGACACACATCATACTGCATGGGGGGGACACACATCATACTGCATGGGGGGGGACACACATCATACTGCATGGGGGGGGACACACATCATACTGCATGGGGGGGGACACACATCATACTGCATGGGGGGGGGACACACATCATACTGCATGGGGGGGGACACACATCATACTGCATGGGGGGGACACACATCATACTGCGTGGGGGGGACACACATCATACTGCGTGGGGGGGACACACATCATACTGCGTGGGGGGGACACACATCATACTGCGTGGGGGGGGCGACATCATACTGCGTGGGGGGGGGCGACATCACACTGCGTGGGGGGGGGCGACATCACACTGCGTGGGGGGGGGCGACATCACACTGCGTGGGGGGGCGGGGGCGACATCACACTGCGTGGGGTGAGGGCGACATCACACTGCGTGGGGGGAGGGCGACATCACACTGCGTGGGGGAGGGCGACATCACACTGCGTGGGGGAGGGCGACATCACACTGCCGTGGGGGAGGGCGACATCACACTGCGTGGGGGAGGGCGACATCACACTGCGTGGGGGAGGGCGACATCACACTGCGTGGGGGAGGGCGACATCACACTGCGTGGGGAGGGCGACATCACACTGCGTGGGGGAGGGCGACATCACACTGCGTGGGGAGAGGGCGACATCACACTGCGTGGGGGAGGGCGACATCACACTGCGTGGGGGAGGGCGACATCACACTGCGTGGGGGAGGGCGACATCACACTGCGTGGGGGAGGGCGACATCACACTGCGTTGGGGAGGGCGACATCACACTGCGTGGGGGTGCTGTGGTGGGGGACATCATACTGCATGGGGGGGGGACATCATACTGCATGGGGGGGGGACATCATACTGCATGGGGGGGGGGGGCATCATACTGCATGGGGGGGGGGGGACATCATACTGCATGGGGGGGGACATCATACTGCATGGGGGGGGGGACACATCATACTGCATGGGGGGGGGGACACATCATACTGCATGGGGGGGGGACACATCATACTGCATGGGGTGGGGACACATCATACTGCATGGGGTGGGACACATCATACTGCATGGGGGGGACACATCATACTGCATGGGGGGGGACACATCATACTGCATGGGGGGGGGGACATCATACTGCATGGGGGGGGGAGACATCATACTGCATGGGGGGGGGGGAGACATCATACTGCATGGGGGGGGAGACATCATACTGCATGGGGGGGACACATCATACTGCATGGGGGGCACATCATACTGCATGGGGGGGCACATCATACTGCATGGGGGGGCACATCATACTGCATGGGGGGGCACATCATACTGCATGGGGGGGCACATCATACTGCATGGAGGGGGCACATCATACTGCATGGGGGGGGCACATCATACTGCATGGGGGGGGAGACATCATACTGCATGGGGGGGGAGACATCATACTGCATGGGGGGGGAGACATCATACTGCATGGGGGGGGAGACATCATACTGCATGGGGGGGGAGACTCATACTGCATGGGGGGGAGACATCATACTGCATGGGGGGGGGAGGACATCATACTGCATGGGGGGGGGAGACATCATACTGCATGGGGGGGGGAGACATCATACTGCATGGGGGGGGAGACATCATACTGCATGGGGGGGGAGACATCATACTGCATGGGGGGGAGACATCATACTGCATGGGGGGGAGACATCATACTGCATGGGGGGGAGACATCATACTGCATGGGGGGGGGAGACATCATACTGCATGGGGGGAGACATCATACTGCATGGGGGGGGGGAGACATCATACTGCATGGGGGGGGGGAGACATCATACTGCATGGGGGGGAGACATCATACTGCACGGGGGAGGGACATCATACTGCACGGTGGGGGGGACATCATACTGCACGGGGGGGGGACATCATACTGCACGGGGGGGGGACATCATACTGCACGGGGGGGGACATCATACTGCACGGGGGGACATCATACTGCACGGGGGGACATCATACCGCACGGGGGGACATCATACTGCACGGGGGGACATCATACTGCACGGGGGGGACATCATACTGCACGGGGGGACATCATACTGCACGGGGGGGGCATCATACTGCACGGGGGGGGGCATCATACTGCACGGGGGGGGGCATCATACTGCACGGGGGGGAGACATCATACTGCACGGGGGGGGGGGGGAGACATCATACTGCACGGGGGGGGGACGTCATACTGCACGGGGGGGGGGGGGGACATCATACTGCACGGGGGGGGGGGACATCATACTGCACGGGGGGGGGGGACATCATACTGCACGGGGGGGGACATCATACTGCACGGGGGGGGGACATCATACTGCACGGGGGGGGGACATCATACTGCACGGGGGGGGGACATCATACTGCGTGGGGGTGCTGTGGGGGGACATCATACTGGCGTGGGGGGTGCTGTGGGGGGGACATCATACTGTGTAAGGGAGCTGTTGATCGAAGTACAAGAGCTGAATAACAGGAGCAGTATGATTTCTAAAGCATGTGTTTAGCAGTAGAACAAGTCACCATACTCCTGCTCAGTATTAAATGATACAAATAATATAAAACAATAAGAATTTGTTAATATAAAAGCAGAATTACCTCCTGTATTAGTTTGGCCCTCAACAACAGTCAGTCTCTCATTTGGCCCTTCAGAAAAATGAATTGCCCACCCTCTTAGGCCTCTTTCATACGTCCGAAGTGAAGGTGTGCTTGTGTCCGTGTGTGTGTACCCTGTGCTGTCCCATTGTTATCTGTGTGACATCCGGATAGCACACAGATGGCATGAGCTGGTATACTTACCTGTCCTCCGCCTCTGCTGTTGCTTCCAGATCCGCGGTGAGTGCAGTGAATATTCATGAGCATAATGAGCGGGCCAGGAAGCAAAAATAGAGGCAGAGATATTAGCAGCGGAGACAGGCAAGTATAAAAATTCTTTATTTTTTATGTGACCTGTGTTTTCTTCAGTATGTGTCACACAGATCACATCAGTGTTTGGTTTGTGTGAAATCCGTGCTGCCGGAGAAGAAACAGACATGTCGCCGTGTGGAGCACAGGGACACACGATCCTTGTGAAAACATGTACGTGTGCCCAGACCCATTGATTTTAATGGGTCTACGTGTGTGTCTCCGGTACGTGTGAAAACAGATATCACACGTACCGGAGACACGGATGTGTGAAGGAGGCCTTGGGAGTTTTTCTGACATTCAAAAACTCCATCTGCACAGCGACAGGGTAGAGCACACGCATCTCATAGAAGCTTTCACTCAGTTTAGCTAGAGGAAGACTCCGGTGGTACTTTTCATAAAGTGTCGTCTTTGACGTGTTTTTGATTATTTTTTTGCAGCATCTTATTTTTAAAAGAAACTATAAACTATTAGAGCTAGAGCCTTCAAAGGAGGAAAACCGCTAAAATTGCAGTATTCACATAATGGCCATAAATAGAGCAATTCCTCATTTTCAAACCCAACAGCTTGGCTTATCTGATGCCGGTTATAGTTGAGGTATTTGGAGGAATTTGAGCCAATTTTATATAAAAAAGATGGAGTTAATAATTGGTGACTTTTAACCTCTCACATTCATAAAATGTAAATCCACACTCCTTATGAGCAAGTATAGATATGCCCCAAACGTCATGCCAGCGTAACTTTATTTACTTAAAGGGATTGTCCACATTATAATATAATCCACAGTATAATATTTACAAATGTGTTGGGAAAGGAAGGAGGCCAATGTAGTAATATACGGTACATTCAGATCCTGCACAGATGAGGACTTGAAAGAAAACCCGATGTTTTCACCTAGGCTTAAAAATGTCCTGAAGTATACAGAGTATTCTGTTTTGGTTTTTTTTTTATAAAGGAGGATATGGATGGATATGTCACAATACATGATCCTCTGTCTGACTGACTATTTTCTGGACAGTTGAGTAATTTTGTTGGGGAAAGATATTTCACAAAAAAAGAAAAAATGGGCCCATGGCACCCCCAGGTGCCATGAGCCCCCCTTTTTTTGTAAAATATATTTCCCCCTGAGAAAGAAAAAAAAAAATGGCCGGAAGAAAGAGCTTGCATTGCCCAGAATTCGGTTTTCAGCAGCCATTATACATGTACAGTGGATGTGCATATACTACGTGCGTGGAGCGGGCTCAGGAGCTGTATATTTACAGCCATACCTGACTCTTTAGTACATGGAATCAGAAATGTCACAGATTGGGTTTTACAAAAGGAGCTGCCAGCAGAGGATCTTGATGATTTGCTTAAGTGCATTTGTACCACCTCGTGGCCTCGGCTGCAACCGCCAAGCCGCTCGGGTCCGGGCTCTTGTGTGTGTCGGTGGCTCGAGCGCCTCCGGACCCAGGGGTCACGTCGCTCTGGAAGGGTGTAGTGGCGGTGCACGCAGGGGTTGTGGTGGTGGTGGTGTTGTAAAGTTTGTGACGCCACCCACGGGTTGTGGTGATGGTGGACACCACCGCTGCGGTAAAGGTGCAGGGAGTCCCGGGAGCGGTGTAGGGGCGCAGCTAGGTGTTGACCCCTCCGTAGGTAGGGGATGTTGGTCCGGGGCCCGAAAGCGAGGGCTGGGGTGCAAGGGCAGTAATTGCGGTGCAGCGCGGTGCGGTGCCTGATGGCACTGGTGTACTCATGATTAAACCACACAGAGTCACTGGTAAACCAAACGGAATGATGAACAGGGCCCGCAGCCGGCTGCAGTTTCTCCAGATAGGTTGGTAATATTCGCCTTTCTCCTGCACCTGTATGTGATCTTGGCTACCGTGCCTGGGCACGGGTAGCCTGCTCCCCGGCGTATTTGTGTCGTAGGAGCCCGTTTGCCCGCAGACGCTGGCCCTGGATCTCTGGCGGTGGCTACTATCCGACGGGTTGGGCTGTTGCCTTCAATCGGGACTTAGGTGGGAATGAACCCCTGAGGTCCAGACCGCAATCAGTTGATTTGACTATGGTGGTGGCTTATAGCCTAGTTCGGGGTCTGAGTACCCTGCCTGGTGCTCCGGTATCCAGTTAGCTCCCCGGTTCGGTTCCGGCGGGCCACTACCCTGTCCCAGTCCCTTACGGTTCCACTGGTCATATTCCTGGTCTCCTGCAGGCGGCCACTGCCGTCTGCCTGCCTGACTGATCTGGGGTCCTAGGCTCCAACCCAGGCCCCAAGCAGAACTGAGCTCCTTTCTCTCCTCTCTCCTAACTTCATCTCCTTGTGTTTTCCTGCCTCAGGCCAGCAGACTCCTCATAGGGCGTGTCTTTCTGCCTGACTCCGCCCACCTGGTGTGCCTGTCTGACTCTGAGGGAGGCAATCAGGTCTTTTGGATGACTGCTGATACCTCACTGGGGTGGGGTGTATGTGGTGAGTGTAGTGACCTGTGACCCCTGGGTGTCCAGGGCGTCACACATTCAGTGTGGCAGAATAGTCCTCAGATGATCTGTATAACCTCATTGATAGCAGCAAAGGCTGTGCCGGGATTTCTGTTTGTGACCTTCATACTGGATACTAAATAAGTAGAGATGTTTTGTAAATGCAGTTTCCATTTTTCAGCATTTGCAGGTCATTAACATGTCTATTAATCCTGTGATTTTGATAATTCCATGTCTTTTCCTTCTTGTTGTAATCTCACTGTTGATGAGTGTATATACTGTAAATCTCCTGCAGGCAGAATGTTGGGGGCAAAGCCTCGAATACTAAAAGCACAAAAATCCAGAAAAGCAAGCTCCCCATGCTACAAGAAGCCAAAACAGGTTTCATTTCTGTTTTTTTCCCACCATTTGTGAACTGCTTATAAAGCTGATCTGTGTCGCCCTGGGCAAGCCAGGGGACACAGGTCACACACCACCACACCTTACATCCCAGGTAGGAACATCTAAGCTAACCAAAAATCCTTGTTGCCTTCCTCCAGAGGCTGATGATTCACACCAGGGAGTGGGCCAGGCGGTTGGTTCCGCCCACCGAGGAGGCCACAGCTCTGAAGGCGGGAGAAACCGGGCAGATAGAGTTTGGAGGAGGAAGTGGAAGGAGTGTGAGATTAGCCCAGGCAGGGCATGAGTGCAGTCGAGTCCAGTGAGGGACATGAAGGAGTAAACAACTAAGATGAGCTAAGGAAGTGAAAGTAGAAGTGAAGTGAAGTGGTAAAAGAGGAGAGCAAGAGTGTGACGGAGAAAAAGCCTGAGGTAGTCCAGCTGTGTGCAGGACAGGTCAGCAAGGTCAGCAACGGCGGTGACTGTCTGGAGGGGGACCGTTTGGAAGTTCCTGGAAGGATGCCGTAGGCTGTGTGCCCGGCGGTCTGGAGCAGTGTTCCGAAGGACAGTCAGCACCAGGGCAGGGGCCTCTCGGACCCCGGCAAGGCTTGGAGTCGCCATAATTTGCCGAATCCATCAGTGAAGGGGACGTAGATCCCCCAACAACCAAGTCCCGATTGAAGGCAACAGCCCAGCCAGTGTAAGAGAGACACCGCCACCGCCAAGGCACCAGTTTCTTAGGGCCAGCGCCTGCGGGCAAAGAGTAGAGCTCCCCCGGTCCAGCTTGAAGCCGGGGAGCGGGTTACCGGTGGGGACCCATCGCAACCAACAAGTACACAAAGGTGCAAGGAAGAGGGACATCACCGTCACCTACCGGGAGAGCAAGTGCAGCCGTCCGTGGGACCGTCTTACCAGCCGTTTGGTTTACCGCAAAAACTGTGTCAACGTCTCAGGCTGAGTGAGTACCACAGTGCCGCAAGGCACAGCGCTGCCCCCGCGTCCCTGCGCCCACCAGGCCCTGCACCTCCCAAACCATCACCGGGCCCCGGGATCACCAACCCCTACCCACGGAGGGGCAACACAACACCTGGCTGCTCCGCATCACCATCCCCAGGACCCCTGTACTGAGCAGCGGTGGTGAAATCACCACAATCGTGGGTGGCGTCACGGACAATAAACATTTCTCACACCCAACAAACCCCTTTCACTCACGGGCGAGGAGTGCCGCTCGAGAAGCCCCCGGGATCCGGACCACCGCTCGAGCCACCACTGAGCAGCAGCCGCCGGACCCGAGCAGAAGGGGTGAGCGTAGTGTGCTGACACCCTCCTCCCCGCCCGCGACAGATCCACTGTAGAGAAAAAGAAAGTCCTGCCACTCTCTAATATACTTTTGGGGGGCGAATCTAGGAAGACTTTCATGAGGCATCGAACTAGAAAGACAAATGGAATAGCGCTCGTCAGATCTATTCGGAGGCGCACGCTTATTAATAAATTTGGCGCATCTTTGAGCTGCGTTACTGAAAATGTGATGCGTCATCAGCGCCAATTAGTTGATTGACAGTTGGCCATTCCATCCCTCTACTAGGGTCCACCCACGTTTACGGGGGGGGGGGGGGGGGGGAGACCAGTGCAAAAGATGGGATATTTCCACAGCTTTACAGACTTTTTTGTTTTACATACTCAAAAAGTTCAACATTTTTACACCAAGAGAGACCCACCCAGGGGTCTGCAGCTGTATATCACTGACTGATAACCCTGAAATGCCCACATACTGCCCTATGTGCTATATCCACGCTGCATGGTGATGCCATATGAACACTTCGGCCTTGTGCCCACGTTGCTTTTTTCCTTGCTTTTTTTAATCAATAAAAGCAAGGAAAATGCATCCCAGCAGTCTATGAGAATCCTGACTTGCTGTGCACATGTTGCTTCTTTTTTTTCCTTGCTTTTTTTGTTGCTGAAAAAAAACGA
This sequence comes from Anomaloglossus baeobatrachus, assembly GCF_048569485.1. Taxonomy (NCBI): domain Eukaryota; kingdom Metazoa; phylum Chordata; class Amphibia; order Anura; family Aromobatidae; genus Anomaloglossus; species Anomaloglossus baeobatrachus. The sequence goes on along the minus strand of NC_134353.1, from coordinate 895,745,413 downwards.
CATATCAATTGCTGAAAACAAAACACTTTTAGGCCCTGTGCGTACGCTGCGGATTTACCGTGGATTTTGCCGCAGAATTGCTGCAGAAAATGTGTCTTACATTGCTGCAGTCATTCCCCAGCAAATCCAATGGGTTTTAAAAAATGCTGTGCGCACACTGCGTTTTTTTTATACCTGCGGATTTACCCGCGGATTTTCCGCTGCAGAATTAATGAGCATGTCACTTCTTTTCCGCAGCTACCTGCGGTTTTTGCCATAGATAATAATAATAATAATAATAATTTTATTCATTTATATAGCGCTATTAATTCCACAGCGCTTTACATACATTGTCAACACTGTCCCCATGGGGGCTCACAATCTAGAGTCCCTATCTGTATGTCTTTGGAATGTGGAGGGAAACCGGGGTACCCGGAGGAAACCCACACAACACAGGGAGAACATACAAACTCCTTGCAGATGGTGTCCTAGGTGGGATTTGAACCCAGGACCCCAGCGCTGCAAGGCTGCAGTGCTAACCACTGAGCCACCGTGCCGCCCATATAATGGTAAAAATCAGCAGGGACCAACTTGCGGAAAATCCGCGGCAAAATCGCATGTGGATTTCGCGGAGGTTTTGGTGCGTTTTTTTTACCGCGGGTACAGGATTCTTTAAGAGGGTCCGGATTTTCCTTAAGAAAAAGGCACTTTCTAATGCGCATATAGCCTTAAGGCGGCTTTACACGCAGCGATCTCGCTAGCGTGCGTACCCGCCCCCGTCGTTTGTGCATCACGGGCAAATCACTGCCCGTGGCGCACAATATCGCTCGGACCTGTCACACTACTTACCTGCCTAGCGACGTCGCTGTGACCGGCGAACCGCCTCCTTTCTAAGTGGGCGGTTCGTTCGGCGTCACAGCGACATCACTAAGCGGCCACCCAATAGAAGCGGGGGGAGGGGGCGGAGATGAGCGGGCGGAACATCCCACCCACCTCCTTCCTTCCTCATTGCTGCCGGCCGCAGGTACGGTGAGGTTCCTCGTTCCTGCGGTGTCACACAAATCGTTGTGTGCTGCCGCAGGAACGACAAGCAACCTGCGTCCTGCAACAGCAACGATATTTGGGAACTGGACAGCATGTCAACGATCAACGATAAGGTGAGTATTTTTGATCGTTAGCGGTCGCTCGTACATGTCACACGCAACGACGTCGCTAACGAGAACGGATGTGCGTCATGAATTCAGTGACCCCAACGACATCGCGTTTAAAGTGGCCTTTAGGCTCTGAGCACACTAGAAAAAGGATTTTTCTCAAGAAATTTCTTGAGTCTGAAAAATTAGCGCACTTGCATTCAAAAAACGCACCAATAACGCATGCGTTTTTGATGCGTTTTTTTCCGCAGGTTGGTCTCTGCGTTTTTTACCACTATCTATGGCAAAAAAACGCAGGTACCTGCAAAAAAAAGAAATGACATGCACATTCTTTTTCTCAAGAAATTCTGCAGAAAGAATTTTTTTGAGGAAAAAAACGCAGCGTGCGTACAGCTATTATTTTTTCCATAGGTTTTACTGGGGAATGTCTGCGGAACGATTACAACCATTTTCTCAAGACATTTCTGCAGCAAAAACGCAAAAAAATGCGGGTAAAACCGCAGTGTGCGCACAGGGCCTAATTCTCATTAACTGTGCACAATCCTATTAAGTTGCCCATAGTCTTATTTAGGGTTTCTTCACCCAAAACACTTTTTTCTTGTAAGTAACTTGATTGACTAAAGGGTTCTCTCACCAACAAAGTAAAATTTAAAAGTTAGATCTTAGAATAATAATTTACTTTTTAAAAATAATTACATTTTTTGAGACTAGGGAGGTTTTTTTCATTTTATTAGTATACTGCCTGCTGCCTCTGTTACTGACCACCTTTACAGTTGATCATAGGTGGCCAGTTTCCTAAGCAAGGAGTGCAGCGCTTACAAGCTCTTTCTAGTAAAATGTAAGTATTGCTCTAAAATCAGCAGGGTCAGCGTCAGTTCCTTGCACTCCTCTAATGCTAGAGAGACAAAGCTGCCACTGCTAACAAGATCAGAGACCACACGGTTCAGGCTGGCGGTGTGACCATACCAGGGTCCGAACTGTCAGTCATCAGGAGCACACAGATCCCCCGGCACGCAGAGGAGCGGTGCACTCCTGAAGATGAGACCAATCCTTTGCATAGAAAAAAAAAACAAAAAAACAAAAACCAGTAGGATTTTTGCTGAGTTTTTGATATTGGAGTATTTCTGCGCCTATTTTTTTTTATAAATTAGGTTATTAGTGTTTTGGGGTTTTTTTTTTTACAGGTGTTTTTATCACTTTGGTTTTTGTCTCTTGTTGGAATGTCATGTTTTAAATAAAGTTGTTTTGTTTTTGATACTTCCTGGTATTTGGCTTTGAGAAAACTTTATTGATACTGTCATGTGCGTATTACATGCATTGCTTGTGCGTTTTCTGTTACAGAGGCACACTTATCACATACATGGTTTGGTTTTTTTACCAGCGGATTTTTCCACATCTAATGCAATTCTATGGGGGAAAAAATCTGCACATTTAACTCAGCGTTCCTTACAGGGGAAATATACAGTATACAAAATGATACTCGTCAAACAGCGCTGCGCCTCAGTTTCTGCTGCTGCAAAAAAGCACAGTGTGCACGAGGTTTCTATAAATCCCGTATACTTCAGTGGAACTGTGCAGCAACAACAGGGAGCGTCAGAAACTCACCGAAAACTCATCGTGGGAACTTCTATAAAGTGTAGAAAAATAATCCCATAAAAAATGCTTGTAGGAATTCATAAATGGATTCCTTACAGATGACATCTGTATTTAGAGAGGTATCACTGTGTTATCGAACTTGTTACATAGGACTGCAGGTGACATCTACTACATTATATGTACTTGGAGATGTATCACTATCTGTGGTGTTACATAGGACTGCAGGTGACATCTACTACATTATATGTACTTGGAGATGTATCACTATCTGTGGTGTTACATAGGACTGCAGATGACATTACTACATTACCTATACTCAGAGTTATCACTGTGTTATTTATGGTGTTACATAGGACTGCAGGTGACATCTACTACATTATCAGTTATCACTGTGTTTTATCTGTGGTGTTACATTGGACTGCAGGTGACATCTACTACATTATCAGTTATCACGGTGTTATCTGTGGTGTTACATAGGACTGCAGGTGACATCTACTACATTATTGGTTATCACTGTGTTATCTGTGGTGTTACATAGGACTGCAGGTGACATCTACTACATTATCGGTTATCACTGTTATCTGTGGTGTTACATAGGACTGCAGATGACATCTACTACATTATCGGTTATCACTGTGTTATCTGTAGTGTTACATAGGACTGCAGGTGACATCTACTACATTATCAGTTATCACTGTGTGTTATCTGTGGTGTTACATAGGACTGCAGATGACATCTACTACATTATCGGTTATCACTGTGTTATCTGTAGTGTTACATAGGACTGCAGGTGACATCTACTACATTATCTGTACTCAGAGAGTTATCACGGTGTTATCTGCATTGTTATGATCTATCCCAAGTAATAAATCACAATTTATAGACAAATTCCTGTTTTCTGGGGCAGGAGATAAGCGTGACCATCCCCGGCAGCAGATCCATGTCCCTTCTTGTGCCTCCAGCTCTGTCCTTACCTTTCCGTGTGACCCAGGAGAGGATGATGTCCGCACAGGCTATAAGATTGCAATGGAAGGAGGGCTGTGCTCGATGCAACACAGAGCTGGGTGTGGCAGATCTGCAGCCAGGATTACACTGCCCCAGGCATTAGGTGGTTAAAATAAAAAAAAATAAATAAAAAGAAAATAATTCTATGTTCTTGCAATCAGCTGGTTGTAATCAAGACAATGTCTTAAAGGAACATTAGCTGAACTGAAAAGCTGATGAAAGGTCAGTGGTGAAATAAGAGCCTGTGATGATCGTCGTCACATGTACGGATGTAACCCTGAGCCCCGGAGGAATGTCAGCGGAGACGATGGCTGCCAACAACCGTCCTGTCCCGAGCAACAAGACTTTGAGGGCCTTCTTATAATACAGCTGCCCACATTTCTGGAATGTTTGAGAGTGTTTCCCTGTCAGAAAAGCTTTTCCTATAAGCTCCATTAGTAATAAAAAAAATCCCTCCTAGAAAGGCCTCCAACCGTCCCTGTAACGCCTCCGGTCCACCCCGGAATGCCCACTTTTGGGTGGGTTTTTCATAAAGCCACCACTTTTAGCTCAGATGTTTCAGGATCTGCGACACAGGGCATATGTGGTCCTCAGATACAGTAATCACGGGTGACCCGGCTTCCTCACACATCACACTCATGTCTACAAACATCACTCATGCTTTTCGGGGGGTAGCTGCCCTTTTGGCTTGGCAGAAAAAAGTTAACTATTTTGTTCCCCACCTGCATGAGCATTACGATGTCCTCACACAAGCAACTTGTGGCCTAATGCACACGATTTCAGTCTAGACATGTCCCACCTGGGGCTGAATCTCTGTCACAGGACTATATATTTAAAAGGGTTTCCAGTTTTTACAAACTTGCAATGGGAAGCCATGCTTCTAAAAGAAAAAGTATGCACAATTTATTAAAATGCTTATGTGACGCCCCTGGACTATCAGGTCGTCACAGGGTACTGCACAAGCTGCCCTCCCGTGCAGCAATTCGCCTCCCTCATTGTTCTGGGTCCCTAACTAAATGGTGTTGCCTTCAACAGCAAATCAAATCCTAGATGCACCCTGCACCACACCCACCAGACACACCAGTGGACGGCTTGAGTGGAATAGAGTCGCCCACTTGGGGGGTAAGGGAGGGGAAGTGAGGAGTGTGGTCACCAGTCTGTGAGTTGAAGGAGGGTTGGGAAGTAGCCCTCGAGCTGTGAGGAGCTCAGAGGAAGTCGGGAGTGGTGATTCCTGAAGTAACTATCTAGGTTGCAGACGGTGGTCTGGGCCTAGAAGAGTCGGACCCCCGGTCGCAGGGGAAAGTGGTGAGGCACTATCACTGGTCCGGGACCGAAGGCAGGACGGGTTACACGGACCCTAGGTTGGGGAGCAGCTTCATGCAACCCGACAATTCACCTGAGGAGAACGGAGCTTTTATGATCCGTTCCCACCTGCTCCAGAATCGGGGCATTAGTGCAACGAGGGCGATAGGACGTTCCAATCCAAAACGATTCAGAAAATCCCAAGCGTGAGCCCTAAGAGCAAGCTCCAATACTTAGCCATAGTAGGGAGCGGAGCCCGGCTAGTTCCATGCTACCGGGCCATTAAGTTGAAGTCAAACTAAGTGCCAGGAGGCAGGTCACGGATCACCAGGCAGCACCATTGGGGACGGGACCCGGACGAGCTCCCCTCAGCGGCAGCGGTACCCAGAGACTTGGTTTACCCGGTTGTCAGTTTCTGCTTATGAACTGAGTGAGTACGAGAGTGACCCCTGCACCCCACGGCACCCCTCACCGATTCCCGGGGCATCCCCCTACCCGTGGAGGGTTACAACACCTTGCTGCCCCACTTCATCACCCTGGGTACTCCCAACGGCAGCGGCGGTACTCCCCAAATTACCGTACGCCACGGGTGGCATCACGAACTACTTATCAACTCCCCTGTAAATATCCCCCCCTTATATTTGAGGAGTGGCCGCACAACCCCCGGAGACCCTCGAGCCACCAGCGAACCCGGATCCGAGCAGCCCAGCTGCTTCCACGGGGGCGGCACACTTATTTAATAAAAATATGTTTGTACATACTTTATTATATCTTTTCATGGGACAGCACTGAAGATCTGACCCTGTGATACAATGTACAGTGTCAGTGTGCAGCTTGTATAACAGGGTAAATTTGGTGTCCTCTAACTCAACACACAGCCATTAATGTCAAAACCGCTGGCAACAAAAGTGACTAAACCCCTAAGTGAAAACGGACAAATTGTGCCCAATTTTCCCTCCCCAGTGTCATGTGACTTGTGACGCCCTGGCAAAACCAGGTAGTCACAAAAGTTGTACATCCTCCTTGTTACCACCAGAAACCCACACTCAGGCATAACACACAGCCATTAAACCGTAGCCACCCCCTCATGATAATAAGGGCACACCAGTGGGCGAGATCAGGCGGATGAGAACGCCCACCTAGGGGTCCTGAGGTGTCAGGGGCGGGAACACAACGGAACAGTCTGAGTCAGAGAGAAGTGAAGTTCAAATTGAAGTGTGGAGAGCTGACAGCAGTGTAGTCCGGGGTAGTAGCCCTTGGACTACCCGGCTAGATGTCAGACAGTGAACAGGGCCACAGGCGACGGAGTTCCAGTCGCGGGAGACCTAAAGTGGACCGAGGCAGGGTTGTAGCCTGCCGGTGCCGACAGCGGGAATCCGGTCCGGAGGCCGTGCACAGTCGGGGTGCCTGGACCCTAGGGTGAGGAAGGTTGCAAGCCCCTCTCCAATTAACCAGCCGGGGACAAGGTTCCAGACTTTGTTCCATTAACTGCCCAGATAGAGCGAAACAGAAGCCCAACGCGGGGGATAGGGTGTCCGTCAGAACCCACTGAAATCCCAAGGGGCAGCTTTCGCGGTCCACAGCTCCCAACACACACAGAACCAGGAGTGGACTTCTCCGTTCCATGCAAAGTCGTCCAGAAGGAAAGCCAAACACAAAGTGCAGGAGAAAGGGATACTTGTTGATTAACCTGGGTGCGGTACCCGAATGCGCCCCCCCTAAGGCAGCCGGCCACTGGCAACTTGGTTTGCTATTGGACTTGTGTGAAATTACTGAACTGTGAGTACACCATTGACCCCTGCTCCAGCCCGGCGTGCCACCTCCAGCAGCCATTACTCCCATGTTCAATCCTCGGGCCCCGGGACTACACCTCCCCTACCCGTGGAGGGGATCCCATCTTGCTGCCCTACTCCATCAGCCCCGGGCGCCCCATCACCAGGCAGCGGCGGTGCCACCATCCCTCACCGCAACCCACGAGTGGCGTCACAGACACAACACCTCCCTTGTAAATATCCCCTTTCCGACGGTTGTGAGGATGGGCGGCCATGTGAGCCCGGGTTCGGTCACCACTCGAGCCGCAGCAGCGAACCTGGATCCGAGCAGCCCCCCGATAAGAAGCAGCAGTGGCCCCTGCCCACAACATGACTCATGAGTGTTACCAGGTGTCAGGGCAGGTAAGGAGATGGTCGTCGTTTCTGCAGTGTCACACATAGCGATGTGTGCTGCCGCAGGACCGACGAACAACATCGTACCTGCAGCAGCAACGATATTAAGGAAATGAGCGACATGTCAACGAGCAACGATTTTCATGTTTTTGTGCTCGTTGATAGTCGCTCATTTGTGTTACACGCTGCGATGTTGGTAACGGCGCCGGATGTGCGTCACTAGCGACGTGACCCCGACGATATATCGTTACTGATATCGCAGAATGTAAAGCCCCCTTAAGCCTTTTCTAAAGATGATGCACAAGAACATCTAGAAACAGTTTGCTGAAGACAAGCAGACTAAAGGCCGCTTTACAAGCTGCAATATCGTGACCGATATCGCTAGCATGGGTACCCGCCCCCATCGGTTGTGCGACATGGGCAAATCGCTGCCCGTGGCACACAACATCGCCCAGACCCGTTACACTACTTACCTGCCCTGCGACGTCGCTGTGACCGGCAAACCGCCTCCTTTCTAAGGGGGCGGTTCGTTCAGCGTCACAGCGACGTCACAGCAGTGTCACTGAACCGCTGCCCAATAGAAGTGGAGGGGCGGAGATGAGCGGGACAAACATCCCGCCCACCTCCTTCCTTCCGCATTGCGGGCGGGAGGCAGGTAAGGAGGGGTTCCTCGTTCCTGCGGTGTCACACGTACGGATGTGTGCTGCCGCAGGAACGAGGAACAACATCGTTACTGCTGCAGCAATGATATTCGAGAATGGACCCCCATGTCACTGATGAGCGATTTTGTACGTTTTTGCAACGATACAAAATCGCTCAAAGGTGTCACACGCAACGGCATCGCTAAAGCGACCGGATGTGCGTCACAAATTCCGTGACCCCAACGAGATCGCTTGAGCGATGTCGCAGCGTGTAAAGCGGCCTTAAGGACATGGATTACTGGAATCATGTCCTGTGGGCTGATGAGACTAAGATAAACTTATTTGGTTCAGATGGTGTCAAGTGTGTGTGGCAGCAACCAGGTGATGAGGACAAAGATAAGTGTCTCTTGCCTGCAGTCAAGCATGGTGGTGATAGTGTCATGGTTTGGTGCTGCATGAGTGCTGTGGAGGACTACTGTTCTTTGTGGGAACATGAATGAGGACATGTACTGTGACATACTGAGGAAAAACATGACCCCCTCACTTTGGAAAGTTGGCCGCAGGGCAGTATTCCAACATGGTAATGACCCCAAACACACCTCCAAGATGACCACAGAGTAGCTAAAGAAACTGAGGGTAAAAGTGCTGGACTGGCAAGGCACCTCCAGACCTAAACCCTATAAATTATTTGTGGGGCATCCTTAATCATAAGGTGGATTACTGCAAGCAATCTAATATCCACCAGCTCCAGGATATCGCCCTGGAGTGCAAGAGCGATTCCTGTGAAGCTCTAGTGAACTTCATGCCCAAGAGAGTTAAGGCAGTGCATGAAAATAATGGTGGTGTCATACCCTCGTCCGCAGGGTCGGTCTCCCCTGGGCAGGGAGATAGACATTTTCCCTGCACCTCTGTTCCTGCCTCTGGCTCAGCTCCCGTTGCTGGTTCCACTGCTACTATGCGCTGTGTTACTCATCCTATTCGCAGTGCTGTGTATTCACCCGCCTCCTTCTCTTCCCGGATGCTGCGTTTTCTCAGCAGGTGCTCTGGGAACGCGCTTAGGCAGCATGCGCCGCACTCTGCTGTAATTTAAAAGAACAGTACACCTGTTCTTTGTTGCTCTGATTCTGATTGCAAGATTGCTCTGTGTTTATAAGGAACTTTTTCCCTATAGGTGGTGCTTGGGCAATGTGCTCATTCCTTAGGAGCCTTACTAGGGTTCAGGTCCTCAGCTGCAGTGCTCTGTGTTCTCTGACTGTGCTCTGCTCTGCAAGATACTTACCTCTCTCTCTCCACAGAATCTACTGCAGCCGGTCAGTCATACCTGGCTTCACTGCTTGCCTCGGATTCCACTTCTGCTGTGTTTACCTCCATGATCTTTCTGAAACCCTCTGGATTCTTTCAATACCTGGATCCGCTTCGCCAGGAAGGTGCAGAGCATTTTGGATTCTTTCAACTACTGGATCAGTTTCCCTTGGATGGTGCAGTGTGTGGCGTCCTGGACAAGCCAGGACGTCACAAGCACTACACCAACACACCCCACACTCCCGGTCAGGCACACCAAAGTCAAACAAAAACCCTTGTTGCCTCCCTCCAGGGGCTGATGTCCACACCAGGGGGTGGGCCAGGCGGTTGGTCCCGCCCACCGAGGAGTTCACAGTCCTGGAGGCTGGAAAAGAGGCAGATCAGTTAGGGAAGTGGAGAGGAAAGTGGTAAAAGAGCAGTCTGAAGTTGGTCTGGGTGTGTGGCCCGGACGATACAGCAAGGTTGGCAGATGGTGGTGACCGTCTGCAGGAGAGGCCTATTGGAGCCAACCGTAAGGACCGTGGACGGGCGGTGGCCCGGCGGTACCGGACCGGTACGCAAAGAGAAGCCAGCACCAACCGACAGGGCTTACGGACCCCGACAAGGCTAGGAGTCGCCGTTGAAATTGTCAAATCCGTTAGCGAAGGGAACCTCCGGGGTTTCCCAGCAGCCAAGTCCCGACAGAAGGCAACAGTCCAACCGAGAGAGGGAAACACAGTCACCGCCAAGGCTACAGTTCCCAGGGCCAGAGCCTGCGGGCAAAAGGGGCTCCTTCAGCAACCTTCAAAGCTGGGGAGCGGGTTACTGGTGGGAACCCATTGGAACCGTTTACACTACACAGGTGCAGGGAAAGGCAGTCACCATCAACCTGCCGGGAGGAGAAACACCGCAGCCGTCTGTGGGACCCGTCCATCCAGTCGTTTGTTTTACCGGAGACTTTGTGTACATCATTGGCTGAGTGAGTACCACCGTGCTGTGCGGTACAGCTCTGCCCCCGCGACCCTGCACCTCACCAGGCCCCGTAACCCGCCTGCCATCCATCCCTACCCCTCACCGGGCCCCGGGACAACCAACCCCCTACCCACGGAGGGGAGAACTAACATCAAATCTGCTCCCTGTCACCGCTCCCGGGATCCCCGTCCAGAGCAGCGGTGGTGTCACCAAAATCACCACAACCGGGGCCCGGTGATGGGGTAGGGATGGATGGCAGGCGGGCTACAGGGCCTGGTGAGGTGCAGGGTCGAAGGGGCAGCGCTGTGCCGCACGGCACGGTGGTACTCACTCAGCCCAATGATGCACACAGAGTCTATGATGAAACAAACGGCTGGATGGACGTGTCCCACAGGCGGCTGCGGTGTTTTTCCCTGACCCCAGGTTGGTAATGTAAGTCCTTTCTTGCACCCTCTGTACGCTCCTCCTGCGCTCCGGTTTTCAGCTGGCTCCCCGATTCAGTACCGGTGGGCCACCGCCCAGCCCCGGCTACCTGCAGTTCCACCAACTGTCTGCCCGGCTCCCTACAGACGGCCACTACCGTCTGCCTCACTCTCTACACGGGGGCCCTAGGCTCCAACCTAGGCCCCAGTCTGCGTCTGCCTCTCTGCAGACCTCCTCTCTCTTCCTCTCCTAGACTTGTCTGGGCTGTTTCCTGCCTCAGGCCAGCTAAACTCCTCGGTGGGCGTCTCCATCTCCTGACTCCGCCCACCTGGTGTGTCTGTCTGAGCCCGAGGAAAGGAATCAGGTTTCACTGGGGATGTCTGCTGTGAAACTGCTGGGGGTGGGGGTGTGTGTGTGTTGTTCTCTGTGGCCCCTGGCTTGTCCAGGGCGCCACATTCCCCATTAAATGCAGACCGTCCGCGGGCTGCCCGTCCATCACCGGTTTTATTTTTCTCTTTTAACTGTAAAAGATTAGAACATTAAACACAAGCATTACTTTGCAAACTTCCCACAACGGGAGGCACATCAAACATTAAAACAGTTTTAATAATAACAATGGAACGTGTCCTTCAGTCACCCACCCAAACAACCTGGCCCTGATGCTGCCCCTAAGAAATGGGAAGCACCCCTTGACCCCAGTCCAGAACCAGGCTGCCCAGATAGTTAACGGGATGGGTGCTTCGCTGCCGTTGCGGCCGGGCGGACTGCCGGAGCCGTCGTCATCTCCGTCGCGGCCGGGCAGACTGCCAGGGCCGTCGTCATCGGCGGTGCGGCTGGGATGGAAGCCGGGACCGGTGGCAGGGCGGTGACAAAGGTAAGACCTGGGCCCTCCCTCACAGACGCTGCGAGCTCCGCTACCGGTGACAGAGGTAACGGGTCGGTCGGGGCGTTGGCCGCGGGCACGGGCACTGAGGTTTCAGCGGTGCCGGACGGACGGGACATCTCGTGCAGCGGTGTTCCAGGAACCAAACACTGGCAGAGTCCTGGCGTCCCTGCTTCCACAGCCGCGGTTCACATGCGGCCGGACGCCATCCCGTCCCCCTTAGTCTCTTTTTAGCACTTCCTTCTTCAGGGAGCGGGGCTCCACTTTTGCGCCTTTCCTGCTCAGGGAAGACGCTCGAGCGGGAAATTTTTCGCGCCCAAGATGGCGGCTTTGCAAAATTTTCGGCCGGACACCTCCGGCGGTAACAAGGCGCACCTCTACTAAACGGCAGAGCGGTAGGATCCTGTTCGTGACGCCAAATGTGTCGCCCGGGGACCAGGGGTACTCAGATCCGGGCCACGGGGTCACTTCTGTGGGTATCACGGTGGCGTGACCCGGTCTGTGATCCCAGGCTCCACAGTAAAAAGGGGATTAGGTAAGGGAGATTGTCCGTGATGCCACCCACGGTTGTGGTGATTTTGGTGACACCACCGCTGCTCTGGACGGTGATCCCGGGAGCAGTGACAGGGAGCAGCTTTGATGTTAGTTCTCCCCTCCGTGGGTAGGGGGTTGGTTGTCCCGGTGATGGGGTAGGGATGGATGGCAGGCGGGCTACAGAGCCTGGCGAGGTGCAGGGTCGAAGGGGCAGCGCTGTGCCGCACGGCACGGTGGTACTCAGTCAGCCCAATGATGTACACAGAGTCTCTGATGAAACAAACACAAAATGGATACAGCCGCACACTAAATGCCATCATGATGGCATTTAGTGTGCGGCTGTATCCATTTTGTATTTGCTAGGTTTTTTCAGCTGGCACCTATACACACTTGTAGGATGTGCAGGTCAGTCTTTTGAAATATCTGATGAAACAAACAGCTGGATGGACGGGTCCCACAGGCGGCTGTGGTGTTTTTCCCCTGACCCCAGGTTGGTAATGTAAGTCCTTTCTTGCACCCTCTGTACGCTCCTCCTGCGCTCCGGTTTTCAGCTGGCTCCCCGATTCAGTACCGGTGGGCCACCGCCCAGCCCCGGCTATCTGCGGTTACACCAACTGTCTGCCCGGCTCCCTGCAGACGGCCACTACCGTCTGCCTCACTCTCTACACAGGGGCCCTAGGCTCCAACCTAGGCCCCAGTCTGCGTCTGCCTCTCTGCAGACCTCCTCTCTCTTCCTCTCCTAGACTTGTCTGGGCTGTTTCCTGCCTCAGGCCAGCTAAACTCCTCGGTGGGCGTCTCCATCTCCTGACTCCGCCCACCTGGTGTGTCTGTCTGAGCCCGAGGAAAGGAATCAGGTTTCACTGGGGATGTCTGCTGAGAAACTGCTGGGGGTGGGGGTGTGTGTGTGTGTTGTTCTCTGTGGCCCCTGGCTTGTCCAGGGCGCCACAGACACGCTCGCCATGCTCGGGTCCGGGGCTTCTGCTGCTGCTGCTCGGTAGTTTGAGCGGTGGACCGGACCCGGGGACTCGAGCAGCGCTCCTCACCCGTGAGTGAAAAGGGGTAGTTTGTTTAGGGAGATTGTTCGTGACGCCACCCACGGGATGTGGTGATGATGGCACCACCGCTGCTGATAACGGGGATCCCGGGAGAGATGGTAGGGTGCAGCTGAGATGTTGTCACTTCTGTGGGTAGGGGTTGGTGATCCCGGGGCCTGGTGGTAGTAACGGGGAGGCCGGATGGCTGGGGTGCAGGGTGCAGGGGCAGCGTGGTGCCGGATGGCTCTGATGCACTCACTCAGACAATGACAGAGTCTCTGGTAAACCAAACGGCTGGATGGACGGGTCCCGCAGCCGGCTGCAGTGTTGTTATTGTGCCCTCCCCGGACGGCTGATGGTGGCTGTCTTTCTCTGCACTTTTTAGTAAGTTCTTGACTCCTGTGGTTGCCCACCGGTAGTCCGCTCCCCGGCGTATAGGTGCCGTAGGAGCCCGTTTTGCCCGCAGGCGCTGGCCCTTGGATCTCTAGCTTGTGGCGGTGGCTGTATATCCTCTCTGGGTAGACTGTTGCCTTCAATCGGGACTTGGTAGTTGGGAAACCCCTGGGGTTCCTGTCACATTCGGATTTGACTATTGACAGCGGCTCCAAGCCTGGTCGAGGTCCGATGGCCCTGCCTGTGTGCTTAGCTTCACTCCGTTCCCCGGTCCGGTACTGGCGGGCCGTCGCCCAACCCCGGTCCTTACGGCTCAGTGGAGTTCCACTAACTCCTGCAGACGGCCACTACCGTCTGCCAACCTAGCTGGTAGTGTCTGGGCTCCGACCCAGACACCCAAGTGTTCACTCCTCTCACTTCCACCTCCTAAACTGATCTGACACTTTTCCCGCCTCCAGGCCTGTGAACTCCTCGGTGGGTGGGGCCAACCGCCTGGCTCCGCCCCACCTGGTGTGGACATCAGACCCTGGAGGGAGGCAACAAGGGTTTTGTGTTTGGCTGGTGTATCTGCCTAGGGTGGGGGTGTGTGTGTTGGTATGTTTGTGACTACCTGGCTAGTCTAGGGTGTCACACTGCCACCGCTCACCCGATGGTCCAGATGGCCTCAATGGCATGACAGGTTGCTACACAAAATAGTGACACTTTGGACACAATTTGCCCATTTTCACTTAGGGGTGTACTCATTTTTGTTGCCCATAGTTTTAAGATTAATGGCTGTGTGTTCAGTTATTTAGAGGACACCAAATTTACACTAGTGTACAAGCTGTACATTTGTGATGAGTGAACACTAAAATACTCAAGGACTCAGTACGCAAATTGAGCACATGGAACTCCTGGAGGGGCTTGATTCAAGTACCAAGTATAATGGAAGTCAAAGGAAACTTGAGCATTTTTATGGAAACCCCCCCCAACAGGAGGGTCACAGGAAAATCGCTGAAATGGATTGAAAGAGTGCTTAAATGGAATGGGAACAGCATGGAGAAGACGCAATTCTGACTATCATGTCGCTGTTCTGCCAACAAGTGTTTCCAATGCTGTAGTTCAGTCTGCCCTATCACCCAGCGGATGTATCTATTTAAACCTTCCCTGTTCTTGCATTTTCTGCTGGTGATATTTCTGAAGTGCACCCTGTTTGAAATTACAGCCTGTCTGGCAAATGCTCTCTTGGCAGACTGTTATGTACTGATGGTGGTTCTGGTTATGTATTCATGTACTGATGAGGGTTGTGATGCGATGTTTCTGTAGTGATGGGGTTCTAGTGACGTATTTTTGTGCTGTTGTTGCTTCTGATCCTGTACATGTGTAAAAATCCATGACTTGTAAGATTACATGGCTATGGAAATAAAGTAATATGCCATCTGACAAGTTAAGTGTTAAGAGATGTTTTGTTGGAATGTTCCCGGTAGTATGCATACTTGCACTCACTTGATCTTCCACTGTTGCCAAACTGATTTCTTGCCCCAGGTGTGTTGAAAGCCTAGACCTGCCACTACTATGAGAGTCACTGTATAAATTGAGTACACAATTATTAGGCAATTTGCATTTTTATTCATTCATTTTATTATTAAGCAACTACTATGCTGATGGTCAATCCAAAAGGTGAATCCAAACCTGAAACCTCAATATTTAATAAAAGTGAGGTTATGTCTTTATCAGGTTCATATCTGTGTGCATAATTATTGGGCAAGTATTAGTATTTGTGTGCACAATTATTATGCAAGTACAAGAAAAACATACATTTTATCATCTCAATTGTTTATTTTCAATGGTTAAAGTGAAAATAATAACCAAACAACTCAAAATGTACCCTTTTTGCCAATAATGATCATAAATCGTCCATTCTTGGAGTCTGTCAGTTTCTTAATCCGTTGACTACCAACATTTTGGCCAGTACCAACCACAGCCTCCCAGACACTGTTCAGACAGATTACTTTTCATTCATTGTAAATCCTCCATTTAATAAGGGCCCACAATTTCTCAATAGGGTTAAGGTCAGATGAGGAAGGGGCCAAGCCACTGATCTTTCATCTTAAAGGCCTTTTACTGTCAGCTGAGCAATGGAGTACTTGAAAGCATGCGATGGAGCATTGTCCTGAATATAAATCCAAAGAAGCTCAACGCATAATAAAGAGGTCATTAAGTTGGTACATGTGGAGCACCCCACGGGGTCCTGGGAATACTCGTCCGGTGAGGGTCAGGGGATATCACGGGTGGCCCTGCCCGGTTTCGTGACCCAAGGTGTCCACGAAGAGATGGAGGATGGGATGTTGGTGGGGAGATGAGGATGAAGGGGTTGAGGATGTTGGGAGTTGTTGTCTCGTGACGCCACATGTGGTGTGCGGCCAAAGAGTAGCCGCTGCTGTGGGTGCTGTCCTCTGGGGCGGATGGTGTCGCAGCTCGGATGGTTCGGCTCCCCACAGGTAGAGCTAGGCCCCAGGGAGGATGATGGGAGTGGTAGTAGTGGCTGTTGGCACCAGAGTGTGGGGCAGCAGCGCTGGCAATGACGGACTGACACAGTTGTTGCAGTTCAAGAGTTCAAGGTCTTATACTCACATTCCGGTTGTCACCCTTGGAGTGCTGGTCTCTGCCATGATGGGCCCCAGCCGACCCCAGATAATTCGGAGGTCACTGCCGGTGTTCCCTCTGTGTGTCCTTTCTTGTCGGGGTCCCTCCAATCTCGTGGATGGAATGCGGAATGGTCTGTGGGTGTTTCCTGCACTCTCCGCAGACCCTGGAATCCCCTGTAGCTGTGTAGAGCCTAGGCTGAGCTACCTGCTCCAAGCTGCGGGTCTTGCAGTGCTCCAGAAGTATGAAGAAGAAAATGCCTGGACTGAGGTCCTGACTGTTCTCCTTACCCCAAGTTGTGCCGGGGTTAACTGCTCAAGTGTGAAGGTGCTCCTTCCGTTTCCCAGTGGGAATGCACCTGACTGTGTGTGGTTTGTGAATGTGGTGAACACCAGCAATTAACCTCTTCCTTACCCAGGATGAGTACTGCACCTTAAGTGAGATGCAGTACCCTGTGGTGACTGATGCCTCAGGGGCGCCACATTCACCCACAGCAAATTGCAGCACTCCTGGTCTGCAATAAAACAGAATTAGAACACCACAGTTTTTGTTATGCAGAAAAAACATGTAAACAATCTTCCCTTTATGGGAGGTATTATCAACTCGATCATATCAAATCAGCAGAGTAATCAATTACAACATATAAAGAACAACTCTTTGCATATGGAAACATTTACTCTTTCTTGGCTGCTGGTTGTGCTAGAGGGCTGATCCCAACCCCCTGGCTCTGGAAACCCAAGGGACATACTCCAGCATAATGTCCAGCCTTGTCACAGCGCCGGCTGATCTGCTGCCCATCAGTGTCGTAACGATCAGGAATCTGAAGCAGCGGGTTTCCCCCGCGTCGCCGACAGGTGAGGTCATCAGCACTGGAGGTCAGTTCAATGGTTGCAGGTTGCTGAGCCCCTTGCTTGGATTGCACCACTTTGGTCCAAGTAGCTATACCTTTAATCAATTCCAGGATCTGAAGCCGCAGTTCATTGATGGAGTCCTTACGCAAGGTTTGTTCCCTGGCTTCAAATGTCACCGATGTAGCTGGCACCAACTCCAGTTGCTGAAACAAGGCACTGCAGTGATCCGGTTCACGCAATGCCCGGATGGCCCGATCTTTGAACTCTGCAAAGCTGAGGTTAGGAATTTTGCATGGACATGTCCTTGTAGGCACAGGTTTTCCAGCAGTGGGGCTCTCCTTTGTGCTCTTTCTGGGCTTCACCCATGCTTTTGCGCTCTTTTTGGGTCCCGCCCACGATGACATGCCCCTTCTATTCTCCCCGCGCGGAATGGTTAATGGCGACTGTCTTTTTCAATAAATATGTTTTGACACAGTTCTATAAGGCGCACAGTACCCGTTTTTGCGGGCACGTTATCCTGTTCGTGATGACAAATGGAGCACACCACGGGGTCAGGGGATTACTCGTCATTGGGCCGATGAGGGTCAGGGGTTGTCACGGGTGGCCCTGCTCGATTTCGTGACCCCGAGGTGTCCACGAAAGGGAAAGTGGAGAAGGATGATGGTGGGGAGATGAAGGGGTTGAGGATGTTGGGAGTTGCTGTCTCGTGACGCCACCTGTGGTGTGCGGCCAGGGAATAGCCGCCGCTGCGGGTGCTGTCCTCTGGGGCGGATGGTGTCACAGCTCGGATGGTTCGGCTAACCACAGGTAGAACTAGGCCCCAGGGAGGATGATGGGAGTGGTAGTGGTGGCCGTTGGCAGCGGAGCGCGGGGCGGCTGCATCGCCAATGATGGGCTGACACAGTTGTTGCGGTTTAAGGTCTTTTACTCACAGTCCAGTTATCACCCTTGGAGTGCCGGTCTCTGCCGTGATGGGCCCCAGCCGATCCCGGATAATTCGGATGTCACTGCCGGTGTTCCCACTGTGTTTCCTTTCTTGTCGGGGTCCCTCCAATCTCGTGGATGGAATGTGGAACGGGCTGCGGGTGTTTCCTGCACTCTCAACAGACCCTGGAATCCCCTGTAGCTGTGTAGAGCCCGGGCTGAGCTACCTGCCCCAAGCCGCAGGTCTTGCAGTGCTCCAGAAGTGTGAAGAAGAAAATGCCTGGACCGAGGTCCTGACTGTGCTCCTTACCCCAAGCTGAGCCCAGGGTTAACAGCTCAAGTGTGAAGGTGCTCCTTCCGTTTCCCCAAGTGGTGCCCAACCCCCCAGGTGGGTGTCCTAGTGACCGGGAAAGTCCCATGCCTCGTGATGGCCACCCCCATTTCTACCCTAGGCCAATCCCAGTGGGAAAGCATATGACTGTGTGTGGTTTGTGAATGTGGTGAACACCAGCAATTAACCTCTTCTTTACCCGAGATGAGTACTGCACCTTAAGTGAGATGCAGTATCCTGTGGCGACTGAAGCCTCAGGGGCGCCACACTCCTCCACAGCGAATCCAAGCACGTCCGCGGACTGGAAAGAAAACAATACAATGGTTGTGACTGCAAAATTTTGTGATGCTGTAAAATATTAACATTTCTTCCCTTTATAGGAGGCATGGTTTCTTGAACATTACAAACTCTTACATTTTCTACATTATAACATGTAAAATTCTTGGTACTATAAAAGTCAATAAAACATTCACTTTTGCACCTTGCATGGTTTCAATTAAGTGCAACATTTAGGAAAAGGCATCAATATGGGGGACCTGCCACAAACCCCCAACGTAGGCTCTGGGGGTGCTTCAGAGCGTTCCAGACCACTCTTCGTTGCTTCCGCACGCACGACAGGTTTTGTGTCCTGTGGTCATATTAATTCTGATAGGGAGCACCACAGGTGCAAATTATTTACAAGCAAAGTTTTGACCACCCATAGTTCAGTGATCCAGGTGACCATTAAACAAAAACTGGATTAACAAAGATGCATTTTTAATATGGGTAGGGATACTCCGGATCAGTAGGCATTCCAGAGCTTGCTCCCAAAGTCTGGGTACATTTTTCCACTACTCGAAAAGTACAAGCTGGAATAGGCTCCTGGCGGGAGACTGGGACTGGGTTCTGCTCCAAGACCATCGCCCCCGGATGATACAGCCCCACATCCAGGGCGTACCAGCCCTGCTCTCCCTTGTGCCGATTGTAAATCACAACGTCTCCTGCATAGAGGTCACAACCCGGGCGTCTCTTATCCAGGTGGGCCTCAACATCCCGCCAAGAGACGAAGATCTCCTTGGACATTCCCGGCAACAAGACAAAGTCCCATCCTTTTTCCAGGTCGAACCAGCCAACCATTTCCTTCCTCAGCAGTCCTGGGCCGATGAATGGGCCTTCCGGAGCTGCTTTGCGGCCATGTTTCGGACCTCTATCGCCTCCCAGCGGGCCCGCCGCTGCTCCTCCTCGGCTGCCAATTTTGTGATCATCGACTGGCACGCCTCTTAGTTACTGCTCGACACCGTGCTGGTACTGTCTCCGGGGTACGGCAGTGGGTGACAAGGGTGGATGGCAGTCCTCCCCAAGCCACACATGACGGAGTTGGACCACGGGCCACGGTTTCGCTTGCGGCCTGGAGGTGAGGCTCACTGGTCTGAGCCGTTGTTGCGGGAAGCTCGGTGTCGTCAGCTACTGGGTCAGGAACAGTGTTTTTATAATGTCAAAAGGCGGCCCCTTCTCATAATTTTTATAGGGCATTTCTTCCATGACATCGCCCATGCCCTGACCAACACAGATAGGTTGCATCAGCAATATAATAGAAGGACTGTAAAGCAATGTACCCTGACTATATTCCTCTGATCCAAACCTATCCCTCCTCCAGCAGCCATCCCTACACTGAATGCAGGTAACAGCGGTATTAATAGTAAAAAGAAAAGATGTCTGAAAAGGACTTTTGGTTGTAGCAGCAAGGACTGTAAGGCTAGGATCCCTGCCTACATACCTCTAATACACTAACCTGTCTCCAGAAACTCACCCTACACTAAATGCAGAATAAGGGCACTATAATTAGATAATAGAATTGATTTTTTAGGTAGCACCAGCATAGTCTGTAAGGCTAGAATCCCTGCACACAGGACTCTAATCCTTCAGAAACTGTCACAATTGTACCATAGTAACTGGCAGTAGGGGCTCCTAAACTGGTCCTCAGGCTGGGGGACCCAATCTGTCCCTTCTGGTACTTCTGAAGGTGAAGAGGTCTAGAATACTAGCGTAGCCCTGACTCCTGATCAACCCTATGTCTAATACCTCTGTGACGCCCTGGCAAAACCAGGTAGTCACACAATAGGCCCCCGCATAACACCTTCCTTCACCTAGCTAACACACAGCTGACCTGAAACCCTAGTCACCCCCCTTTAGGGCAAGACAGGCACACCAGTGGGCGGGACCAGGCGGTTAGGGAACGCCTATCTAGGGGTCTACGAATACAAAATGGATACAGCTGCACACTAAATGCCATCAATGTATAAGGGAACTCTGGTACTGGATTACTACTATATGAAAAAATGAGATTTTTAGTTTATAAATTGGCCAATGCATGTAAGCACGGAAACCAACGGCAAGGTAAATCTCAATATTCCGGGTACCTAACTAAAATGCCACTATCTAGGTTAAAAACATCCATGTATGGACAGCTAGACTAAAAATCTAACTTGAAATGCCACTATCTGGACTAACCTCCTTGTCTGGGCAGCTAGGACTCCTGGTATAGGATTATGAACACAGCCTGGTTTATAGGGCGGAGTGCTCAGTCAGAAAGAAACTCACTGCAAATATTTAAAAAAACTGCCCCGCACATCCTACAAGTGTGTATAGGTGCCAGCTGAAAAACCATCATCTGTGTAGTGATGTCTCTGCTGGAGATCAGTGTGAGTTATTACAGGGGAGGGATGAGGCTGATGACCCGGCACTGACAGCCCGACCTGATCTGCAGCAGTTCACACTCCTGCAATAACTCACACTGATCCCGAGCAGAGCGGCCGCTAACACTATGGAATCCCGTCCTGCTGCCTCCCCACTACAGCCTCCTGCCCGGCACCATGATGGATGACGTCATACTCACCGTGCTCCACTGAGGCCTCTGCTACGGTCCTCCCACAAGCTCCTCTTTGGCAGGAAGAAGCATCAGGCGCGCACTGACGGCATCCTTGCAGACACAGCCCACACAGCGTGCAGTGGGCGTGTCTCCAGCACAGTGACGGCCGGGATGGAAATTCTTTAAAGGTACAGTGCGGTCCTGAACCTCTGCGGCGTTAATAAAATGACGGCCACACAGATGGTGGGGGCCCCCTC
Organism: Anomaloglossus baeobatrachus; assembly: GCF_048569485.1. Classification (NCBI taxonomy): domain Eukaryota; kingdom Metazoa; phylum Chordata; class Amphibia; order Anura; family Aromobatidae; genus Anomaloglossus; species Anomaloglossus baeobatrachus. The sequence goes on along the minus strand of NC_134353.1, from coordinate 895,724,218 downwards.
AGAAGCTCTTGTGGTGGGGGCCCCGGGGCTAGAGCCCCGCCTGCCCCGCCTATAATCCGGCCCTGAAATACCAACAGAAATTTGCACACTAATAGTTGCATATCAAAAGAAAGAAGCAATAAAACAATGAAATTAAAAAGGACCCAAGAATATTAGCAATCTGGAGGCCATTTGCAGCAGGTCATAACAGCCAGAGGTGCTTTAGTATGTACAAAAGAAACTTGTCATGAAGGGTTGGATAATTCTGAGACTGGAATACTCCGTAAAAGTAGCATTTTGTGTTATTGAAGAAACCACTTGTTATGTTAGTCTTCCTGAGCTATTTACATTTTTGTTGTTTCACTGGTTTATTGGAAACAGCAGAAAGTGTATACCTTTTTGCTAATAATTTGAATTTGTAATGTGGATTGAATGATTTTGTCAGTCACTGTACTGTGCCATTGTCACCACTAGATGTCAGTGTTGCAGCAGTAATCAGGAGAGGACAACACTCCTAGTTACCTGGACTGTACAAAAAAATGAGAGGGGACGGTTACAGGGAAGAAGGCGCAGGTGGATATTTCTCTGTCTCATTTTAGTTCTGCTTTCTTCACATATATTAAACAGAAGACTTTTTCTTCTTCTTTTTCTTCTATATGCTATACATGTAAAAAGGGATTTCATCCACATTACATACATAGTGTACAAAAACAGACTGGAACAGAAGGTGAGAGGACCCTGCCATCTTGGGCTTATGTGCCGCCCAGGGCTATGGGGTACACGGTCCCTGGCAGTGTATTACTGGGATGTGTAACTGGGTGGCTGTTGCCCAGTTCCGTGACCCTGGGGGTCGCTTTAAAAGGGGTTATATACAGGGGAGTGTTAATAAAGTTTAGGTTGTGACGCCACTTGCGGGTTGCGGTTATGGTGATGGAACTGTCGCTGCACAGTCTTTCCACTGGGGCTGATGTGATGGAAGCCTGGATGTTGGGCCCTCCGCAAGTAGGGCCGGGGCCCCAGGGGGCTAGGTGATGTAGTTAGGCGTGGAAAGTAAGGTAAGCCGCATGAGAGGTTGCTGTGTAAGGCTAGTTTCACACTTGCGTTTTTTTCCTTCAGTCGCAATCCGCCGTTTTGGAAAACAGCGGAATCCGTTAACGGATTCCGCTGCTTCCCATAGACCTGTATGGACGACACATTGCGACTGATGGTCCTGCGTTGCATCTGCCGGTCGACGCTGCGTTGCATCCGCCGGGCGGAAAGAACGCAGCATGTAGCGTTTTTGTGCACTTGCCTGAGCGTAAAAAAACCGCAATGTGCTGCATTCCGTCGGTGTCCGTCATTTTTATAATGGAAGCCTATGGTGGCGGAATCCGTCGGAATCTGCCATTTGACGGACTCCTGTGACGCACCCGTTTTTACACTACTGCGCATGCTCTGTTGGATAATTGTTTAAAAAAAAGGCTACAATGGATTCCGTTGTTTTGCAGCATCTGTCGCATCAGTTGTGCCACTATATGCAATGCATCTGTTACATCCATCACACCACGGAATGCGACGGATGCCGCACAACACAAGTGTGAAACTAGCCTAATTGGTTCTCTTTACTCACAGTAGATGGTAACTGGTACCCGGAGGAAGGCTGGTATTCACTTCTGGTTCCCTTAGTCCCAGTAACAGTTGGTGACCTGGTGGCTTTTTTTCCCCTGCACCTTTCTCAAGTTAGTGGGTCCCCATGGCTTGGAGCGTTTTGGGGTCTCCCCCTGTTTGTTTCTCAGTCTGTGGTCCGTATGGAGGGCAATGTGTACCCTGTAGGGTCGGTGTTCCGTTCCGGTCCCGTTACTGCTGATGCCCCCAGACTTCTAAGGTCAGTGAGGTCCTGGATGGTCCCCTCACTGTGCAGATTTTATCAGGTCTGCCTGGAGCGTTTGCCTGACCTAGGGCTCTGTACCCTGTCGGCGCTATGGTTCCGGGAGTACTTCGCTGTACTCCACCGGCAACCACGCGCCTGGGCCCTCATGTCACTGTCACACTTCGTAACAGTGCAGTTACGTCCGTCTCCTCTTACTCCAACTGTCTGTTCGTCCCCTCCCACCTGGTTGTTGTCTAGTGAACTGGATCTCCACCCCTGGGTGGCCATCCATTGGGTCCAATTCTAGTCTGTCAGCAGTCTGTGGGGATGGGGGAAAAACTGGGATTATAATGTGTTTTGCTGTTGCCGAAACTGGTCTTCCAGGTTCCAGGGGGTAGGCCCTGCATCTTTGGCGGGATGCAGTACCTTGCAGTGCCATGATGGGTTCAGGGGCGCTACACTTACAATCTGCAGTATTGATTGAAAACCAACTTTGCACAGTTGTGATGGGGAGCGAGCTGTCAGAGTGCCATGGTATGCTTACAGTATAGTGTGACTGTTGCAACATCAGCTTGCCTCTATGACTGAATTAATTTTCTCAGAGAGGCCGAACTTTAAATAAGGTAGTTGGACTGCATTATAACCCTATTTACCTTCAGATTTCCCCTATAGCTGCAGGTAAATAGTGTTCTCTAAGGTAACAGGCTCCCTTTAACTGTTTATTTGCCTAATAATTGTTGCATGAAACACATACATTTAACTCTGCTTAATAGGTATTGTGGTCTACTGTATTTAATTGTGCTCCTCCATATCTCACTATGCTTTTGTGAAGCCCCGCAGGTGCTGTTGTGTTGGTGCATTACCTTTAGGGACTCCACGTGGATGGAACAGTCTGGTCACAGGTAGGGAACCTTCTTTGTGGATTTTCGTGACGCCACTCTCGGTATTGCGGTCAGTGGGGACCGCCACTGCAGTTTAAGGGGTCCCTGGGGCTGATGGTGGGTGCAGTCAGTTGTAGTGGCCTCCCGAGAGTGAGACAAGCCCCAGGGCCCTGTGTTGGTGTGTGGGACCACAGGTCGCAGAATAACTCAGGCACAGTCCAAACAGTCTTTCAGGGTTTGTACTCACAGTTGATGGCAGGTGAGTAACCCGGGCGTAGGTGGGATGAACCAGGCTGGAACCAGGTATCCTTCTGGCTGGCTGATGAGGGTGACTACCAAATCGCCTTCCTTAGCCCTTTGTGTTTGTGGTGACCCCGACTTGAAGTCCCTATGGGGGTTACCCAGGGAGTTGCTGCTGCCTGTTCTCCCCTCGTTTCGGCCCGTTTGCTTGTAGCCTGAACCAGGTCACTCCGGCTGCTTGCCTCCTGTGAGCTTGGGCCCTCTCTTTACTATGTGGCTGCGGACTCTGTGGTGTTGTCTTGGAGGTCTAAAGTGCCCCCTCAGGCAGGTTTGGCAGAAGAAAGGTGAATCTATATCTGCACTGGGATCTGTTACCCTGCGGGCCTGGTACCTCCCTGGCAGTCCCCTTAGTCTGCCACCCCGTTGCTCTCTCTAGCCTTAGGTGGATTTCGGGTGGCACTACCAGGTGACCGATCTCCCCCGTCGGTAGTCACTGCGCGGGCGCTGTTAGACTGCAACAGCTCCAGGGTCTGCTTCTGCTCTCCCTGAGCTGCACACTAAACTGTCTCACTAGTGCAGGGGTCAGGAACCTTTTTGGCTAAGAGAGCCGTAAACGCCACATATTTTGAAATATAATTCCGCGAGAGCCGTACAATATGTTTAAAGGGCCATTGACAGATCAATCGCTCCAATGTTCACTTAGTACAGCAAGGAATGCTCCTCCCTGCTGTATAAAGCCACAACTGGACTGAAACAATGGTAATTAGCAGTAAAAAAATCAAATAAATAACTTACATTGTGAACTTGCGATGCATGACATCAGTCCAGCAGTCTGGCTTCTTCTTTTTCCTGCGCATGACTGGAAGCTGGCATTCTTCCCACCTGATGTTGAGAGAATGCCAGCTTTGAGGCATTCGCAGAAGAAAGAAGCTGGAATATTGGACATGTCACACAACGCATTGTCAGTTATGTCAATTATCTATTTTATTATTTTACAGCGAATTATTGTTTAGGTCCAGCGGTGGCTTAGTGCAGCAGAGAGGAACACTCCTTTGTGTACTAAGTGACCGCTGGAGCAATTGTATCTGTCAGTGGCCCAGAGACCCTGCTTCCCATACAGCCTGCACCCCCCATATCACACACACACACTGCTTCCCATACAGCCTGCACCCCCCATAACCCACACACACACACTGCTTCCCATACAGCCTGCACCCCCCAGATCTCACACACTACACCCCCATATGTCACATACCCTGCTTCCCATACAGCCTGCACCCCCCATAACCCACACTGCTCCCCATACAGCCTGCACCCCCCATATCACACACACACACTGCTCCCCATACAGCCTGCACCCCCCATATCCCACACACACACACTGCTTCCCATACAGCCTGCACCCCCCAGATCTCACACACTACACCCCCATATGTCACATACCCTGCTTCCCATACAGCCTGCACCCCCCCATATCACACACACACACTGCTCCCCATACAGCCTGCACCCCCCATATCACACACACACACTGCTCCCCATACAGCCTGCACCCCCCATATCCCACACACACACACTGCTTCCCATACAGCCTGCACCCCCCAGATCTCACACACTACACCCCCATATGTCACATACCCTGCTTCCCATACAGCCTGCACCCCCCCATATCATACACACACACTGCTCCCCATACAGCCTGCACCCCCCATATCACACACACACACTGCTCCCCATACAGCCTGCACCCCCCATATCCCACACACTACACCCCCATATGTCGCATAGCCTGCTCCCCATACAGCCTGCACCCCCATATCACACACACTACACCCCCATATCTCACACACCTTGCTTCCCATACAGCCTACACCCCCATATCTCTCACACCCTGCTTCCCATACAGCCTACACCCCCATATCTCACACACACACACACACACTGCTCCCCATACGGCCTGCACCCCCCATATCCCACACACTACACCCCCATATGTCGCATAGCCTGCTCCCCATACAGCCTGCACCCCCATATCACACACACTACACCCCCATATCTCACACACCCTGCTTCCCATACAGCCTACACCCCCATATCTCTCACACCCTGCTTCCCATACAGCCTGCACCCCCCATATCACACACACACACACACACACACTGCTCCCCATACGGCCTGCACCCCCCATATCCCACACACACACACACACACTGCTTCCCATACAGCCTGCACCCCCCAGATCTCACACACTACACCCCCATATGTCACATACCCTGCTTCCCATACAGCCTGCACCCCCCATATCACACACAATACACCCCCATATCTCACACACCCTGCTCACATATCTCACCCTGCCTGTACCCCAACTTACCCCTCTCAAACACTCTGCACCCCTTCACATGCTTCTGTCACAGTCTGCAGCCCTCATATGCCCCTCACCCTGCAGCCCCCCTCACCCTCATGTCCCCTCTTTTCTTATTACCAGTCATGTGTCCATTATCTCCTTCAGGATTCAGTATCTTGCTTTCTGCCCGGCCTCCTGTGTCTCCTCCCACACAGTCACATGGGCGTGACATCATCGCAGGTCCTGCAGGATGGAGATTCCGTCTGCTGTGCAGGTCAGGACTAGCACTCCTGCAGCTCAGACATGGCTGGTGGCCTCTCCAGGTCAGGGGCCCCTCTACTGACACTGGGCTCCCCTGACTCACAGGCCGGCCACTACACAGCGGCACTACACATAGGGGCCCGGCAGCCGGCTCTGCAGAGCGGCTGCCGGGCCCCTATGTGTACTAGTGCCGCTGTGTAGTGGCCGGCCTGTGAGTCAGGGGAGCCCAGTGTCAGTAGAGGGGCGGCTCACTTCTCGTTCGCCCGCTAATCCGGTCTCCTCGGCGCATCGTCCATTGCTGTCGCTCGCTGACCTCTCAGCAGGCGCGCAGTGATGACGTCACCGCGCTCTGCTGCAGAGCTGTCAGAAGAATGCCGACAGTCACAGCGGGGAGAATGATGAGAGGCAGCGCGCCGCTCACTCCCTCATCATTGCTCTCAATTGTATCGGCACCTGCGATGCCGATGCAATTGAAAGCTCGATCCTCGGCGGGGGGCGGTGACAGCGCGGCCACCAGGCCCCCCTGAGTAGCCGGGTGCTGGCGCCGGCCCTGATCCTGCCCATAGACAGGTAGGAGCCCTGTCTGCGAGCCAGATACGGCCATCAAAAGAGCCATATCTGGCTCGCGAGCCATAGGTTCCCGACCCCTGCACTAGTGGGTCCTGCACGTCTGCTCTCTCTGAGCTCCACTTCCTAACTTTCTCCTCCCTTGACACTCCTTCACTGACTCCTCACTCCTCTCTACTTCCTTCCCCACTGTGCCTGCCTATGCCACCTAGCAACCAGGCTCTCTACCACACCCCTTGAGTGGACATGGAGGCACGCCCCCTCCTGGAATCTCTCAGGAGTCCTCCCAAAGGTAGATGTGTGAGACCTGATTACTATGCGCCTGTGTAGTCACACCTCGGTCAGCCTTCTGGATTACCTGTATTGTACTGCTCCCAGCATGGGTGCAGTACTCAGTGGTGCCTGACTAGGTCAGGGGCGCCACACTTTTACACATCTCATTGTGGTCCTCAATGTCTCATTTTGCTCCTCTGCATCTCATTTTGCTCCTCTGTGTCTCATTGGGCTTTTCTGCATCACGTTGTGCTCCTCTATGGCTCATTGTGCTTCTCCACATCTCATTGGGCTCCTGAATGTCATATTAGGCCTCTTCTGTGGCTCACTGTGCTCCTGCAGATCTCATTGAGCTCTTCCATGTCTCATTGTGCTGCTCCGTGGCTCATTGTGCTCCCCCCATGGCTCATTGTGCTTCTCTGCATTTCATTAGGCTCCTCTGTATCTCATTGTGCTCTTTCGCGTCTCATTGGGCTCCTCTGTGGCTCACTGTGCTCCTCCTCATCTCACTGGGCTCTTCCATGTCTCATTGAGCTCTTCCACATCTCATTTGTTTCCTCTGCTTCTCATTGGGCTCCTCAGTGTCTTATTGCAGGCCTCGGTGTCTTATTTTATAGTAACCCATGATATCTATGTGTACTATTACTATTTACAGTACTTACTTTTTTACTGCAGAGCATTTGCTCATTTTGTTTCTATTTTAGGTTTTGTTTTCTTCCCTAATGGCTGCACAGAGATGAACTCAGTTCTTTTATTTTTTCATGGTGTAAGGGGTACTTTGCACACAGAGATAAATCTGCGGCAGATCTGTGGTTGCAGTGAAATTGTGGACAATCAGTGGCAGGTTTGTGGCTGTGTACAAATGGAACAATATGTCCATGATTTCACTGCAACCACAGATCTGCCAAAGATTTATCTCTGTGTGCAAAGTACCCCTAAGTCTCTTCAATACCTCAACGTTTGGTGATTCTTTATTATTGGTGTTTATATTTATCTGTCTTTACAGATTTTTTTTCACATTGCAGCCTAGATAAGAGGGCTTTCCTTTATCTTCTGTGTGCATTATGGAGGGTTGGTCAAGGGTTGAGTTTCTCTAGAGATTTGCAGAAAATGTGCTAGTTTGGATATTGTTTGGGAGACATTGCGGTGTACAAGATGTTGAGGTTGGTGGGTATCTTGGCTACTACCAAGATCCTCATCCATAAGTTAAATTATTTGGTATAGGGCATGACATGGTCAGTTGGATGAGGAACTTGGTGTTATGAGATGCTTGGGATCCCACAGCACTGATTATATGACCAAAGAGTTATCTTTATTTATTTGCCTCCTTGGATGTGTTGGAAATGTTGGGGAGTGATGCTGCTGATGAGCTTCAAGAAGAAGGGCTGCACGCACCTGTCCAAAATTGGTCAAAGTGATTGTCAACCTTTTGCAAAATTTGTTTTTAACTTAAATGCATGCATTTTGTGCTTAAAATAATTTGGAGCATTACATTTGTTGGTTCCATTAAACTCTCAAAATGGCTAGAAAAAGAGAACTTTCATGTGAAACTCGACAGTCTATTCTTGTTCTTAGAAATGAAGGACATTCCATGTGAGAGATTGCCAAGAAACTGAAGATTTCCTACAACGGTGTATACTACTCCCTTCAGCGGAGAGCACAAACAGGCTCTAACCAGAGTAGAAAGAGAAGTGTGAGGTCGCGCTGCACAACTGAGCAACAAGACAACTACATTAGAGTCTCTAGTTTGAAAAATCTACGCCTCACAGGTCCTCATCTGGCAGCTTCATTAAATAGTACCCGCAAAACGCCAGTGTCAACGTCTACAGTAAAGAGGCGACTCCGGGATGCTGACCTTCAGGGCAGAGTGGCAAAGAAAAAGCCATATCTGAGACTGGCTAATAAAAGGTGTTCTGTCCCCACTTAGAGGTGATTGAAGGCAGGTAGTTGGGTAGAGGTTTGAGGAGTCTTACCTTCATTTCCACTATGCGAGGCAGACATGACCAGAGCGCTCCATGGTGGATGGATTCAAATGTACACACGCTGAGGTGAAGGAACGGTGGTTTATTTTTCCTCCATGAACAAAAACGTGCAGCAATACAGTGATCAAGTGGCTGTAACTGTGGTAGTCTTGTGATGGTTGTCCTAGAGCTGCTACTATGGTCAAAAACTTTCCTTTTCTGAAGCCCAAAGGAGAGATAGATCTGCTCCTCAGAATGCACTGACTGAAAGTGAAAGTAACTTCGAGTCAGGATGTGAGGTCACATGTAGGGCTGAAAACACTCCCACAGGCTGGACTAAAAAGAACCAGGGGAACAGAATGGTCTGACCAGTAGATGGCAGCAAAGGACAAGCATGAACGTACAGTATATACATTGAATAACATTAATTAAATAACAGTAGATATGTCATTAAAGGTTTTTAAGAAAACAGGTAGGAACAGCACAAAAGGAAAAGATTAATATGGGCAAAAGAACACAGACATTGGACAGAAGAAGATTGGAAAAAAGTGTTATGGACAGACAAATCGCAGTTTGAGGTGTTTGGATCACACAGAAGAACATTTGTGAGACGCAGAACTACTGATAAGATGCTGGAAGAGTGCCTGACACCATCTGTCAAGCATGGTGGAGGTAATGTGATGGTCTGGGGTTGCTTTGGTGCTGGTAAAGTGGGAGATTTGTACAACGTAAAAGGGATTTTGAATAAGGAAGGCTATGACTCCATTTTGCATTGCCATGCCATACCCTGTGGACAGCGCTTGATTAGAGCCAATTTCATCCTACAACAGGACAATGACCCAAAGCACACCTCCAAATTATGCATGAACTATTTAGGGAAGAAGCAGGCAGCTGCTATTCTATCTGTAATCAAGTGGCCAGCCCAGTCACCAGATCTCAACCCTATAGAGCTGTTGAGGGAGCAGCTTGACCATATGGTACGCAAAAAGTGCCCATCAAGCAACCTGTAGCTGCCCGATATTGTCACGGCCATTAGGTTGCCCTTACGCGGTAGCGATTGGAATAATAGCAGGGGTTAATAACAGCCCACAGCTGCTGCTAAGCCCTAAATTTGTGATGGGAAGGGGGTCTATGAGAAACCTCCCCAAGAAAGAAACACAAACAGAAAAAGTCCTGTATTTGGAATAAAATACAAAAAACGCCCTCTTTCACCATTTTATTAACCCCAAAAGGTCCGACATAATCTGAAGTCACAGAGCGCCATCATGGAACATGACCGAACGCTGTAACTGCAGGCTGAGAATGAGGTAAGTTGCGGTCACTCAGGTAAGTTGCGGTCACATCAGAAAGGTTCCCATGGTCCTCCTTACCTGAGTGACATCCCCATTGATCGCAGCTCGCCTGCACCCCCTGCTGGCACTGTTACTGTTAAAGTACTGGCAGGGTGCAGGACATGGCCCCGCACTTTAACAGAGACAGCGTCGGCAGTGGGGTGCGGGCTGCACTTCCCGACCCCCGGCCGGCACTGTCAGTGTTAAAGGGTTGATGGGGTGCAATGCACATCCCCACACTCTAAGCCAGAGTGCATCAGGTCACCAGAGCTCATACCATGGGAACCTGGGTATGACCTACGATGAACTGAGTGATGTCACTGCTGCCAGCCGTGTCCTTCTTGTCAGTGTTTCCCGGAGCCTGGAGAGATCGGATATTTTTTCATCTTAATAAAGTGGTGAAAGAGGGTGGTTTTGTATTATATTGTAAATAAAGGGTTTTTCTCGGTGTTTGTGTATTTCCTTTTACTTATAGGATTAGTGATGGGGTGGTCTCATAGACCCCTTCCCATCACTAATTTTGGGCTTGATGACAGTTGTGCGCTGTTATTAACCCCTCATTATCCCGATTGCTACCACACCAGGGTAATTGTGAAGCACTGGGTAAAGCGCTGAGCTTGTCGCATCTAGTGGATGCGACAATTTCGGGCAGTTACAGATTGCTATTTTTAGTCTGGGGGGCAGCCTAATAACCATAGGCCTCCCCAGTCTGAGAATACCAGCCCCCCGCTGTTGGGCTTTATCATGTCTGGGTATCAAAATTGGGGGGGACTGCACGCCAGTTTTTGAAAGTATTTATTTAAATAGTTAAAAAAAGAAAAGTTGCATGCGGTTCCTCTTATTTTGATACACAGCCTAGATAAGTGCATGGCTTGGGGCTGCAGCATGTAGCCATATGCTTTATCTGTGTTGGGTATCATAATATGGGGGGACCCCTCACCAATTGTTTTATTTATTTATTTATTTACTTTTATACCATTATACTGACCCTCAGACAGCGCCTGTGATTGGTTGTAGGCAGACGCTGTCACACAGGCTGGGGGCGCATCTGAGTACAACCAATCAGACGCTAGGACGGCCAGTGGACGAGGAACGCAATGCATATGGATGAGCAGTGATGAGTGTCCCAGGAAATGAAGGAGAGGCTGCGAGAACAGCGTACAGCCATGACCGAGGCTCAGTAAGTATGAAGCGCTTACTTCATTCTTATTTTCTTTAGTTTTCCTTTATTTTTTTAATTTCTCAAGTGAATCTGGATCAAATACCCAGCACCCTTTGAAACCGCATGGATCCGGACTTTTACAGTCCAGGTCTGCTCATCTCTACACCCCATACATAATATAGGGTGTAATTTATTATATATGGATGTGTGTGTCATGTATAGGGTGTGTTATTGTACATTATATTACACCCCACCCTATATATGACACATATCTATCTATCTATCTATCTATCTGTCAATCATCTATGTATCATCAATCTAATTTATTACATCCTATACATACTATTGAGTGTAATATAAACATAGGTGGATTCTAATGAAGGAAATATGGGCTACCACCCAGGGTTCGAGGCTATATTGCCCTCATTATTGCCCACCTCTCGAGACTTGTCAGTCTAGGAGAGCAAAGCAGGGAGCAGTTGTCAGGGACCAGCCTCTTGGACTAGTCAATCTGGTTGCATTGTCCCCAGCTGGTTATTCAAAGATGCTGCTGCCTTTCATAGAGAACATACAGAATAAGTCTCCCTGCACACGTATGTATAAAACACGTATGTGAAAAAATGGTACCGGTCTCATCAATGTTTTCTATCCATGTTTTCCATCAGTATGTCATCCGTGTTTTCCATCAGTGTTTCATCAGTGTTTTCCATCAGTGTGTCATCCGTGTTTCCCATCAGTGTGTCATCCGTGTTTTCCATCAGTGTGTCATCTGTGTTTTCCATCAGTGTGTCATCCGTGTTTCCCATCAGTGTGTCATCCGTGTTTTCCATCAGTGTGTCATCCGTGTTTTCCATCAGTGTGTCATCCGTGTTTTCCATCAGTGTGTCATCCGTGTTTTCCATCAGTGTGTCATCCGTGTTTTCCATCAGTGTGTCATCCGTATTTCCCATCAGTGTGTCATCCATGTTTTCCATCAGTGTGTCATCTGTGTTTTCCATCAGTGTGTCATCCGTGTTTCCCATCAGTGTGTCATCCGTGTTTCCCATCAGTGTGTCATCCGTGTTTTCCATCAGTGTGTCATCCGTGTTTCCCATCAGTGTGTCATCCGTGTTTTCCATCAGTGTGTCATCCGTGTTTTCCATCAGTGTGTCATCCATGTGTTCCATCAGTGTGTCATCCGTGTTTCCCATCAGTGTGTCATCCGTGTTTTCCATCAGTGTGTCATCCATGTTTTCCATCAGTGTGTCATCCGTGTTTCCCATCAGTGTGTCATCCGTGTTTTCCATCAGTGTGTCATCCGTGTTTCCCATCAGTGTGTCATCCGTGTTTTCCATCAGTGTGTCATCCATGTTTCCCATCAGTGTGTCATCCGTGTTTCCCATCAGTGTGTCATCCGTGTTTTCCATCAGTGTGTCATCCGTGTTTCCCATCAGTGTGTCATCCGTGTTTTCCATCAGTGTGTCATCCATGTTTTCCATCAGTGTGTCATCCGTGTTTCCCATCAGTGTGTCATCCATGTTTTCCATCAGTGTGTCATCTGTGTTTTCCATCAGTGTGTCATCTGTGTTTTTACAGTATGGCTAAAGAAATAAAGATTTTACAAAACTTCTATAATTTGCAAAGTTAAACAAGTACTGTATGCTAGTGTAATGCATGTGCTGTACGTGTTTTCCAAAACACAATTTGCTCAAAAGGCAACTAGAGGAAAGCTAACTAAGGATCAATAAAATATAACCCTTATTACTAACCAAATTAAATCACCAGATTAAAACTGGCATGTAGGGTGAAGTATTAAATCATCACTCAAAAGGTGCAGCGTTCGGCCGCGGACCGAAGCTCACTAATAAATTGACCATTGTCCTATTAAATCATATATAGATGTCGAATTCACCCTACACTGCCTACCTAAAACATTCAGCTAATAGCCTCTCCCACATGTTTCACCATGACTGGCTTCATCAGGGGACCATGTTTTTCACGGACTCATAGACTTGTATTGCCCTTTGTCATTTGTGCTGCCAGAAAAAAACTGACATGTCTTTGTGTGTTTTACTTGGGCACACGGTCCGTGCGAAAACTCGGACATGTGAAGAGTACCATAGGTTATAATGGGTACGTGTAGTATCCGTGAAAAAACTAATAGGTCTAAAACATAGGCGGCTGCAATAATGGAGCTGATATCTGGTTCCTGCTGCTCGGGGGTTGTGAAGTAGGAATCAGCAGTCAAGTTCCTTATTTTGTGGCAAAAGAACGAAGGCGTCATATGTTAAATGGCGTCACTGCTGAGACCTAAAATTTCTATTAACATAGAGTATAATGTGTCATGAAAAAAACTGTCTCAAAATCACTGGGATATGTTAAAGCATTCTAGCGGTATTGCCATATAAAGTGACACTGGTCAGATTTGAAAAATGTATCCCTTTCACTAAGGGGTAAATGAGTTGTCTGGTATTATTTTATTTTTCTACTTTTGGGCCTAATAACCAAAAGGCCTGGTGAAGATGTCTACCGGTACAGAGCAGTCATGGATCGATCCTGCTACTTCCGCTGATATCACATCTACAGAGTAGCTCTTTATTTTCTGGTCCGCTCAATTGATGGGTCGTGACTACCGATGTCATGCTGATTGACAACCGGCTCCCTGCTGCCTAATTGTTGGGAGTCGGTTGTCAACCAGTATGGCATCAGCATTCATGCTCAGATGACAACGCAGCACAGAAGAGGAAGAGATGCTGTGTAGATGTTTAACAGTTGAATCCCCGGCAGGAGCATGTGACAGCTCTGAGCCAGCATCGGGTACAAGTAGTGAGTTAACCTGCCTGTTAGTTCTTAAAGGGGTGGTTCACTATTTATTTTTCCAAGCCACATCAATATAATGTTGAGAAATGAGGCTCTCAAATAAATTGTGTTGCCAATAGTGCCTATGTGACGCCCTGGTCTATCAGGTCGTCACAGGGTATTGTGCGATCTGCCCTTCTGCACAGTATCCACCCTCCTTGGTTAATGGATCCCAGTCCTTTGGTGTTGTTAACAGTCTGTCAATCAAAATCCTAGGAACACTTCCCACGTGAACCTACCAGACACACCATTGGGGAGCCTGAAGGGAATAGGGCCGCCCACATGGGGGTTGGTGAGGAGAAAGTGAGGACAGTGTCAGTTCAGTTGAGTCAGTGCAGTCGAGGAGTGAGGAGGTGAAGTTGTTCTCGTGCGGAGAGGCCACAGAGGAGAGCTCCTGGATACTAGGTGGCAGACAGTGGTCTGGGTCTGGTAGGAGCTGGAACCCGGTCGCAGGGGGTAGTGTCAAGGGCCACAGACTGCCGAGGAGGGCAGCCAGCGGCCTTGAGCTATCACCGGGCAGAGTCCAGGGCACGACGGGGTACATGGACCCCATGCCAGAAAGTAGCTTCACGCGTTCCGCTAATTTACCCGACGGGGGTGAATACTTCAAGTGTCATCCCCAACTCGCTCCAAAGTCGGGGTACTAGCGCACCGATGGGATAGGACTTCCTACTACAGTCCAAAGAAATCCTACGCGTGAACCCTGAGAGCAAGCTCACTCCGTTAGCCATACGGGTGAGTGGGACCCGGAGAATTTCATACCAATGGGTCCAATTGAGACTAAGGTGCCGGGAATAGGGCCATAGACCAACAACAACACCAGGGGCACGGATCCAGGCGTACTACCCGTTGACTACAGTAGTGCTCAGAACTTTGGTTTACAAGCTGTTGGTGTGGTTATTCTGAGACTGAGTGAGTACCTTGCAAACCCCTGCACCTATCCTTCAATGGCACCAAATGACTCCATCCTACACCAACGGGCCCCGGGACACGAACCCCCTACCCACGGAGGGGTTAAACATCAGGCTGCCACACCATCGTCACCCGACTCCACAACGGCAGCTGTGGTCTCTCACATTACCACGCACTGTGGGTGGCGTCATGAACTTTCCAAAATCCGCCTGTACATAACCCCCCCTTTTCATTTTAATCGAGTGGCCACGCGACCCCCGGGTCCGGAGACCCCTCGAGCCACCGCGGATCCGGATACGAGCGGCGGCAGCAGCCCGGCTGCTCGCCCGGGGGCGGTACACCTGTGAGTGGCACTATTGCGGTCTGCTCATCCCCTTCTCTAGACCCCCGGGCTCCGTGACCTCTGGGATCCGGTGATGTCACGTAAACTTCAAGTTGACCTGACATGACCGTGGCTGGCTCCTGTCTTCCTGAGTGACTGGGCTGTGGGTGGAGTTTCACTGTTTATCACAGCCCAGCATCTCGCAAGCTCTCCTTCACTGCAAAGCGCCGCAAGTAGGAGCGATGCTGGGCTGTGACAAACAGTGAAAATCCACCCACAACCCAGTCACTCAGGAAGACAGGGGCCGGCCACGGTGATGTCAGGTCAACTTGAAGTTCACCTGACATCATCGGATCCCAGAGGTCACAGAGCACGGGGGTCACGAGAAGGGAATGAGCGGACCATGATAGCGCCGCTCACAGGCACTATTGGCAACACAAGGTATTTGAGAAAAGCCTTGTTTCTCAATATTATATCAATGTGGCTTGGAAAAATAATTAGTGAGCCAACCCTTTAAGCACAGTTAAAAATAAAATTGTCCCGGACAACCCCTTTAAGGCAAGGTCAGATACAAATATATCCGTCAGAGAAAGAGGCTCGTAGTAGAAAAATATATGGTGGCCGTATAAACAACTCTATTATTTTACCACAATACTTAAACACTCATTAAAAATGGAATGTCACACATACTATTAAAATGTGAAGGTCACTCGGCAGAATTCGAGAAGTACATGGCAAGTATGGAGAGGAACACAGTGAGAAACGATTAAAGCAATAAGAAAATACCTAGTATATGACCAGCGTTGCAGATTTAGTACAAATCCCCATATCTCTGCGGCACCAGTTTCTTTATTTTGTTATTATTACTGCATTGTATACGGGACGAGTGACCTCCACTTTTATTATATGTGACATTCCATTTTTAATTAGTATTTTTATTATTGTGCACATACATCTTTCTTCCATGAGACTGCAGATTTTTTTCATAGTAAACCAAGTGGTTCTTTAGAACATTACACGCATGAGATCCGCTGCTTGTTTATTAGGTTCACACATGGGGCAATTTTGGCATAAATTCTTCCAACTGTTTCATTCATCTGAGACTTGCAGAAAAATCTGCACGTGGTACAGAAACAACCTCATTGAAATTTATGAGATGGACTCGTCAACAAATATGTCTTGTGAGAACTTCGATCCTGTGATTCTCTTAGGACTCAGGTTTACGGTACTTAGTAGGAGCTGGTCTGTAAGGTCACGTTGCAGAAGTAAAGGCAAGTCCACAATAGTTTACTAGCAGCTCTGAGTATAAATGAAGAATAAGACTCTCATATACAAGAAATGATCAAATCCTGGTCCGGACTGTAGCCTCTCATCTCCTGCTCGTTATCCACATTTAAAGGTGGTTTCGTTTCCGTTGGTCCCTAAATGGTTAATGTCAGTTTTACTGCTGGCAGCTTCTCCAGCAGTGTTTAGCTGAGTGCTTCGGCCGAAGTATCTTTGTAGTCATGTGCTTCAGGTTTAAATAGAGGTATTACCCAGCAATCCCTGCTGAAGATACAAACTCATTTGTATGCTGGCCCCCTTGGTAGAAGGAGATGTGTCAGATAATTCCAAGAAGCAGACCTTTATCCTTTTGTGTTGTGGCATTTCCTCTGCTTGTTTTCCTTCCTTTGTGTATTCCTCCGTATTGTAGTGGCGGGTCTAGTGAACTCGTCAGCCTACTCACTAGGCAGGGGGAGTTTAATTTCAGTTGAGGGTACAAGGTATCCTACTCGCTGACAGGTTGAAAGAATCTCTATAGGGACGCTAGGGAGCTCAGGAGTCAGCTTGAGGTGAGTTCAGGAGGTGCCCTCTCACCCCTCTCCCTAGCAACAGGGACCTCCGTTGTATTGTGTCCCTGGTGTTCCCCCCTGTTTGTGGTGTTGTTGTTTTAGTTGCTTATTTGTTGTGCATCAGACTTCGGTCAGTCTGAACGCGCTTGCCTAACCTGTAGCGTGACAGTCGAAAAGCTTCCAAAACAGCTTTTTTCGAAAAGCTTCCAAACAAGAAATATTTAGATGGATAAGAGACAGGTATAGGGCTGGTGCTCCCACTCCCCTGCCAGTACAGATAAGACACAATTTAGAAACCCATCTTGGGGGTCTAGATATTTAAAAACACTTCATGCAGGCATCACAACAGTGGCATCAATTGTTCCCCCCACCCCTTATTTCCCCAAAGTGTTTTTCACAGCAATGAGGTATGGTCCAAGAAATACACAGGACGTGTCCTTGCATTTCAATTTTAAAAATAAAAAGGTGGATGAGAAACAGGTATATGGCTGGTGCTCCCACACCCCTGCCAGTACAGACAAGATACAATTTGGAAACTCATCTTGAAGTCTTGATAATTAATAACATTTCAGGCAGACAGCAGGACAGTGGCATCAATTGCCCCCTTCCCCATTTCCCCATAATATCTTTGCACAGCAGTGAGGTATCGTCCATACAACACATAGGATGTGGCCTGGCATTTCAGTTTTACAAATAAAAAGGGATGAGTGACAGGATTAGGCCTCTTTCTCCCACACCTCTGCCAGTACAGACAAGACACAGCTTGGACACCCATCATAGAGTCTTAAGATTTAAAAACATTTCAAGCAGACAGCAAGACAGTGGCATCAGTTGCCCCCCCCCTCTTCTCCATAGTGTCTTTGCACATCAAGGAGGTATGTTCCATGCAACATACATGATGTGGCCTGGCATTTCCATATTAAAAATCAAGACGTGGAAAAATAACAGCCTCCTGCTCCCACATCCCTGGCACTAAAGGCAAAAGACAATTAGAAGAACCCTACTTGGAGTCAACACATTTCCAAAAATTAAGGACGGGCAAAAGGAAAAGTGTCAACAATTGGCACAAACTATAAATAGTCCAATGCTGCAACATGGATGCATGGGACCGGCACTGTAACAAAGCCTGAACCAGCATTTCTACTTTCACCAGAGACTGCAAGATGACAGACAGACGTAGGCCTCTTGCTCCCAGAACCCTGGCACTACAGACAAAAAACAATTTGTATACACTACTTAGATTCACGACATTTCCAAAAATTAAAGTCAGGCAACAGGAAAAGTGGCAACAATTGGTAAAGACTATAAATTGTCCAACACAGCAAAATGGATGTGTGGGACTGACCATGTAACAAGATCTGAACCAGCATTTCTACCTTCACCAGAGACAGCAAGATGACAGACAGGTGTAGGTCTCTTGCTCTCAGAACCCAGGCACTACACCATCACCTAGTCTGCACAGTCTGGGATTGGGGTGGCAAAGTCATTGGATATCCATGACTTGTTCATCTTTATGAAAGTTAGGCAGTCTACGCATTCAGGGCACAGCCGAATGAGCTTATCCGTCACTACACTGCCAACAGTACTGAAGACATGTTCTAAGAGAATGCTGGCTGCTGGGCAGGCCAAAACGTCCAAGGGATCACTAGCAAGCTAAGGCCACTTTTCTATTTTTGAAGACGAAAATGCAAAAGGGTCCAATCCACCCCTTATGGCATCGATATTGAGCTCTAGATACTCCTGCACCAACCTCTCCAGTCGTTCACTATGTGTCAGACTTCTATTCTGTTCTGCCGGTACATGTGATGGTCTAAAAAATGTGTGCCAAACCTCACAGAAAGTGCAAATTTTTATGCGTTGATGACGCAACGTTCCCATGGTTGGAATTCTAGAACTGTGATGCATGCTGTGTTCCTCACCGCCGTCTTGTGGAAAACGACTGCTAACATTGTCTACTAGCTTGTTTTGAAACTCCAGCATGTGTCCGTCCCTTTCCAGGAGGGAAGAATCTTGCTAAATTTACTTTTGTACCGTGGGTCTAACAGAGTGGCCACCCAGTAGTCCACACTATTTCTAGGACTAAAGGCCCTGTTACATGCAACGACGTATCTAACGATATACTGTATCGCCGGGGTCATGGATTCCGTGACGCACATCCGGATCGTTAGCGGCGTTGTTGCGTGTGACACGCACGAACGACCGTTAACGATGGAAAATAATCACCAAATCGTCCATCATTGACACGTCGTTCATTTTCATAAAATCGTTGATTCTTGAGGATGCAGGTTGTTCGTCGTTCCCGAGGCAGCACACATCGCTACGTGTGACACCTCGGGAACGACGAACTGCAGCTTACCAGCGGCCGCCGGCAATGCGGAAGGAAGGAGGTGGGCGGGATGTGACGTCCCGCTCTTCTCCGCCCCTCCGCTTCTATTGGGTGGCCGCTTAGTGATGCCGCTGTGACGCCGCACGAACCGCCCCCTTAGAAAAGAGGCAGGTAAGTCCCGTGTGATGGCTCCGAACGATTTTGTGCGCCATTTGCCCATGAGGCACAAATGACGGGGGCGGGTGCTTTCACCAGCGATATCGCTGCGTGTAACACCCCCTTAACAATATCGACATCATGTTGCAGCAAGAAGGCGCTCATGTGTTGAACGCTTCCATGAGGTCCAAATCCATGTTCTGTTGCGGGTAACGCTCAAGCTTGCCTCCTCCATCCCCACCCACCAACCACGGACAAAAGAGATGGGATCAATATCTTCTTCATCTACTGAGTTTTCTGTGCCCATCACCTCTTTCTCCTCCATTTGTTCTGCGGCTCCTGTACCTTCACTACCAGTTTGTTTGTTACCATGAGCAGCCCTTGATCGATGGACTCCACTCTCCTGTGTTACTTGCCTCTGCAATTACTGTCTGAACCTTATGTGTCGCCCTGGGCAAGCCAGGGGACACAGATAACAACACCACTACACCCCACACTCCAGGTAGGCACACCTGCTAACCAGAAACCCTTGTTGCCTTCCTCCAAGAGTCTGTTGATGCACACCAGGGGGTGGGCCAGGCGGTTGGCTCCGCCCACCAAGGAGCTCACAACTCTGGAGGCAGGAAGTTACCAGGCAGATTAGCCCAGGCAGGGCTTGAGTAAACATCGAGATTAGCCCGGGCAGGGCAAGAGAGCAGAACTGTCAGGGAGGAGGAAGTGGAAGGAGTGAGGAGTAGCCCAGGCAGGGGCTAGAGGAAACAACCAGAAGTGAAAGTGAAGGAGAGGAAAGTGGAAAAGGAGGAAAGCAAGAAGTGGAGAGAGCGCAGAGAGTGCGCAGAGCCTGAGAGCCCAGCTGTGTGTAGGGCTAGAACAGCAAGGTCAGCGACGGCGGTGACTGTCCGGAGGGGGACCGTTTGGAAGTTCCTGGAAGGACCCCGTTGGCTGTGTGCCCGGTGGTCTGGAGCAGTGTTCCGAAGGACAGTCAGCACCAGGGCAGGGGCCTCTCGGACCCCGGCAAGGCTAGGAGTCGCCCAATTTGCCGAATCCGTCAGTGAAGGGGACGCAGATCCCCCAGCAACAAAGTCCCGATTGACGGCAACAGCCCGACCATTACCGGGGAGACACCGCCACCGCCAAGGCACCAGTTTCCCCAGGGCCAGCGCCTGCGGGCAAAGTGTAGAGCTCCTCCGGCCCAGATTGCAGTCGGGGAGCGGGTAACCGGAGGGAATCCACCGCTACCATCAGTCAAACAGGTGCAAGGAAGAGAGACGTCACCGTCACCTACCGGGAGTGCAGGTGCAGCCGTCTGTGGGACCGTCCTACCAGCCGTTGGTTTACCGTACAAACTGTGTCCGTGTCTCAGGCTGAGTGAGTACCACAGTGCCGCAAGGCACAGCGCTGCCCCCGCGTCCCTGCGCCCTCCAGGCCCTACACTTCACATCTCTTCACCGGGCCCCGGGATCACCAACCCCTACCCACGGAGGGGCAACACAACACCTGGCTGCTCCAATCACCATCCCCGGGACCCCCACACTGAGCAGCGGTGGTGCCATCACCGCAACCGTGGGTGGCGTCACGAACTATAATCCCAACAAACACCCCCCTTTCACTCACGGGCGAGGAGCGTCGCTCGAGACACCCCGGGATCCGGCCCGCAGCTCGAGCCACCAGGAGCAACTGCCGGACCCGAGCAGAAGGGGTGAGCGCGGTGTGCTGACACCCTCCTCCCCGCCCGCGACAACTTGGCGTCACGAACAGGATCTTACCGCTCTGCCGTCTGGTAGAGGTGCGCCTTGTTACCGCCGGAGGTATCCGGCAGAAAAATTTCAGAAGCCGCCATCTTTGGCGCGAAAAGTTCCCGCTCGAGCGTCTTCTCGAGCAGTAGAGGCGCGAAGGCCAAAACTCCGCCCCGAGAGAGGAGGGGCCGGAAAGAGCTAAGGGGGACGGAAACAAGATGTCTGCGCCCGACGGAGCCGCTGGAAGAGCGGTGGTCGCAGCCGCAGCGGCACCCTCGGATGGGAATGGGCCTGCCCAGGTCCCGGCCGTACTGGCGGGAGGTGCCGCGGCCCCCGCGCTTGCTCAGGTCATGCCGTTTTCCTTGCCCTATGCACCCGGAGCTGCCTGGCTACCGCAGTATGACGGGAAACCGGATGCCTTGCAGGCCTTCCGGAAAAAGCTTAACCCGTTGCTAGAGCTGTACCCCCTGACTGATAAGCAACGTGCAGCGATAGTGCTAGGCCAGTTAACCGGTGCGGCGGAGCAGGAAGCGGAGACCTGGGCCGAGGGGGACCGGCTCTCTGTAGCCACCATCTTCGAGAAGCTACAGACTGCCTTCGAGACCCGGACTGAAGCTGAGCTGAGGATGCAGTTTTACCAGTGCCGGCAGCGAGCTGGGGATAGCATTCGGGACTATGCTCTACGTCTGCAGACCGCCCTCCGCACGCTAAAGCGGGTGAACTCTATTAATGAGGCGGATAGCAACAAGATGTTAGTGGAGCAATTCGCGCAGGGGATGAGGTCCCCTGAGGATCGTAAACAACTCCGGCTGTGGGCTCTGGAACACCCTGATGTGGACTTTGCTGTGTTAAAGGAGCGAGCTATCAAAGCACTACAGCCCCCAGCTGCTGAAGTTCTGGAACCTGTCCCGTGGCCCGTCGAGACAGCTCCTGTTGTGGCGGCCCCAGCCAAACCAACCTCCTTACTACCTGCAGCCTCGAGCAGCACAGTGGAAGAACTGGCAGCCCAGGTCCGTCGCCTGGATGGAGACCTTGCCAAAATCCTTGCTGCACTACAACCTCTGACCAGATCTCAGCCCCCAGCGCAGATACAGCTTGCTGACAGTCCCGAAGATGTTCCCTGGATGCAGCAGAGAAGCGCTAACAACCCGCGGAGCAGACCTCCAATCTGCTACAAGTGCCGTAAGCCGGGCCATGTTTACCGACAGTGCCCGTTAAACGAGCAACCCCTGGGGCCCCGGGCCAATCCTCAGGAGTAGAACACCGTGGCCCCCCGGACTGGCGAGACCGATACGTCGGGGCCCGCCCTATCATCCCTGTGGCTGTGGACGGCATACCCGTGATGGCTCTCTTGGACACTGGATCACAGGTAACTACCATACCGTACACATTGTATCAGCGATATTGGGCCACAGACGAGCTAGCGCCTCCAGACAATAGTATAAATTTGATTGCCGCTAATGGACTTCCATTGACCCAGGTGGGGTATAAAGAGGTGGCTATGACAGTGGGGCAAGCTGAACTGCAACACCAGGGTATGATTGTGATCATGAATGAGCCTAGTGATCATAACCCGAAAATAGTGTTGGGGACCAATGTGATGGAACACTGCATGGCTGATGTGCTGAACCTTTTGCAGCAGCTAGCCGCCACGGCGGCGGGGAGCCGGCAGAGGGCTGTGCAACGTGAGATCCGCGCCCTGATGTACCGCCAGCATGTAAGCTCAACCGGAGGGGAGATTGGTGGAGTGCGAGTGATGGATGTTGCTCCATTGACTGTGCCCCCTAGAAGTGAGATGATGATCTGGTGTAGGGCAGCAGTAGGGCCTCAGGGGCGTGACTACCCTGCAATGATGGAGCCCATGCCTTCTGAGCACTGGCCCACTGTAGTGGCCGCCCGAGGGGTGGTAGATGTGAAGAAAGGGAGAGTGCCTGTGAGAGTGTTAAACTGTGGGGAAGAGGAGGTTAGGCTTCCCCGGTATGCCACCATTGCCAAACTGCTCACCCTAGACCCTCACACTATCCAGGAAGCCCGTCCATCCACACTCCCCCCTACCACCAGCACTTCCCCAACCCAGGGGGACACCAAGGAGTGGCACCAACAGCTACATGTGGGCACTGATGATACCCCTACACATCACAGGGCAGGGGTACACAGGGTAGTGCAGGAATACGAGCAGGTTTTCAGTAAGCACCCCCTAGACTTTGGGCAGATCAGGGGGGTCCAACACCACATTCCCACAGGTGAACATCCCCCTATCAAAGAGAGGTATAGACCTATTCCCCCTGCACATTACCAGTGTGCCAAAGATATGTTGAAGAATATGAAGGAGGCAGGGGTTATTCGGGACAGTTGTAGTCCCTGGGCCGCTCCGTTGGTACTGGTCAAGAAGAAGGATGGTACCATGCGGATGTGTGTGGACTACCGGAAGATCAACCAGATAACCCATAAGGATGCATATCCATTGCCTCGTATTGAAGAATCTTTGGCTGCACTGAGAACTGCAAACTACTTCTCGACCCTTGACCTCACCAGCGGATACTGGCAAGTGGCCGTGGCCCCCGAGGACCGGGAGAAGACCGCCTTCACCACCCCGATGGGGCTCTGCGAATTCAATAGCATGCCGTTTGGGCTGTGCAATGCCCCCGGGACCTTCCAACGGTTGATGGAATGCTGTCTGGGACATTTAAACTTCGAGACCGTCCTGCTGTATTTGGATGATGTGATTGTTTATTCCCAGACGTATGAGGCCCATCTGGAACACCTGGCCGAGGTGTTCGCGTCCCTTGCCAAGTTCGGGATGAAGTTGAAGCCCTCGAAGTGCCATCTGCTGAAACCCAGGGTGCAGTATCTGGGACATGTGGTGAGTGCGGATGGCGTCGCCCCCGACCCTGAGAAGATCACTGCCATTCAGAGCTGGCCGAAACCAACCACAGTGAGGGAAGTAAGGCAGTTCCTGGGTCTGGTGGGGTACTATCGGCGCTTTATAAAGGGGTACACGAAGATGGCTGCCCCCATGCAAGATCTCCTCGTGGGACAGACCAAGGGCGGTAGACCCATTGGAGCCCCACTGTTGTGGGAGGACAAGCAGGAGGAGTCCTTTGGCCAGTTGAAGGCGGCCTTGACCGGAGAAGAGGTCTTGGCGTACCCTGACTATGGGCGCCCGTTTATCCTCCACACGGACGCCAGTAACGTGGGGCTGGGAGCGGTCTTGTCCAAGGTCCAGGATGGAAAGGAGAAGGTGATTGCCTACGCCAGCCGAAAACTCCGGCCGACCGAAAGGAACCCTGAGAACTATAGCTCCTTCAAGCTCGAGCTATTGGCGTTGGTGTGGGCTATCACAGAGCGGTTCCGCCACTACCTGGCGGCGGCAAAATTCACCGCGTTTACGGACAACAATCCGCTAACTCACCTGAACACGGCCAAGTTGGGCGCGCTGGAGCAGCGGTGGGTAGCCCGGTTAGCCAACTATGATTTCACCATAAAGTACCGAGCTGGTCGTGTCAACATCAATGCAGATGCACTCTCCCGGATGCCCCATTTGTCGGAAGAGGGGTGTGAGGATGACGACCTCGAGGAGATTGAGTTGCCTGCGTTTCACCAGCCGCCTACTGAGAGAGTGCAAGTATGTCAGCAACGGGTGGATCTGGACCCGCGGCCCAGTCAAGAGTGGCAGGACGCCCAGGACCAAGCGCCGGCTGTCCGCCTTGTCAAGGCCCTGGTAGAACAGGGTGCTATGGGAATAGACCCTGCCGCTCCAGCCGAAGCCCAACGCTTGTGGAAAGAACGGAAACGGCTCTACCTACACCAAGGGAGGCTGTACCGTGAGCTGGTCAACCCAAAGACCCATGAGAAAATATGCCAGTTGATCGTTCCTCAGGCCGAGGTTGCTACTGTCCTGCGGGCATACCATGATGGTGCTGGCCACTTCGGGTGGAAGAAGCTGGAGATGCTGTTGAGGGAGCGGTTCTATTGGAGTGGGATGCGTGAATCAGTGGAAGCCTGGTGCCGAGAGTGCGGTCCTTGTACACTGAGGAGAAAGGACGAGACTAGCCAGAGGGCACCGTTACATCCCATAGTCACCCATCAGCCGCTGGAGCTGGTCGCCCTGGACCATGTCAAACTCACCCCTAGCCGAAGTGGGTACACCTACGCATTGACCATGGTAGACCACTACTCAAGATTTATGGTGGTAGTCCCCGTTAAGGACCTGACTGGTCGAACCGCTGCCCGAGCGTTCCAGGCCTACTTCTGCCGACCCCATGGGTACCCCGAGAAGGTGCTGACTGACCAAGGCCCGGCTTTTGAAGCAGAAGTGTTTCACGAATTCTGCCAGTTGTACGGCTGCAAGAAGATCCGGACCACTCCGTACCACGCCCAGACCAACGGCATGTGCGAGAAAATGAATCACTTGGTCCTGGGGCTCCTCAAGACGCTACCGCTGGAAGAACGGAACATGTGGCCGGAAAAGTTACCCGACTTGGTCGACATGTACAATAATATCCCATCCAGCTCGACGAAGTGCACCCCAGCGTATCTGATGAGGGCCCGGCCTGGCCGCCTACCGGTGGATCTGGAGATGGGGTTGGAGGCTCCGGAAGCACTCCCTTCAACGGCAGAGTGGGAAAGTCGGAGGAGGGCCCAGTACCGGCAAATCCAGGAGTATGTAGAGAAAAACCTCAGTCGAAGTCGAGAACAGCAAGAGCACCGGTTCAACCAGAAGGCGCCTGCAGGTCCTTTCCAGCCAGGAGATGTGGTGCTGAAACGGAAGAGAAAAGCCCACAAACTGGATGATCAGTGGGAGCAGGTCCCTTATGTTGTACAACCCACCGAGTGGGACAATGGGAAGACCTACCAGATCAGCCGTGACCAAGGGGGCACCCTGGCCACAGTATCTCGGGACCATCTAAAAAAATGCCCCCCAGCGTTGAAAACAGAGGCTGAAGTACCGATTCCTCCACCGGTGGAAAAGGCAGCAGAGGTGATCCACACTGTCATGGGTGACTTCCCAGCAAACTGGCCTACACAGAACGGCGCGGTGATACTTCCAGTGACACTGTTCCCACAACCCGTGGATGAAAAAGTAGTGGAAGCGGTTAACCGTGAGCCAGAACCAGTGCCAGTGCCCAGGGATGAACCTGTACCCAGCCCCCCTGCACCTCCGCCTGCCCCACACTCTAGCAGGGAGGAGGAACCGATTGTTCCCTCTACCCCACTGTCTAGCACCACTGACACCGGGCCCCGGAGGTCCACCCGTTCCAACCTAGGTAGACCCCCACTTAGGTACAGGGAGACCGTTCTATGAGTAAGAGGGGCCCGCAAATGTAAAAGAGTGTTGTGAGTTTGTTTGAAAAAGTTAAAAGTTGAAAGTTTTGAAAAATGGAAAAACACTGATTGAACCGAGTTTTCACCTGATTCACCGTGTGATTTGCAACCGGCTGGAGCCGGCACCGTTGTCCCCGTGGGGACCGTTTAAAGTTTAAAAATGCATGGGAACTAGCTATGGACAAGCCCGTGAACTCTGCAGGGCAACCACAAACGTTAGTGGCTTGTAAATATGTTGGGTACCGTTACCGTTTCCGCAATGCCGCCTCCGGAGAGGCAGGTTGGAGGGAGGGCCCTGAGCAGAGCAGGCCAGGGCCCAGCCACCAAAGGGACCGGTGGCTACCCTCTGGAGGGAAGGACAGATCCCGCTCGGGTGACTTGTGCTGGACTGTGGGTCAAGGGGTGCTGCCTGGGTTTTAGGGGCAGCATCAGGGCCAGGTTGCTTGGGTGGGAGAGAGCGGAAACCGTGACCGTACACCGTTGAAACGTTAAAAGTAAAATGTGCCTCCCGTCTTGGGAAGAGTTATTGAAATGCATGTTTGTTTAACCCTGTTATCCCCATTTTACAGAAAAATAAAACCGGTGTAGGACGGCAGCCCGCGGACGGTCTGCATTTTGCTAAGGGGGAATGTGTCGCCCTGGGCAAGCCAGGGGACACAGATAACAACACCACTACACCCCACACTCCAGGTAGGCACACCTGCTAACCAGAAACCCTTGTTGCCTTCCTCCAAGAGTCTGTTGATGCACACCAGGGGGTGGGCCAGGCGGTTGGCTCCGCCCACCAAGGAGCTCACAACTCTGGAGGCAGGAAGTTACCAGGCAGATTAGCCCAGGCAGGGCTTGAGTAAACATCGAGATTAGCCCGGGCAGGGCAAGAGAGCAGAACTGTCAGGGAGGAGGAAGTGGAAGGAGTGAGGAGTAGCCCAGGCAGGGGCTAGAGGAAACAACCAGAAGTGAAAGTGAAGGAGAGGAAAGTGGAAAAGGAGGAAAGCAAGAAGTGGAGAGAGCGCAGAGAGTGCGCAGAGCCTGAGAGCCCAGCTGTGTGTAGGGCTAGAACAGCAAGGTCAGCGACGGCGGTGACTGTCCGGAGGGGGACCGTTTGGAAGTTCCTGGAAGGACCCCGTTGGCTGTGTGCCCGGTGGTCTGGAGCAGTGTTCCGAAGGACAGTCAGCACCAGGGCAGGGGCCTCTCGGACCCCGGCAAGGCTAGGAGTCGCCCAATTTGCCGAATCCGTCAGTGAAGGGGACGCAGATCCCCCAGCAACAAAGTCCCGATTGACGGCAACAGCCCGACCATTACCGGGGAGACACCGCCACCGCCAAGGCACCAGTTTCCCCAGGGCCAGCGCCTGCGGGCAAAGTGTAGAGCTCCTCCGGCCCAGATTGCAGTCGGGGAGCGGGTAACCGGAGGGAATCCACCGCTACCATCAGTCAAACAGGTGCAAGGAAGAGAGACGTCACCGTCACCTACCGGGAGTGCAGGTGCAGCCGTCTGTGGGACCGTCCTACCAGCCGTTGGTTTACCGTACAAACTGTGTCCGTGTCTCAGGCTGAGTGAGTACCACAGTGCCGCAAGGCACAGCGCTGCCCCCGCGTCCCTGCGCCCTCCAGGCCCTACACTTCACATCTCTTCACCGGGCCCCGGGATCACCAACCCCTACCCACGGAGGGGCAACACAACACCTGGCTGCTCCAATCACCATCCCCGGGACCCCCACACTGAGCAGCGGTGGTGCCATCACCGCAACCGTGGGTGGCGTCACGAACTATAATCCCAACAAACACCCCCCTTTCACTCACGGGCGAGGAGCGTCGCTCGAGACACCCCGGGATCCGGCCCGCAGCTCGAGCCACCAGGAGCAACTGCCGGACCCGAGCAGAAGGGGTGAGCGCGGTGTGCTGACACCCTCCTCCCCGCCCGCGACACTTACAGGAAATGGTATCCCTTCCTCATCCTCTTCTGCTTCCTCCTCTTCCTCTGGGACCCCCACCTCCTCCCGCAGACTTTTCAAAGTGTGCTCCAACATATAAAAGTGGAATAGTGATGCTGATGATGGCATCATCAGCGCTAATTATCTTTGTACCCATTTCAAAACTCTGCAGGAGAGTGTGCCCACTCTGCAATCGTGATTTGCCCCACATCCGCACTGCATAGTCTCAGGCTATGCCTCATGATATAGTGCACGAGGGCTTGCTGCTGCTGCCACAGTTGCTGCAACATGTGTAGAGTGAATTTCCACCATGTCGGCACATCGCATATCAACCGGTTAACCAGTAGACCGAAAGACTTTTGTAGCAGTGCAAGCCTAGTAGCAGCTGGGTGTGAATGGCAGGGTCGGGCAAACAGCGACCGTGCCTTCTACAGCTGTGCATACAGGTCGGGATAGTGGGCTAGAAATTTCTGTACAACCAGGTTGAAAACATGAGCCATGCAAAGCACATGTGTGATTTGGCCCAGGCATAGGGCCACCAACAGGATTGCACCATTATCATTATCGCACATGCTCTTCCCTGGCTACAGGTTCAGTTGAGACAGCCATTTATCAAACTTGGCCTAGATAGCTGTCCACAACTCTTCTGCTGTATGACTTGCTTCTCCAATGCATATTAATTTGAGCACTGCCTGATTGTGTGCCGCCCCTGCAGCAGTCGAACCGCTCGGATCCGGGGTTGCTGTGGTTTGAGGGTCTCCGGACCCGGGGGCTTGCGGCAACTCAAATGTAAAGGGGGCTATTTACAGGGGATAAGAGTTTGTGATGCCACCCGTGGTTCGCGGTAAGGGAGTACCGCCGCTGCCGATGGGAGTACCCAGGGGAGATGGAGTGAGGCAGCTAGATGACGTTCCCTCCACGGGTAGGGGAGACCCCGGGACGCTGTGTGATGGTGGAGCGGGGGTGCGCAGGGCCAGCTGGAAGCAGGGGAGGTCCATGTACTCACTCAGGCAACTTTGGTGATGGTGCAGCCGCAAAGAAGACACTGACAACAAGGTGAACCAAGTCTCTGGGTGCCGCTGCCCTCTTGGGGGAGCCTGTCCGGGTATCCGTCCCCTGCAGTACTACCTGGTGGTCCGGTGCCTGCCTCCGTGCACAAATTGTTAAGTGTCCGTGTGGCCCGTAGGCATAAAGCTGTCCAGGCCGCGCTTCCTCCTTTTTGGGATAAAGGAGCTGTGCTCTCAAAGGCTCACACGTGGGATTTCTGTGGGCTGCTTGGGTTGGAAAGCCCTATCCCCCTCGTTGCGCTAGTGCCCCTGATCTCTGAGCTTCTTGGGGACAGTCCATAAAGTCACTATCCTCCACAGGTGTTACGTGACCACCGGAGTCTGTTCCAGCGACTTCTGCTCCGATCGCCAGGCGACGCCGTGTTCCTACCGTGGATGGTGCTGGTGACGGGAGAGGAGTCGATGCCAGCGGCACCGGTGGGCGCAGGCTCCGATCATCCACTGGGTTGGGTTATCTTGGGATCTGCAGTAGCACTGGCTGACTGTGGGTGGCGTGTGTCTCCCAGCTGAAGTTACCAGAGTTCAGCTACAGCCAATGGGAAGACACCACACCCTTCTTAGTTCCCCTCCTGTCTGCTGACCTCTGCCAGAGATAGTTCTGATTTCCTGGCTCCTGGTCTGCCCTATTCTATTTTGTGATTCATGTGTGCTGACTTCTGCGTGTTTTCTGACTACCCTTCTGCCTGCTGTTTTTGTACCTCGCTGCCCGATCCGGATTTGACCTCTGCTACGTTTTCTGATTACATCCTAGTCTGCCGATTTTGTCCCTGTTCTGCTATTCCTGGTGTGACCCTGCCTGACGACTACTCTCATCGGACTGCAGCCTTCCACAGGTAGTGATCTCCAGGGCCCTGTGTAATTCCAAATCCCTGTATAGGGGTTAAAGGGTTTCAGGGTTCTGGGGGTCCTGCTTGGTGAGTGGCTTCCCTCTAGTCTGTCCATTACATCCCACCTAAGTCTGTTGAACCAGGCAGGCATCACAACAGGTTAATTGCAGGGTTACCTGAAGCTACTCCCCAACCTAGGGTCCAGTACCCTGCCGTGCTTTCAGTCCCGGACTGGTTATTGAACTCGAGCTGCTGACCATCCTCCAAGACTAGGTCCAGGCACCCAGTCCCAATACCCTGCGACCGGGCCTCCGACTCCTCCGGGCACAGACCACCATCTGTAACCCAACCTTCCACTCCCAGGGAGCCACAAACTCCCACAGTTCCTCACTACTCGAGGGCTACTTCTGTACTGACTTTAAACTCTGCTCTGACTCACTTCCTCCCTCCCACTTCCCTGCCTGACCCCTAGGTGGGCGGCCCGATTCCAGCTCAGCAGCCCACTGGTGTGTCTGACAGGGTGTGGTTTGAGGTGTAGTTGGGATGTTGGATGCTGATGGAGGCAGTGCTGCAGGTTCGGAACCCAGAACCAAGGGGGGTGGAGTCCTGCACTAAGAATAAAGAGTGTACAGTAACCTGTGACGACCTGAATATTCCAGGGGTGTCACAATTGCGCTGAGCCCTGGCTGAGCTGTACGGAGGTGAGAGGATTCTCTCTGCACTTTTGGAACATGTGTTACATTAAGGAAGAGCTTGAGGTCGCAGGTCCTAGAGGAGGAAGCGGTAGATCCAGAAGTTTGTCCAGCAAGCCTTGGTGATTTAAAGATTTGAGAAGCAGCCTCTTCCCCACCTGCCCCTGCAGCCAAGAGAGTAACCCGTACCCAGTCAGCGAGATGTAACGCCCCTTGCCATGCTTACTCGTCCAGGTGTCAGTGGTGAAAGGCACACTGGGCAGTTTTTCAAGGAAAAGGTAATGTTGTTTGCGACATGATGGTGTAGCGCAGGCACAGCTTATTAGAGAAGTAATGGCAACTGAGCATCTGGTACTGGGGGACTGCAATGGCCATAGGGTTAAGAAAACCGTCTGTATCCACCAGGCAGAAAGGCAGCATTTCCGTGGCCAACAGTTTGGATATGGTGAAGTTCAAGCTCTTTGCTTTGGCCCCCCTTCACACGTCCGTGAAAAACCACGCATGTTTTTCACGGATGTGTCAGAGGTGCGTTTTGCCCTCCGTGACCCGTGTTTATGGGCTACGTGTGTTCTCCGTGTGTTATCAGAACAGGAACTTTCTACTCACCTGTCCCTGGCGTCGCTGTCCGTGGTTCTGATCTTCCATCTCCAGCCCTGCCGACTCCCCGCTGCTGCTGCTTCCGGCCGCAGTGAAGTGAATATTCAATGAGCATAATGAGCGGCGGTCGGCAGCAAGTGACAGTGTGACGCCCTGGCCAGGCCAGGTAGTCACTAAATAGGCCAAAACACAACACCTTTCCCTAACAGGTGACATCAGCCGACCTTCAAAACCTAGTCACCCCCCTTAGGGCTCGATGGACACACCAGGGGGCGGAACCAGGTGGTTGGGAGACGCCCAACGAGGAGTTTAGACAGCCCGGGGCGGGGAAAACAACAGTTCAGTTCGCAGAGTTGAGTTTGAGAGTTCAAGGAGAGTGGAGGTCAGGCCTGTGTGTCAGGCCTGAAACAAACTGACAAGTATCAGGGTAGGAGCCCTAGTACCTTTGGCTAGGAGGCAGACGGCAGTCTCCCCCGGGTGCCCCATCACTGCAGCGGTGGTGTCCAACCTCACCACATGCCGTGGGTGGCGTCACGAACTTAGTACAGCTCAGCTCGTACATATACGTACTACATCCACCACCCCCTACCCTTTTCATTCGGAGTGTCCACGGGTTCCCCCGGGTCCGGAGACCCCCCAGCCACCCACCGGAAGGTCCGGACCCGAGCAGCGGCAGGCTGCTGGCACAGGGGCGGCACGAGTCCGGTTTGGAGGAGCAATCGTACCCGCACTGCAGGCAGTAGAAGACGGGGTCTTTATGGACAGTGTCACCCGTGAATGATGGTGGCATTGGGGACCCGTGCTGCCCTGTGGTGGTCTGTGGGACAGTTGCCAGATGAAGCTGTACCGGCAGTTAAGTTAAATGTTTTAACGGACCACCCTTTTCATCATACCGCAGTCTCCGGAGAGGCTGGTTGGAGGAAGGGCCTGCGGCAGAATAGGCCGAGGTCCCGTCACCACGGAAGCCGGTGACTGCCCTCCGGGTCAGGGGTCCCCTGGAAGTGGGGCCTCTGAGAGAGACTGCCGGGTAAAGGCACCACCCGGACCCGAACCCATTTCCTGAACTGGGGAAAAGGGGTGCCGACCTAGTTTTAGAGGTAGCACCAGGGATAGGTTTGTTTCGGTGGGCTAAGGTGAAAAGGACCCGGTCCCGTCCCGGTTATTAAAAATGTTTTATATGCAACAATTAAGTAAAATGCCTCCCAATAAGGGAAGAAAACCAAAATATCCGTACTATGTAAATATGTTATTATACTTGTATATGTTTTTCAAAATCTTTTATCTTTTTCAGTTAACCCCTTCACCCCCGGCCACTAAAACACCCTAATGACCGGGCCATTTTTTGCAATTCTGGCCAGTGTCACTTTGACAGGTTATAACTCTGGAACGCTTCAACGGATCCTGGCGATTCTGAGATTGTTTTTTTGTGACATATTGTACTTCCTGACAGTGGTAAATTTAGGCCGATATTTTTTGCGTTTATTT
The DNA here is from genome assembly GCF_048569485.1 of Anomaloglossus baeobatrachus. Classification (NCBI taxonomy): domain Eukaryota; kingdom Metazoa; phylum Chordata; class Amphibia; order Anura; family Aromobatidae; genus Anomaloglossus; species Anomaloglossus baeobatrachus. The sequence continues at coordinate 895,691,319 of NC_134353.1, read as the reverse complement.
GTGAAAATGTAGGAAATTATGCAAAAAAATTTTTTGAAAATTTCGCAATTTTCAAACTTTGAAAATTTATGCCTATAAATCTGAGAAATATGTCACACAAAATAGTTACTAAATAACATTTCCCACATGTCTACTTTACATCAGCTCAATTTTCGAAACATAATTTTTTTCGTTAGAAAGTTAGAAGGGGTCAAAGGTCATCAGCAATTTCTCATTTTTCCAACAAAATTTACAAAAGAATCTTTTTGAGGGACCACATCACATTTGAGGTGACTTTGAGAGGCCGAGGTGACAGAAAATACCCAAAGGTGACCTCATTCTAAAATCTGCACCCCTCACTCTGCTCAAAACCACATCCAAGAAGTTTATTAACCATTTAGGTGCTTCACAGCAAAGAAAGCAATGTGGAAGGAAAAAATGAAAATTTTACTTTTTAAACACAAAAATGTTACTTTAGCCATAAAATTTTAATTTTTACAAGGGAGAAAAGAGAAAGTGCACCCTACAATTTATTGTACATTTTCTCCTGAGTACGCTGATACCCCATATGTGGTAAAAATCAATTGTTTGGGCGCACGGCAGAGTTTGAAATGGAAGGAGCGCCATTTTAATTTTTGACTGCAAAATTAGCTGCACTCATTAGCGGACACCATGTTGGGTTTGAAGACCTTCTGAGGTGCCTAAACAATGGAGCTACCCCACAAGTGACCCCATTTTGGAAACTAGAGCCCTCAAATAATTTTTCTAGATGTTTGGTGAGCACTTTGAACCCCTGGGGGCTTCACAGAAGTTTATAACGTTGAGCCGTGAAAAGAAAAAAAAATTTTTTTACCACAAAACTTCAACTACGGTAGGTAGCTTTTTTTTCACAAGGGTTTTAGGAAAAAATGCACCATAAAATGTATTGTGCATTTTCTCCTGAGTACGCAGATACCCCATATGTGGTGGAAATCAAATGTTTGGGCACACGGCAGGGCTTGGAAGGCAAGGAGCACCATTTGAATTTTTGACTGCAAAATTAGCTGTATAAGAATAGCCACTGGAAAAATAGTTATATATATATCAATTACAATCAGCAATGTTTCAAGACAGCATATCAACACTGCAAAAAATAGTCATAAAATTAAACTTTTACTTCAATCACTAAAATGTGGTCAGAATCACAATTACAAGACAAACAAACAACCAACATGAATTAAAATAATTTTGGCCCTTCCTATAATGGCCCAATTAACACACCGCAAGTAGAAATTGGATTTGTCTCACCAACTTTTTCTTTTCAATGAAGTTTATAGGGTCCATTCATTAGTAGAACCCCAAAACAATGGATCTGAAGTATCTCCCGACGCGTTTCAATCAACTCTTCAGGGGAGTATTAAATGCATCTTAGGTCCCATAAAGACATGGACCTTGCATTCATATAATATGCTGTAACAAATGCATAGATGGAAAAAATCAGCATGTCAGCAATCCAACAATTTAACATCCCTGTATAGGACAACTCACCATTTTATAACTTTGTTCAATAAAATTGCGGTGATTCCAACACAGGTACTAATTATAGAGAGCCTGTCACCTCTACAAGCATGCTGAAACAAATGCACAAGAGATTCCTATCAGCAAACTCAGCGGTTATTTATCTTAATCCATTTATCCAAATCTCTGGGAACTCACCACATGGTACGGACGCCTGTGCTTCTCGCCCTATCAGTCAGCTGTTGCTAACAATGGAGTTTAAATACTCCCTCCCTGTCCCAGCGTGTGACGTCATTTCCCTATTCTCAAACACATGACAGTCAGGTGACCGGATGTGACGAGCGATGTTATGCTGTCGCTATGGTAACGTATGCCTTCTCTCCTCATCGCCCATTTAATCACATGACCCAGGGTGCCGCACCAGAATACCATGCGGTCACCATAACAAATCGGACACATGACTATCAGATGACCGGAAATGGCGCGCAATGTTGTTTATTTAGTTGTCATGGTGATATACACCGTCTTTCCTCACACACCGCCCATCCGGTCACATGGCCCAAGGTGCCCTATCATCATACGCTTCAGTTCTCATAGCGATTTTCTCCTCCTATTCGGTCATGTGATATTCAAAGGACGAGTGAATCATTAGCACCATAGCAAACTCATATGACAATGCGTCACGTCACCAGAGAGAAACGTCAGGAAGAAGTCATTATTTATGTCATTTATGCAGTACTTCATAATCGTTTCAGAACTGATACCACACTATATTAAAGGTTAAGGTAACAACACGTGTACCTACCCTATTGATTATGATCTGGAAGTTATATCCGCAAAGAAAAACGGTTGATCCAATATCTTTCATAATCAGAAAAGAAAGGGGGAAGGTGAAGCCAAACTGTATCACCAGAATCTCACCAAATAACCCATTCAAACAAAAACATGCAGATGGAGACTTATAAACTCCATTTTTTATATACCACAGCATGTCATCCAGATAAAAACATGGAGGTTCCACTACCCATTTCTCTACTCATAAAGGCCACATTACGAAAGGTATCTCAGAAAAAAAACTTCTGCTTAGAAATTATTTGATATTCCAAACCTGGATTAGAAAGTGTAATACCATAGCTTACCAATAAGCACCAGAAAAAAACTGTAACTGTGGAAAAACATTGATCACAGGAGACCACCCCCCATTAGTAATCAAACATTTGGGGCAATATTCTTCAGGTCAGGTTAGAGAGCCAGAGGGATAGAGGTGAAACCCACAAAGAACTAACACTAAACCTCCACTTACTTCCACTAAGTACTGGCCCTACTTATCATGTGGGGGTCGGCGCCATAAGATAGAACTACCCACCACTAGACAAAGGGTGCAAAAGAGAGTTCCTCATTCAACCCGTTGGGATAGAGTGTCTTTAGCCAAAATATCCATCTGGATTCTTGTTGTAATAATCTCTTATCCCAGTCACCCCCTCTGGGAGGTGGTCTGACATGATCAATGCCTTGAAATCCAACAGCAGAAGGATCCCCACCGTGCATATTATTAATATGTCTAGCTAACGGTGTGTCATTATTCAATCTGATGTCCCTGAGGGGTTTCACAGAAGTTTATAACATTGAGCCGTGAAAAGAAAAAACATTTTTTTTACCACAAAACTGTTGCTTCAACTAGGTAGCTTTTTTTTCACAAGGGTATCAGTAAAAAATGCACCATAAAATGTATTGTGCATTTTCTCCTGAGTACGCAGATACCTCATATGTGGTGGAAAGTAATTGTTTGTGCGCATGGCGGGGCTCAGAAGAGAAAGAGCACCATTTGACAGCAAAATTGGTTGGAATCATTAGCTGACGTAATGTTGCATTTGGAGACCCCCTGAGGTGCCTAAACAATGGAGCTCCCCCACAAGTGACCCCATTTTGGAAACTAGACGCCTCAAGGAATTTATCTAGATGTTTAGCGAGCCCCAAAGGGCTCCACACAAGTTGATAATGTTGAGCCATGAATACAATTTTTTTTTTTCACCACAAAACTGTTACTTGAACCACACAGTTTTTTTTTTCACAAGGGTATCAGGAAAAAATGTACCATAAAACGTATTGTGCAATTTCTCCTGAGTACGATGATACCTCATATGTGGTGGAAAGTAATTGTTTGGGCGCATGGCAGGGCTCAGAAGAGAAAGCACACCATTTGACAGCAAAATTGGTTGGAATCATTAGCGGACGCCATGTCATGTTTGGAGACCCCCTATGGTGCCTAAACAGTGGAGCTCCCTCACAAGTGACCCCATCCCCTCAAGGAAATTATCTAGATGTTTGGTGAGCCCCTTGCACCCCCAGGGGCTCCACAGAAGTTGATAACATTGAACCGTGAATTTTTTTTTTTACCACAAAATTTTTGCATCAATCAGGTAGCTTTTTTTTTTTTACGAGGGTATCAGGAAAAACTGCACCATAAAACGTATTGTGCAATTTTTCCTGAGTACGCAGATACCTCATATGTGGTAGAAATAAATTGTTTGGGCGCATAGTGGGGCTCAGAAGAGAACGAACGCCATTTGACTTTTCAAACGCACAGCCGCGGTGCACTGATCGACCGCTGCAGGACGCATATTCGGATGGGATACAAAAAGCGTCGGTGATACGGAAAAAAAGAAAAAGTCATGCCAAAAATTGAGCAGGGATGCCGATCCGTTATGTGCATCCCTGATCAGCGCTCGGCGGGACGCACGGACAGATGCGATACAAAAAGCGTCGCGGATATGGAAAAAATTCACGCCAAAAATTGAGCAGGGATGCAGATCCGTTATCTGCATCCCTGATCAGCGCTCGGCGGGACGCACGGACGGATGCGATACAGAAAGCGTTGGGGATATGGAAAAAAGTCACGCCAAAAATTGAGCAGGGATGCAGATTTGTTATGTGCATCCCTGATCAGCGCTTGGCGAGACACATGGATGGATGCGATACAAAAAGCGTCGGGGATATGGAAAAAAGTCACGCCAAAAATTGAGCAGGGATGCCGATCCGTTATGTGCATCCCTGATCAGCGCTCGGTGGGACGCACGGGCAGATGCGATACAAAAAGCGTCGTGGATACGGAAAAAAGTCACGCCAAAAATTGAGCAGGGATGCAGATCCGTTATGTGCATCCCTGATCAGCACTCGGCGGGACGCACGGATGGATGCGATACAAAAAGCGTCGGGGATACGGAAAAAAGTCATGCCAAAAATTGAGCAGGGAAGCAGATCCGTTATCTGCATCCGTGATCAGTGCTCGGCGGGACGCACGGACAGATGAGGTGTAAAAATGGACAGGATACAGGGTAAAAAAAAAAAAAAAGTTATACTCACAGTACCCAGAGGAGTAGCAGGAGGAACAGAGGGCAAGTGAGATAGACAGCTGTACAGGAGCCGCAGGCAGGACGTTGGACAGATCAGCAGAAGACCCAGGAAGAACCCAGAGATGGAGGCAGATGTGATCGGGCCAGTGAAGAAATCGGACGACCCAGTGAAGGCAGGTAAGAGGACGTCAAGGGGAGAGGGGAGGGGGAGAGCAGAGGGGGGCGCGGGAGAGCAGAGGGGGGGCGGGAGAGCAGAGGGGGATACCGGAGAAGCAAAGAAGGAAGGAAGGAAGCAGAATAGAGATGACAGAGGAGGCAGGCAGATCGCAGGGGGAGCAGATCGGGATGTCGGGGGGCAGATCGGGGCGTGGGGGGCAGACCGCGGGGGGCAGACCGCGGGGGGCACGGGCAGGGGCCATAACGGGAGCGCGCAGGGGCCATAACGGGAGCGCGCAGGGGCCATAAGGAGAGCGCGCACGGGCTGCAAGAAGAGTGGAATACTCACGTGGAGCAGGCGCAGAAGCGGTGACATTAGCGGCGGCAGCGGTGGCGTGGTACCACAAGTACCAGCCACACCACACTGCAGACATGTTGGGGGAGGCTCCCCAGACCAGCACAGGCCTGGGGAGGGCGGCCACCTGCAGATCAGACCGCCCCACTGCACACTGATTGGAGCGATTGCGCGTCATAGCACGATCGCTCCAATCAGTGCTGCAGGGGCTGGGGGTGGCATGTTTGAGATCCACCTATGATCTGCTGTAGCTGCTACGGCATCTCATAGCAGGATCTCATAGTATTGCACTAATTCGGGCATTATTTTTGCCGAAATCAGTGTGAATGATGTGGTTGGCGGTTCAGATTTGAACAGCCAATCACATCGATTGTCGATGGGGGTTGGCGATGCCACCCCCCCTGGGGTCAAGCAAAGGTCCCCTGCTGTAAGAAACAGCAGGGGACATCATTTGAAAGCCGTTGCTATGGCCACGGCAATCAAATGAACTTTAGGCAGTAAAATTACGTCCCTGGTCGTTAAGTCACGTTAAAATAGGACGTAATTTTACTGCCCGTGGTCGTGAAGGGGTTAAACAAAATAAACTGGTGGTGGTTGGACAGCCCGCGGACGATCTGTGTTTAACCAAGGGGGAGTGTGACGCCCTGGCCAGGCCAGGTAGTCACTAAATAGGCCTCCACACAATACCTTTTTCTCACAGGTGACATCAGCCGACCTTCAAAACCTAGTCACCCCCCCTTAGGGCTCGATGGACACACCAGGGGGCAGAACCAGGCAGTTGGGAGACGCCCACCGAGGAGTTTAGACAGCCCGGTGCGGGGAGAACAACAGTTCAGTTCACAGAGTTGAGTTTGAGAGTTCAAGTAGAGTGGAGGTCAGGCCTGTGTGTCAGGCCTGAAGCAACCTGACAAGTATCAGGGTAGGAGCCCTGGTACCTTTGGCTAGGAGGCAGACGGCAGTCTCCGTCTGCAGAAGAAGGGAAGACGGCTCGGTGGAACCGAGGTGGACCGGGACAGGGTTGTAGCCCGCCGGTACCGACCCGGGGAACCGACTTGGAAACCGGAGCACACGGGGGGGGGGGGGGTACTCGGACCCTGAAACCAAGTCCAGAAGCTACTGGAACTGGTTAATTAACCGATTGAGGCCAGGACTAGAGGTCCTGTCCCACCCAAAGTCCCGATAGAAAACAACAGCCCACCGAGGGGGATAAAAGGCCACCGCCAGGGCTCAGAGATCCCATGGGCCAGTGTCTGCGGGCAAGGGTTCCTTAGGCCACATCCAGCTGGGAGCGGACTCCTGAAGTTGCAAGCACAGGTAGTCCACCGTTCTACAAAAGGTGCAGGAGAAAGACAGAGACCACCAGCCGAGTGGGGGAACCAGAACGCAGCCGGCTGCGGGCACCGACCACCATCACCTTGGTTTACCAGAGACTTGTGTGTTTCCTTCAATAGTGAGTACACCAGCACCCTGCGGTCGCCCATCTCCCTGCACCAAAAACCCCCAAGGGGTCCTGGGGCCATCATCCCTGCCCACGGAGGAGTTAACAACTTGCTGCATAACATCTCCCCCGGGTGCCCCGTCACTGCAGCGGTGGTGTCCAACCTTACCACATACCGTGGGTGGCGTCACGAACTTAGTAAGGCGCAGCACGGGGGCGGCACAACAGCAGCAGCAGAGACAGTAGGGCTGGAGAAGGTGAGTAAAGGTTTTTTTTTCCTCAGACACGTATGTTTTCTCCGGCGCGTGTCACACCGAACACCTCCGTGTGGTCCGTTTGCGTTCCGTGTCACACCCGTGATGCCGGAGAAAAACGGACATGCTTCCGTTTTTAACGCACCAACAAACGTATCACACACATGGACACACGCACCGTATTGAAAAACGAATGTGTAACTCAATGCATTGATTTATATTGGAGTACGTGTGCCTGTGTCTCCGATACGTGCTGGAACAGACCTAACACGTACCAGAGGCACGTGCGTGTGAAGGTGGCCTTGAAAAGTGTGTAGGAGGAAATGATCTTTTATGTGACCAAAACTACGGGACTAAGGGCTGGCCGCTGTGCTGAGAGAAGGTGAAGTAAGGTGTGCATGACCGACTGGTGCACTGTGAGGGAGGTGTAGGCTGAGATTTAATGCTGGATTGAGAAATATGTGGTGTGTTCGGTGCCTCACATGGGTCAAAAACACCAGGCATGGACACTTCCGTAACAGCTGATGGGCTCCCACTTACCCCCACTGTAGCAGATAAACGGTAGGTTCTGCGGTCAGAGACCTGTGTGAGAATAGTTTTGACAGTGACGCAGGGGGAGGAAGAAGCAGCAGATGCGGTTGATTTGTCGGCTGGTGGTTGGGTAGGTCTGATGTGCTAGTTCATGCATGCAGTAGTCAAATTATTTGAAATTTTGCCTGTATTGAGTCGTTGTGTACAACGTTGGCAGATAATGAAAGTTGAGTCATCCTTTGTGGTCTCAAAAAAGACCCAGGCGACCCTTCCTGCTGACTACATGGTTTTTTCACTGTATCACTTTATTTATTTCGGGCTATACATACAATATAGTTGGATATTTTGTGGCACTTTATCAGACTGTAACTTGTTTTGACACTATATGACTTTTCTAATTGGGAAAAAGGAACTTTACAGAGTAAATTTAATGTTTTGTTTCATCTCTCTTTTTCAGGAGCACACCGTTCTCCAATCTCCTAGCTTCCTGATTTAGGGGTGGTGTGGGTCCGATTCATCAAAGCTTTTACTTCAATATTTGGGCGTAAAAAGCTTTTAAAAGTCTTAGCATTTTGGCACAACTGGCGGCCATTCTAAAATTATGGGACTTTTGGTGTTTTGACATCATTTTTACCCATCTTCGACAAAATGGGTGGAGCTGGGGCGGAATAGAGGAGTGGAAACCGGCGCTCATCAAAGTCAAGATGAGCAGCGGCTTTTGCAATGCCACGAGTTTTAGAGCAGCAGGGATTACTGTAGGATTTGGGGTGAGGTGCACACAGATGTGCGAGCACTCGTCCGGCACTCCTGATTCTTGAAAAGGCATACTTGCCTTCATGAATCAGAAACGTCTGACCCCAGCCCATCTCGTCATCCAGATTGGCATGAACAACTCCGGTATTGACGTATCTGGCTCACAGTGCATTGATCTAGCTATGTGAGCCAACTTTGCTTTTGTAGCATTGGAAGTGAAATTGACCTGGATGGGTTTGGCCATGAACACTACACTGATACCATTCTGACCAGGATCACTGCGGTGCATACAAGATCAGCGACAAAGCTTTTAAGCACTTCACATGTTCTGTCACCGTTTTCTCACAACAATAGATACTAGACGCATTGATAATAAAATAAAACATAAATATCTGGAGAACCAGGCAAGCTCTTAGCAGTATTAACTATGAAAGGATATGGTAATAACCCTTTAATTTCTCTTATGCCCATACTTGTTTTCACTAGTTTATCAAAAAATTGCAGGATAAATTAAATCGGTGAGCGCGTTAATAGAAGGAACCTTCCTGATAGGTCGTGTTCAGATGAATGCGCGAAAAATATTCCTTTTTTTATCTAGAAAAAATGGATGTTTTTTGATCTGTAATGTTATCCACATGCCATCGGTATGACCTAGAACATTGTGTTAACAATTAAAAGTGTAAAAAAAGGCCAAGTTCTGTTTTCTGTGTTAATGATTACAATTAATCCATAAAAAATGGATTCGGTACGATGGTGTCAATATTACAATACGCCCATTGAGTTTAGTGAGCATCACTAATTGAAAAATAGATTGGGCTACTGTATGCTACAATTTTTTCACAGGCAGACCATGTGTAAATACATTCATATGAATTACGCCATTGACATGAAGGATAGTACGGATATCGGGCCAAGGGGGCTCCACACTCCTTTGCCAGAGAGAGTCGCCAGAGTCATTGTGTGTGTATGACTTCGGGCAGGTTGTGCAACATCTACTGTTTTCTTCAGGTTGGTGTCCATCACCCCACAGTTGGTATCTGTCATAGAAGCAGTAGTTCAATACGTGACACAGGAATTCTTTTGGTAAACCAACCTTCAACAGTTTATTCTTTCCACAGCTATGACAGACATGGCCTCACTCCTGATGGTTCTGTGGTTACTATATTTTGGGGTACTCTCACTCAACCTATCAACGATATCTAGTTTGTAAGCTGCCAGGCACCTGTGTCTCTGTTCCCTCACACATTTTCTCTCTGCTGTCCATTTCTGGGCCCCAACAGCTATCTAGTCACATGACTTCCCTCAGCCCGCCAGGATGAGCCATAGGTTCTAGACCAGTCATGGCGAACCTTTTACAGGCCGAGTGCCCAAACTGTAGCCCTAAACCCAATTTTTTTTCCGAAGTGCCAACTAATCCTATTATATAAAGAATTGATTGTAATCTTACCTTTGCCGTCTTCTCTTCTCTTCAGCAGGGGGCATCACGCTCATGCTTACCACACATGGACGCTGAGCCCCTGCCCTTTCCAGACACAGCAGTTGGATTGATCTTTCTGGAAATAAATTGCAGCATATTAGACAGAGATTTTAGCCTGGAATGGATTCAGATGTCACCTGTAATCCACATCTACATTTCAAAGTCTGAACATCTCGAAATCCCATAAAGACGTACGAGTTGCTCCCCTCCCCTTTCATTGTGTAGTTCTGTCCCCCTTCCTGGCCACTTCCTGGTAAACATGTCTCCCATCCTGATATAGATTTCCTACATTCTGGTATATTTGTCCCCATCATGGCCCCATCCTGGTAAATGTCCTCCATCCTGGTAAATGTTACCCATTCTTGCATGTTCCCCCATGCTGGTAAATGTACCCCATCCTGACATATTGCCCATCCTTGTAAATGTTCCCCCATCCCGGCATGTACCCCATTCCTGGTAAATGTTCCCAATCCTGGTTAATTTACCCCATCCAGGTAAATGTACCCCTTCCTGGTAAATGTTCCCTATCGTGGCATGTTTCCTCCATCCTGGCATGCATGCTTTCCTCCAGCCTGGCATGCATGTTTTCCTCCATCCTGGCATGCATGTTTCCTCCATCCTGGCATGCATGTTTCCTCCATCCTGGCATGCATGTTTCCCCCATCCTGGCATGCATGTTTCCTCCATCCTGGCATGCATGTTTCCCCCATCCTGGCATGCATGTTTCCTCCATCCTGGCATGCATGTTTCCTCCATCCTGGCATGCATGTTTCCTCCATCCTGGCATGCATGTTTCCTCTATCCTGGCATGCATGTTTCCTCCATCCTGGCATGCATGTTTCCTCCATCCTGGCATGCATGTTTCCCCCATCCTGGCATGCATGTTTCCCCCATCCTGGCATGCATGTTTCCTCCATCCTGGCATGCATGTTTCCTCCATCCTGGCATGCATGTTTCCTCTATCCTGGCAGGCATGTTTCCTCCATCCTGGCATGCATGTTTCCCCCATCCTGGCATGCATGTTTCCTCCATCCTGGCATGCATGTTTTCCTCCATCCTGGCATGCATGTTTCCTCCATCCTGCCATGCATGTTTCCTCCATCCTGGCATGTATGTTTCCCCCATCCTGGCATGCATGTTTCCTCCATCCTGGCATGCATGTTTCCTCCATCCTGGCATGCATGTTTCCTCCATCCTGGCATGTATGTTTCCCCCATCCTGGCATGCATGTTTCCCCCATCCTGGCATGCATGTTTCCTCCATCCTGGCATGTATGTTTCCTCCATCCTGGCATGCATGTTTCCCCCATCCTGGCATGCATGTTTCCTCCATCCTGTCATGCATGTTTCCCCCATCCTGGCATGCATGTTTCCCCCATCCTGGCATGCATGTTTCCTCCATCCTGGCATGCATGTTTCCCCCATCCTGGCATGCATGTTTCCTCCATCCTGGCATGCATGTTTCCCCCATCCTGGCATGCATGTTTCCTCCATCCTGGCATGCATGTTTCCCCCATCCTGGCATGCATGTTTCCTCCATCCTGGCATGCATGTTTCCTCCATCCTGGCATGTATGTTTCCCCCATCCTGGCATGCATGTTTCCCCCATCCTGGCATGCATGTTTCCTCCATCCTGGCATGCATGTTTCCTCCATCCTGGCATGCATGTTTCCTCCATCCTGGCATGCATGTTTCCTCCATCCTGGCATGTATGTTTCCCCCATCCTGGCATGCATGTTTCCCCCATCCTGGCATGCATGTTTCCTCCATCCTGGCATGTATGTTTCCCCCATCCTGGCATGCATGTTTCCCCCATCCTGGCATGCATGTTTCCTCCATCCTGGCATGCATGTTTCCTCCATCCTGGCATGTATGTTTCCCCCATCCTGGCATGCATGTTTCCCCCATCCTGGCATGCATGTTTCCTCCATCCTGGCATGTATGTTTCCCCCATCCTGGCATGCATGTTTCCCCCATCCTGGCATGCATGTTTCCTCCATCCTGGCATGCATGTTTCCTCCATCCTGGCATGTATGTTTCCCCCATCCTGGCATGCATGTTTCCCCCATCCTGGCATGCATGTTTCCTCCATCCTGGCATGTATGTTTCCCCCATCCTGGCATGCATGTTTCCCCCATCCTGGCATGTATGTTTCCCCCATCCTGGCATGCATGTTTCCCCCATCCTGGCATGCATGTTTCCTCCATCCTGGCATGCATGTTTCCTCCATCCTGGCACGCATGTTTCCCCCATCCTGGCATGCATGTTTCCTCCATCCTGGCAGGCATGTTTCCCCCATCCTGGCACGCATGTTTTCTCCATGTATGTTCCCACCCCACGCTGCCATGTGCGTTCCCCCTCTCCCACCCCACGCTGCCATGTGCGTCCCCCCTCTCCCACCCCACGCTGCCATGTGCGTTCCCCCACCCCCTGCTGCCATGTGCGTTCCCCCACCCCCACCCCACGCTGCCATTTGCGTTCCCCCTCTCCCACCCCACGCTGGCATGTGCATTCCCCCTCTCCCACCCCACGCTGCCATGTGCGTTCCCCCTCTCCCACCCCCCTGCTGCCATGTGCGTTCCCCCTCTCCAACCCTACGCTGCCATGTGCGATCCCCCTCTCCCACCCCCCCGCTGCCATGTGCGTTCCCCCTCTCCCACCCCCCCGCTGCCATGTGCGTTCCCCCTCTCCCACCCCCCGCTGCCATGTGCGTTCCCCCTCTCCCACCCCACGCTGCCATGTGCGTTCCCCCTCTCCCACCCCACGCTGCCATGTGCGTCCCCCCTCTCCCACCCCACGCTGCCATGTGCGTTCCCCCTCTCCCACCCCCCTGCTGCCATGTGCGTTCCCCCTCTCCCACCCCACGCTGCCATGTGCGTTCCCCCTCTCCCACCCCCCTGCTGCCATGTGCGTTCCCCCTCTCCAACCCTACGCTGCCATGTGCGATCCCCCTCTCCCACCCCCCCGCTGCCATGTGCGTTCCCCCTCTCCCACCCCCCCGCTGCCATGTGCGTTCCCCCTCTCCCACCCCCCGCTGCCATGTGCGTTCCCCCTCTCCCACCCCACGCTGCCATGTGCGTTCCCCCTCTCCCACCCCACGCTGCCATGTGCGTCCCCCCTCTCCCACCCCACGCTGCCATGTGCGTTCCCCCTCTCCCACCCCCCTGCTGCCATGTGCGTTCCCCCTCTCCCACCCCCCTGCTGCCATGTGTGCGTTCCCCCTCTCCCACCCCCCTGCTGCCATGTGCGTTCCCCCTCTCCCACCCCATGCTGCTGCTGCCGCACACGAGTTATAAAAAAAAAAAAAAGCAACACACAACTTACCTGCACACGCTCCCCCGCTGCGCGCTGCTGGGTCCTCAGTTCCCACGCGGCCAGCAGACGGCGCCGGCGCTGCTCTCTGACGCTCCTCCGTCTCCTAGGCAACCCACTGCAGCCTAGAGGAGGAGGAGTGTCAGAGCGGAGGAGAAATGTCTCCTCCGCTCCAACACAGGTTTGATCTGCCGGCGCGACTGCACTAGCAGATCAAAACTGCAGGGTCGGGCGACAGCACACGTGCCACCAGAATGGGCTCAGCGTGCCCCTGGTGGCACGCGTGCCATAGGTTCGCCATCACTGTTCTAGACCATTAAGAGATTACCTCAGGGTACCCTGACTGGCTCCTGACACTTTGCTATGTCTTTACTCCTTGAACCCACAATGCCTGTCTCTCTAACCAATCCAGTGGCCATCTGTTACTCCTTTCCTATCTTATCTAACATCTAATCTACTGCTGCTCTTACCCAACTGCTTGGTGGCACTGGAGGCTACAAGGTCCTGGCTCTGTTACTTCACTAGCAGCAGTAATTTTATCAAATACATTACATACAGCATGCTTTGTACCGAAAACAATTTACCTTCACAATACAAGAAAATTGCATAAAACAGTAGGTGAGGGGCACGACCATCTTTTACATGCCTTCACACTTAAATATGGTTGTCCCTAACCAAAAATATTCAAACATCTATCAAATGAGTTCATATTAATAATGGCTGGAAATCAGAATCCACTTAACTCACCAGAAGGCGAGGGTAAAACTTTTAAAATAAACCACCTGTATGCAACAGTCCTTTTTCCTGCCATTGGCAGTATCATCCATACGCCTGTGTTCTTAGCAGGGCACACGACAGTACCGAACCCATTCCTCAGGGTTCACTAGTTCCTTCCTCTTCCTCTCCTCTCTGTGGATGCAAATCCCTGATCTACAACACTGTTCAGGAGCATCAAGTGCGGGTGGAGTTCAATGGGGCAATGTCCTTGGGGGTGAGGGCAAAGTCTTTGGGGAAAAGGGTCAAAACCCATGGGGTTAGGGCAGTGTACACAGTGCAAGTGTGTACTGCCCCTAGCAGCTGTCGAACCATTCGGATCTGGGTGACGCTACTCATGGCTCGAGGGTATCCGGACCCGGGGGCTCGGGGTGACTCTTAAATGTAAAAGGGGGTTATGTACAGGGGATGTATAGTTTGTGACGCCACCCGTGGTGTGCGATAATAGGGAGTACCGTCACTGCCGATGGAAGTACTGGGGTGAATGGAACGGGGCAGCTAGATGGCGTTTTCCCGCCACGAGTAGGGAAGGCCCCAGGACCCTGGATGGTGGAATGGATTGCAGGGAAAGCGCAGGCTTGCTAGTGTACCGCCCCATGGGCTCGGCTGCGACCGCCGAACCGCTCGAATCCGTGCTCGAACTGCGGGTGGTAGCTCGAGCCTCTCACGGACCCGGAGGTCACGTCGCTCTGCAAGGGAGTTGACGCTACACGCGGGGGCTTGGGTGAGGAGTTCCACGGCCGGGGCCGCGGTGGTTTGGGATGTAAGTTCGTGACGCCACCCACGGGTTGTGGTGATTGTAGACACCACCGCTGCGGTGAAGGTATGGGGGCTCCCGGGAGCGGTATAATGGCGCAGCTAGGTGTTGACCCCCCTCCGTGGGTAGGGGGTGTTGGTCCCGGGGCCCGGTTGGCGAGGGCCGGGGTGCAGGGTGAAGTGTTGATGGCACTGTTGTACTCACTCTGACAGAACATACTGGAGTCTCTGGTAAACCAAACGGAGTGATGAACGGGGTCCGTAGCCGGCTGCAGCTTCTCCCGGTATAGGTTGGTGGTTTCCACCTTTCTCCTGCACCTCTGTGTGTAAATGTTTGACTCCTGTGCCTAGACACCGGTAGTCCGCTCCCCGACTTGTATATGCCATAGGAGCCCGTTTGCCCGCAGACGCTGGCCCTTTGGGTCTCTATGCCTTGACGGTGGCTTTATCCTGTATGGTTGGGCTGTTGTCTTCTAACGGGGCTTGTGTGGGATAGGTCCTTAAGTCCAGTCCGCAATCAGTTGATTTGACTTGGCCCTGTCGGTTCAGGGCTATGTACTGGGTCTGAGTACCCCTCCTGGTGCTCCGGTTTCCAATCGGTTCCCCGGTTCGGTACCGGCGGGCCACCGCCCGACCTCTGTCCCTACGGTTCCACCGGCTGTAATCCCAGCTCCTGCAGGCGGCCACCACCGTCTGCCTCCTTGCCAATGGCGACTGGGCTCCGACCCAGCCACCTGGTAGTCTCTTGGCAGGCCTGGATACAGGACTGCCCGTGAACTTGACTGCTCTCCACCTCCTCTAGACTACTCTGCACTTGTCCTTGACTCTTTGTGTGTGTTTTCCCGCCTCCAGGCCTGTGAACTCCTCGTGGGCGGAGCGAACCGCCTGGCTCCACCCCCTGGTGTGGACATCAAACCTGGAGGGTGGTGACAAGGTTTTTAGTTTGACTGATGTTCCCTAATCGGGAGGGGGGTGTGGTGTTGTGTGTGACTACCTGGGACGACCTGACTAGTCCAGGGCATCACATTCCCCCTTGGTTTAATGCAGACCGTCCGTGGGCTGCCCGTCCATCACCGGTTTATTTTTGTTTCTGAAAAATAGAAAACGGGAACATAATACAATTATACTAACATTTATACAAACTTTCAACATTTTTAGCTTTTTTGGATCTTCCCTTACGAGAGGCACATACTTGAATGTCAAACACTTTTATTAACACGGGAATCGGGTCCTCAGTCACCCACCCAAACAACCTAGCCTTGATGCTGCCCCTAAGAAGTGGGCAGCACCCCTTTTCCCCAGTCCAGGAACTGGCCTAGGTATGTTTTACGGGACGGGTGCAGGTTTCCCAGTCCTTTCAGAGGCCCCAAGTCCAGGGGACCCCTGACTCGGAGGATGGCCACCGGTTGTAGTGGTGGCGGGCCTCGGCCAACAGCTTCCTGCAGGCCCATCCTCCAGTCTGCCTCTCCGGAGGCAGTGAAACCGGACGGCCAGTTAAGGGGGGTAATATTTACAAGCCCAATAGTTTTTGGGTGGCCTGCCAGTTCTCGGCCTTGTCCTTTGTAACACAGCGGCAGCAAAAGTCCCAATGGGGACGGGCAGTATGGTCCCAACGGGGACTGTGTCACTTTGGTAGCCGGATTCCGCTGCCCTTACTCTTGGTCAATCAGATGAAAGCCTCGGGTGATTAGTGCTCATTCATTCAGCTGTTTACACAATCAACATATTGCACCCCTAAATGGCAGTCTCCCTGTACCTAAGCGGGGGCCTACCTAGGTTAGAGCATGTGGACCTTCTGGGCCCAGTGTTGTCAGTGAGGGCAGTGGGACAGAGGGAACAACCGGTCCCTCTTCCCGTGTGTCAGGTATGGCAGGTAGAGACATACGGGGGCGCAGTATAGGTGCATCCCTGGGCGCTTGGTCAGGTGGCTCGCTGGCGGGCGTTTCTGTCTCTCTCTCTTCCACGGTTGTGGAACATTATCATGGGAACAATTACCGCGCCATTCTGCATAGGCCAGTCCGCTGGGAAGTCGCCCATTACGGTATAAATCACCTCTTTCTTCTTTTCTCCGCTCGGCACGGTGTTCGGAACCTCATCCACCAGCCTCAAAGGATCTGGGCATCTCTTCAGGTGGTCCCTGGAAACGGTAGCCGTGGTTTTCCCCTGGTCGCGACTGATCAAATAGGTCTTCTCATTCTCCCATCCAGTGGGCTGTATGACATACGGGGTCCTTTCCCATTGATCGTCGAGCTTATGCGTCCTCCTCTTGTGCTTCAGTACCACATCCCCGGGTTCAAAGGGGGCAGCCGGAGCCCGCTTGTTGAAGCTCTGCTCTTGCTTTTCTCGGTTCTGGCGCAGATTCCGTTCCACATACTCCTGGATCTGTCGGTATTGCATCTGCCGCTTGGTCTCCCAGTTGTTGGTGGAGGGAAGGGCTTCGGGTGCCTCTATAACCATTTCTAGGTCCACGGGCAGCCGCCCCGGTTGGGCTCTCATCAGATATGCGGGCATGCACTTGGTGGAACTGCAGGGGATGTTATTGCACATGTCCACCAGGTCAGGCAACTTCTCCGGCCACAAGTTCCTTTCCTCCAACGGTAGTGTCTTGAGGAGGTTCATGACTAGGTGATTCATCTTCTCACACATCCCGTTAGTCTGGGCATGGTATGACGTAGTCCGGATCTTCTTACACCCGTACAACTGACAGAACTCTTGGAACACCTCTGCTTCAAAGGCCGAGCCCTGGTCTGTGAGTACCCTCTCCGGGTAGCCGTGCGTTCGGCAGAAGTAGACCTGGAAGGCTCTAGCTGCAGTACGGCCCGTCAGATCTTTAACAGGGACAACCACTATGAACCTGGAGTAGTGGTCTACAATGGTCAGGGCATATGTATACCCGCTTCGGCTGGGCATGAGCTTGATGTGGTCCAGGGCAACCAACTCCAGTGGCTGGTGAGTGACAATCGGCTGTAGGGGACCCTTCTGGCTGGCTTCGTCCCACCTTCTCAGTGTGCATGGGCCACTTTCTCGACACCAGGTCTCCACAGACTCCCGCATCCCACTCCAGTAAAACCGCTCTCTCAGCAACATCTCCAGCTTTTTCCAACCGACGTGCCCTGTGCCATCATGGTAGGCCTGCAGGACCCTGGGCACACTGGCTTGGGGGACCACCACCTGGCGGACCTTCTCGTGGGTCTTCGGATTGATCATCTCCCAATACAGCTTCCCCTGATGTAAGTACAGCTGGTTTCTCTCCTTCCACAGCCGTTGAGCTTCTGAGGGGGCCGCGGGGCCCATCCTGGAGGAACCCTGCGCGATCATAGCTTTGACCAGCTGGACTGCAGGTTCCTGATCCTGGGCCTCCTGCCACCCCTGGCCGGGCAGCGGGTCAAGGTTCACCTGTTGTTGGTTAACGCAGGACTTCTTCTCGTCTCGCAGCTGATGGAATGCGGGTAGCTTGATCTCTTCAAGGTCGTCGTCTTCCGCCCCTTCATCGGGCAGGTGCGGCATTCGGGACAGTGCATCCGCATTTGTGTTCTTGCGGCCGGCCCTGTACTTGATAGTGAAATCGTAATTGGACAGTCGAGCCATCCACCGCTGCTCCAGGGCGCCCAGCTTGGCCGTATCTAGGTGTGTCAATGGATTGTTGTCCGTGTAGGCAGTAAACTTCGCCGCTGCGAGGTAATGCTTGAACCTCTCGGTTATTGCCCACACGAGGGCTCAGAACTCAAGTTTGAAGGAGCTGTAATTTTCGGGGTTCCTTTCCGTCGGTCGCAGTTTTCTGCTAGCGTAGGCGATCACCTTTTCCTTCCCATCCTGTACCTGGGACAGGACCGCACCCAGGCCCATATTGCTGGCGTCGGTGTAGAGGACGAACGGGAGGCCGTAGTCCGGGTAGGCCAGGATGTCTTCTCCCGTCAGGGCTGACTTCAACTGGTGGAAAGACTCCTCATGTTTCTCGCCCCAAACAAACGGGGGACCAGGGGCCCTCCCATTCTTGGTCTGTCCCACGAGGAGATCTTGCATGGGCGCGGCCATTTTCGTGTACCCCTTGATGAAACAGCGATAATAGCCCACCAGGTCCAGGTACTGCCTCACCTCCCTCAATGTGGCCGGTCGTGGCCAGCTCTGGATGGCAACAATCTTCTCCGGATCCGGGGCCACACCTTTTGCGCTCACCACATGTCCGAGGTATTGCACTTTGGGTTTCAGCAGATGGCACTTAGAGGGCTTCAGTTTCATCCCGTACTTGGAGAGGGCTGTGAACACTTCTGCCAGGTGCTCCAGGTGGGCCTCATACGTCTTGGAATACACGATCACATCATCCAGATACAATAGCACAGTCTCGAAGTTGAGGTGCCCCAAGCAGCACTCCATGAGCTGTTGGAAGGTCCCCGGGGCATTGCACAGCCCGAACAGCATACTGTTGAACTCGCAGAGTCCCATGGGGGTAGCAAATGCGGTCTTCTCGCGGTCTTCTGGTGCAACCGCCACCTGCCAGTATCCACTGGTAAGGTCAAGGGTAGAGAAATAATTAGCAGTTTTTAGTGCAGCCAGCGACTCTTCAATGCGGGGGAGAGGGTAGGCATCTTTGTGCGTTATCTGATTGATCTTCCGGTAATCCACACACATTCTCATGGTACCATCTTTCTTCTTTACTAGCACCAATGGATCTGCCCAGGGACTACAACTATCCCAGATGACCCCTGCGTCCTTCATGTTCCTCAACATGTCTTTGGCGCATTGATAATGTGCTGGTGGTATCGACCTATACCTTTCTTTAATGGATGGATGTGTGCCTGTGGGGATATGGTGTTGAGCCCCCTTAATCCTCCCGAAATGTACAGTTAGGTCCAGAAATATCTGGACAGTGACACAATTTTCGCGAGTTGGGCTCTGCATGCCACCACATTGGATTTGAAATGAAACCTCTACAACAGAATTCAAGTGCAGATTGTAACGTTTAATTTGAAGGTTTGAACAAAAATATCTGATAGAAATTGTAGGAATTGTACACATTTCTTTACAAACACTCCACATTTTAGGAGGTCAAAAGTAATTGGACAAATAAACCAAACCCAAACAAAATATTTTTATTTTCAATATTTTGTTGCGAATCCTTTGGAGGCAATCACTGCCTTAAGTCTGGAACCCATGGACATCACCAAACGCTGGGTTTTCTCCTTCTTAATGTTTTGCCAGGCCTTTACAGACGCAGCCTTCAGGTCTTGCTTGTTTGTGGGTCTTTCCGTCTTAAGTCTGGATTTGAGCAAGTGAAATGCATGCTCAATTGGGTTAAGATCTGGTGATTGACTTGGCCATTGCAGAATGTTCCACTTTTTTGCACTCATGAACTCCTGGGTAGCTTTGGCTGTATGCTTGGGGTCATTGTCCATCTGTACTATGAAGCGCCGTCCGATCAACTTTGCGGCATTTGGCTGAATCTGGGCTGAAAGTATATCCCGGTACACTTCAGAATTCATCCGGCTACTCTTGTCTGCTGTTATGTCATCAATAAACACAAGTGACCCAGTGCCATTGAAAGCCATGCATGCCCATGCCATCACGTTGCCTCCACCATGTTTTACAGAGGATGTGGTGTGCCTTGGATCATGTGCCGTTCCCTTTCTTCTCCAAACTTTTTTCTTCCCATCATTCTGGTACAGGTTGATCTTTGTCTCATCTGTCCATAGAATACTTTTCCAGAACTGAGCTGGCTTCATGAGGTGTTTTTCGGCAAATTTAACTCTGGCCTGTCTATTTTTGGAATTGATGAATGGTTTGCATCTAGATGTGAACCCTTTGTATTTACTTTCATGGAGTCTTCTCTTTACTGTTGACTTAGAGACAGATACACCTACTTCACTGAGAGTGTTCTGGACTTCAGTTGATGTTGTGAACGGGTTCTTTTTCACCAAAGAAAGTATGCGGCGATCATCCACCACTGTTGTCATCCGTGGACGCCCAGGCCTTTTTGAGTTCCCAAGCTCACCAGTCAATTCCTTTTTTCTCAGAATGTACCCGACTGTTGATTTTGCTACTCCAAGCATGTCTGCTATCTCTCTGATGGATTTTTTCTTTTTTTTCATCCTCAGGATGTTCTGCTTCACCTCAATTGAGAGTTCCTTAGACCGCATGTTGTCTGGTCAGAGCAACAGCTTCCAAATGCAAAACCACACACCTGTAATCAACCCCAGACCTTTTAACTACTTCATTGATTACAGGTTAACGAGGGAGACGCCTTCAGAGTTAATTGCAGCCCTTAGAGTCCCTTGTCCAATTACTTTTGGTCCCTTTAAAAAGAGGAGGCTATGCATTACAGAGCTATGATTCCTAAACCCTTTCTCCGATTTGGATGTGAAAACTCTCATATTGCAGCTGGGAGTGTGCACTTTCAGCCCATATTATATATATAATTGTATTTCTGAACATGTTTTTGTAAACAGCTAAAATAACAAAACTTGTGTCACTGTCCAAATATTTCTGGACCTAACTGTAGAGGGTGTTTTCTGAAAACCTGCTCATACTCCTGTACTACCCTGTATACCCCGTCTTTGCAGTGTACCGGGGTAGACTCAGTGCCGACATGTAACTCCCGACACCACACATACAGTGGCGTAGATGGGGTGTCATTGCTCAAGTTGTGTGTAGGGGTAGTGGGGGTGGTCTCATGGATGGCATGGGGGACTATGGTAAACAGCTTAGCTATGGTGGCGTAGCGGGGGAGCATAACCTCTTCCTCCCCACAGTTCAGCACTCTCACAGGCGCTCTCCCCTTCTTGACGTCAATCACCCCTCTGGCTACCATTACTGTGGGCCAGTGCTCCGAAGGCGAGGGTTCCACCAACGCCGGGTAATCCCGTCCCTGTGGGCCTACTGCTGTCCTACACCAAATCATCATTTCGCTCCTTGGCGGGACCACCAAAGGGGCTGCGTCCATCACCCGCACTCAACCAATCTCTCTCCCCGTCAGGTTCACTTGTTGCCGGTGCAGGAGGGCCCGGATTTCACGCTGTAGGGCCCTCTGCCGACCTCCTCCTGCAGTGGCAGACAGTTGCTGCAACAAGCTCAACACTTCTCCCATACAGTGCTCAATCACATTGGTCCCTAGGACCACTTATGGGTTACGGTCACTGGACTCATTCAGCACCACAATCATCCCTTGGCGTTTCAGCTGTGTCCGTCCCACTTGGGTTATAGGAAGCCCATTGGCCGCAATGACGGTCATGCTATCATCGGGAGGGGCAAGTTCACTATCGGCCCAATATCGCTGGTACAAGGAATAAGGCATAGTGGTTACCTGCGATCCAGTGTCCAACAGGGCCATGGTCGGGACGCCGTCCACTGCCAGCGAGATGATGGGGCGGCCTCCTACAAACCGGTCTCTCCAATCAGCCGGGCCATGGGGGTCTACTCCTGAAGATTGGACCTTGGCCTCAGGGGTTGCTCGTTTAACAGGCATCGCCTAGAGTAATGGCCAGGCTTGTTGCACCTGTAGCACACAGGTGGCCCATACCGCGGGTCGGTGTTCTTCATCTGCTGCATCCAAGGGACATCCTTAGGACTGTCGGCGAGCTGGATCATTTACGGAGGCTTGACTCTCGGCGGGAGCTTGAGTGCGGCGATCACCCGGGCGAGGTCCTCGCTCATGTGCTGTACTTTTTTTGGTCAGCTCGTCTCTCGCCCCGGCGGGTACTGCAGGAGCCGGCAGGGCCAGGAGCGGGAGCGCTACCGAGACGGGAGCCGATTCGGCCAGCCAAGGGGCCGCGTCAGGGGCACCAATGTCAAGGGGTTGCAGGACCTTTATGGCCCGTTCTTTCAGTACCGCAAAGTCCAGCTCAGGGTGCTCCAGGGCCCACAACCGCAGCTGCTTGCGATCTTCAGCGGACCCCAGTCCCCGCAGAAACTGTTCGACCAACATTTTATTGCTGTCGGCCTCGTTGATGGTATCCACCCGCTTCAGGGTTCGGAGGGCTGTCTGTAGGAGCAGGGCATAGTCTCTGATACTGTCTGCGGGTCGCTGCCGACAGTGGTAGAACTGCATTCGTAGCTCGGCTGCGGTGCGGGTCTCAAAAGCGGTCTGGAGCTTTTCAAAGATGGTGGTCACCGAGGCCTGGTCCGCGTCGGCCCAGGTCTTCGTCTCATGCTCGGCCGCACCGGTCAGCTGCCCCAGCACTACCACCGCACGCTGTCTGCCGGTCATGGCATACAGATCGAGAACCGAACATATCTTTTTTCGGAACGCCTGTAACGTGTCAGGCTTCCCACCGTACTGGGGTAACCAGGCAGCGCCGGGCATGTAGGGCAGAGAGATCGGCATTACCTGGGCGACTGCCGGACCCGCGGCCTCCTCCGCTCGTGCAACCGGAGCGGGGGCTATCGTATTTCCATCTTCGGGCGCCGCCACTCCTGCGGCTGACGCCCCTTCGCCGTCTCCGGTAGGCGCGGACATTTTCTTTCTGTCCCACTTGGTGTTTTCCGAGCACTTCACTTGCTTTTTGCTCCGCTCCGCTCTCGGGGGGTGGGGCTTCACTTTCGCGCCTTTTCTGTTCAGGGAAGACGGCTCGGGCGGGAACTTTTCGCGCCCAAGATGGCGGATTCTCCAATTTTTCAGCGGGACGCCGCTGGCGATGATCTCAAGGCACACTTCCACAGGTAAGTGGACGGTTCTATCCTGTTCGTGACGCCAGAAGAGTCGATGTGTACCGCCCCGTGGGCTCGGCTGCAACCGCCGAGCCGCTTGGATCCGTGCTCTTACTGCCGGTGGTGACTTGAGCCTCTCACGGACCCGGGGGTCACGTCGCTCTGCAAGGGAGTTGGCGCTACACGCGGGGGCTTGGGTGAGGAGTTCCACGGCCGGGGCCGCGGTGGTTTGGGATGTAAGTTCATGACACCACCCACGGGTTGTGGTGATTGTAGACACCACCGCTGCGGTGAAGGTATGGGGGCTCCCGGGAGCGGTGTAATGGCGCAGCTAGGTGTTGACCCCCCTCCGTGGGTAGGGGGTGTTGGTCCCGGGGCCCAGTTGGCGAGGGCTGGGGTGCAGGGTGAAGTGTTTCGGTGCGGTGCCTGATGGTACTGTTGTACTCACTCTGACACAACACACTGGAGTCTCTGGTAAACCAAACGGAGTGATGAATGGGGCCCGCAGCCGGCTGCAGCTTCTCCCGGTATAGGTTGGTGGTTTCCGCCTTTTGACTCCTATGCCTAGACACCGGTAGTCCTCTCCCCGACTTGTATATGTCGTAGGAGCCTGTTTGCCCGCAGACGCTGTCCCTTTGGGTCTCTATGCTTTGGCGGTGGCTTTACCCTGTATGGTTGGG
Source organism: Anomaloglossus baeobatrachus (assembly GCF_048569485.1). NCBI lineage: Eukaryota > Metazoa > Chordata > Amphibia > Anura > Aromobatidae > Anomaloglossus > Anomaloglossus baeobatrachus. The sequence goes on along the minus strand of NC_134353.1, from coordinate 895,667,365 downwards.
CTGTTGTCTTCTAACGGGGCTTGTGTGGAATAGGTCCTTAAGTCCAGTCCGCAATCAGTTGATTTGACTCGGCCCTGTCGGTTCAGAGCTTTGTACTGGGTCTGAGTACCCCTCCTGGTGCTCTGGTTTCCAATCGGTTCCCCGGTTCGGTACCGGTGGGCCACCGCCCGATCCCGGTCCTTACGGTTCCACCGGCTGTAATCCCAGCTCCTGCAGGCGGGCACCACCGTCTGCCTCCTTGCCAATAGCGACTGGGCTCCGACCCAGCCACCTGGTAGTCTCCTGGCAGGCCTGGACACAGGACTGCCCGTGAACTTGACTGCCCTCCACCTCCTCTAGACTACTCTGCACTTGTCCTTGACTCTTCTCCTCCTCTCACCTCCTGGCTCCGCCCCCCTGGTGTAGACATCAAACCTGGAGGGTGGTGACAAGGTTTTTAGTTTGACTGATGTTCCCTAATCGGGAGGGGGGGTGTTGTTGTGTGTGACTACCTGAGACGATGAGACTAGTCCAGGGCGTCACACTAGTAGCAGGGGCTAGTCAGGTACTCACTCAGAAATACGCTGACAACGTTGTAAACTAAGTCTCTGGATGCCGCTGCCCTCTTGGGGGAAGCTCGTCCGGGTCCCATTCCCCTGCAGCACTGCCTGATAGTCCGGATCCTGCCTCTGTGCATAGTAATTTAGTAGTGTTCAAATACCCCGTAAGCTTCGATCTGTCTGGGCCCCGCTCCCTGCTATGGGTAGCAGAGGAGCTTGCTCTCAGGGGCACACACTTGGGATTTCAGTGGGCTGCTTTGCTTGGAAAGCCCTATCCCCCTCGTTGCGGTAGTGCCCCCGATCTCTGAGCTTGGTGGGAACAGTCTGTAAAGGCCCTGTCCTCCGCAGGTTAATTGCCGGGTTGCTTTAAGCCTCTCCACGACCTAGGATCCAGTACCCCGACGTGCATTCGGCCCCAGCCCAGCTATTGTACTGCAGCTGCTGATTGTCCTCCTAGACTCAGCCTGGCACCCAGTCCCAATATCCCGCGATCGGGTCTCCTCCGGGTCCAGACCACCGTTTGCAACCTAGTCCACTTCTCCCCTGGGAGCTTCAACTACAAGCTTCCTCGAGCTCCACACTGCTGGAGGGCTACCACAGACTGACTTGTCACCTCCCACTTCCCTGCCTGACCCCTAGGTGGGCACCTCTTTTCCAGCTTAGCAGCCCACTGGTGTGCCTGACAGGGTGGGGTGCGAGATGTCACTAGGATTTGTGTATGCTATTGGAGGCAGTACTGCAAGGTGGGACACAGAACCATGGGGGGTTGAGTCCTACACTGGGAGATAAAGAGCGTGCAGTACCCTGTGACGACCTTACTAGTCCAGGGGCATCACAAGTGGAAGCAGGTTTGACACCTGCCCAAAGGTTACGCATTCCAGCATAGGGGAGCTATCACAGGTGTCAGACAGTACTGTAGTGTCTGGCAATAGAAGGTCACAGCGTTTAGCTGCGCAAAATGCTCCCTGACTTTCTATTGTTCCTGCTGTCAGTATTCAGTGTACTAGGTAGCTCCTTTGCTGGGTTTTCATGCTTTTCCCTTTAAGACCCAGTGGAGCAATTTTCCCTTCAGCTGCTAATCATCTGTATTTCCCCTTGGGTTTAAATACTCTCATTTTCCCTGGACTTATGCTGGTGATATTCAGTTCATTCAAGCTCTGGATGTAAGCAGATGGCTTGCACTCATCTGTAGTATTGTTGCTGAAACTTTGCTGAGCTTCTACTTGAGTCATCTGTGGATAAGTAGTTCATGCACTATTTCCCCTGTGTGTTCTCCTTGTGTTTTCTTTAGTGTTTAGTGGGGTTGACGAAGAGCTCATCCCACCTGTTCCCTATTTAGGTCTCAGCAATAGGGACACCTAGGGTCAGGTATCCGACTCAGCGAATAGGTGCGAAACTGAATCTAGGGTGGTGAGGGACCCCAGGGACCAGCAGTCGGTTCGGTCAGGGGTCACTATCTCCCCCTTTCCTAGACACAGGGTTTCCCTTCCCTTTCGCCATTCGCTTGGTACTTCATTCATGGTGCCTAGGGGGACAAGAGCACAATGTAACTTTGGAGGGGGAAAAACAAAACAAAACTTCAATCACTCTTGGCCAAGTTCAGGGACCGGGTCTTCTGACACCCCCCTCACAGAACACGAAACAGTCCCATGCATCTTTAGTGCAACCAGTATAACTGAGAGGGTGTTTTAGATCCAGAAATTTGATTATGCCACACGACTCGTGCCCATCCTCAGACTGTGGAGCTCTTCAACTCAACCACCTTTACATAAACAGCCGATTGGGTCTCCTGGGCAATGTTCACCACTGCCGGGGGACCCACTGCCTCCACCACTTTGGTCCAGGGCTCCAGTGCAACTCCTGGGAAGATGTCCTCTGTCTCTCCACTAGGATGGCTGTTGTGCAGGGTTAGCCACATCAGAAGGCAATCGCATTGCTGGCACCTCCCAGAAAGCTCTCTCCGCTAGGACATGATCCACCACCACAGTGTACCACCCCCGATGTATGTCCTTCTTTATGAAGCGGACACTGTCTCCCCAGGTAAAAGCGGGACCCTTGCACGACGACATGGTAATTAACGTAAAGCTTCGCGCCAGTCCCCTCCTCCTGGATAAAACTGTAGCCTTGCTTTGATCTAGGTAACAGATCATCCTTTAGGTCTTTCAGTCGCCGACGCCGGAGAGCGTCAGCTGGGTATAGACTCAAGCCTCATACTTCTTTTTCCCTTGGATTACGAGGGCTACCCACTTCGCCTCAGTGAGTTTCAGGTCCGGAGGCTCCTCCAGTGGAGGTTATTGGGGCTGCGGTTTCTTCGCTGGTGGTGAACTCACTATCACCATGGCTGGTGTTGACTGCACTTCTGGGAGTAGCTCTGGGGCTAGAGTTGTGTCTTGGTTTCAAGGTTTCTTGTCCACCCACGACTGCCGTAACTGGCGGAAATGCTCCCCTCGGCTGAAGGGCTGTTTGGGAGCCGCCATCCTGGCCGCTGCATGGGCTGGTGAGGCCAGATACGCTGCGGACGTCAGCTGATGCCATGGATCCTGCTCCCTGGAGGACCTCTGTCACACCCATAAACCCCCAGATTGCCCCTCTTTGGGTTCCACGGCCAGCTGGGTGACCCAGTCCTGCCAGCTATGACGGCTGGTACCGGCACATAACCCATACCAGCATCCGTCTCCAGCAAGAAAAGGCTCGAGAGTCCTGTCACTGTTCATTCTCCTCTGCATCAAGTACAGAAATGGGGTTGGCCTGCGCAGTTGAGGGAGTCTCCATCTTCTGAACTGCACCCTCTAGAGTGAGTCTTCTTCTGGTTTCTCTGTCTGTTTCTTCAAGGCCACTGCCTATTCCCCATCAGCTAATTGGGAAAAGTGGTCTTCCCCGCTGGTGCATTTGTGGGAGGTGGACACCACTCAACATGGGTTGTATCTAAATCCCCAGCTTTCGAGTATACAGGGTACAGCTTTGCGCTCTTTTTCCTCTGTACCACTCACAATGTGTGGGTCTCGTGGTCATTCCCAAGCCATGTTCTACTATCTTTGTTATAACGGCCAGTTGTCTTTTCAGCAAAGGTGTCTTCCCCACAGCCCTACTTGAAGGATTGTGCCAGGCAGATCACTGCTTGCACTCTACTTGAAGGATGGTACGAAGGGTACGGATGCCGGGCCACTGGGGCTCCGCACTCGTTCGCCAGAGAGAGTCAGTGTGTATGTGTGTGTGTGTGTGTGTGTCACTTCGGGCAGGATGTGCGACACTTACTAATTTCTTCAGGTGGGTGTCCATCAGTGCCGGACCCCACTATAGATGCAGTAGTCAAACACGTGCCACCAGAGATCTCTTGGCAAACCAAACTTGAACAGTTTATTCATTTCACCGCTTTGACAGACATGGCCTCACTCCTGACGGTTCTGCGGTTACTGTATTTTGGGGTACTCTCACTCGACCCACTATCTTGGATCTAGTCTACAAGCTGCCAGGCACCTGTGTCTCCATTCTGTCACTCTTCTTCTCACAGTTGTTCGCTTTTAGGCCCCGACGGCAGTTTATTCGAATGACTTTCCTGAGCCTGCCAGGGTGAGCTATAGGCTCTGGACCTTTAAGAGGTTACCTCACAGTTCCCTAACATCTAATCTACCGATGCACATGCTTGATAACTAGGTGGCGCTGGCAGCTACATGGTCTCGCTCTACTACATTGGGGAACAGCACTTCACAAACAGCAGTAGTTATATCAAAAACATTAACCTCATACATGGTACCTAAAACACATGATCTTCACAACACAGACAAAAAGAATGAAAAAGGTGTTGGGTGTTGGGTGTGGGGTGTGGAGGGGGGGGCTACCACCTTTTACAGACGCACATTGGCCCATGTTTTGTCTGTTCTGAAAACAGATGGCACCTGAATGTAGCATACGCTTGTTTGAACTGGTGATAAACTTTTCAGCTCCCTCATATTATGGATCCACTTATCCTGTTTTAGGCTTACAAAAAGTGTTGCAAAATACTGCCATGTGAAGGAGGCCTGTGTGTACATTCCGGCCCAGGCACAATAAGGCAGGCTTTGCACACTACGACATCGCAGGTGCGATGTCGGTGGGGTCAAATTGAAAGTGTCGCACATCCGGCATCGCATGTGACATCGTAGTGTGTAAAGCCTAGATGATACGATTAACGAGCGCAAAATCGTCGTAATCGTATCATCGGTGCAGCATCGGCGTAATCTATAATTACGCTGACGCGACGGTCCGAAGTTGTTCCTCGCTCCTGCGGCAGCACACATCGCTGTGTGTGAAGTCGCAGAAGCGAGGAACATCTCCAACCGGCGTCACCGCGGCTTCCGTAGGATATGCGGAAGGAAGGAGGTGGGCGGGATGTTTACATCCTGCTCATCTCCGCCCCTCCGCCGCTATTGGCCGCCTGCCGTGTGACGTCGCTATGACGGCGCACGATCCGCCCCCTTAGGAAGGAGGCGGGTCGCCGGCCAGAGCGACGGTCGCAGGGCAGGTGAGTGCATGTGAAGCTGGCGTCGCGATAATGTTCGCTACGCCAGCTATCACACGATATCGTACCTGCGACGGGGGCGGGGACTATCGCGTGCGACATCGCAGCATCGGCTTGCGATGTCGCAACGTGCAAAGCCGCCCTAAGACTAATTAAGATACTGTATCTGACGTAAGTCTATGGTAAAGCATGACATGGGCTCATGGTGGATAATTTTAATTTATTTCAGAATACATAATAAATTCCCCTCCCTCAAGTCACACTGAAGATGGCTCCCATATCGCATACAAACATGTACTGTGAAGTATCGTGACAATATAACACAGTGGAGCTGAAGCCTTCAAGGGAGTCTGACAGCACAAAATGACTGTGCAAACCAAGCACAGTGACTTGGTGCACCGTTGGCGTGACCAAGCAGTACAGTGCACCTTCACAGCTACTTGTTTTCCATCTATCTCCTCCCTCATTTTCATTGATTGACAGCTCTGGCTATATTAGAGCCCGAGGATGAGATAGATAAAGAACAAGCAGATGGGAGGGTACACTAAACTGACCGGCCACCTCAAAGGTGCACCAAGTATATATGCTCCGTTTGAACAGTCATTTTATGATGACTGACCTGAGGATTTAAAGGGAGTGTTTAGGATTAGAAAAACATTTCTACTTTAATTCTAAAACAGTGCCACACATGTCTACAGGTTGTGTGTGGTATTGAAGCTCAGTTTTGTCAGAGGGAGGGTTGAGCTGTAATACCACACACACGTGGTGGATGTTTTTTGGAAAGAGCAGCCATGTTTCTCTAATGCTGGACATCCTCGTTAATCCAATAGGTTTCTTGTAGTCAAACTGAACTGATTACTTGATTATAATTTGAGAGAGAAATTCCTGAGTTTTATTTCAAAAAGTTTGAGTTAAAAGAAAAAGGCAGATCTTACACCTGACACAAAAAGAAGGAGAGTATAGTCCAAGAGAAGGACCATATGGAAATCATAAGCGGCTGCTGAGACGCCATGTAACAAGACCACTATTCAGGAGGACGGCTCGGCCAATGGACATCCGATGTTCATCCAAAAAGTTTTCTTCTCCAATTTTGGTCTGAAATGAAAGACTTTGTGGTCCACAGAAGATTTTCGAGAACTCAATTCCAGCTTTAATATTGTCACCCAGAGAAGTACCTGTAACATTAGAATAGTATAAGTCATCCAGCGCTCTTCCTAAAATCATTGTTTTTAATGGGTCATAGACAGAACAAGCTTAAGAGTTTTCCACCACTTTAATGTTGATGACCTCTCCCTAGATGAATGGTGGTCCACCACCCCCACAGATTAGCAGTTGTTAGCTTTGAAGATCACAGCTGCCTAGTGGCCGCTGCCAGTAGTCTGATAAAAACGATTACTACCAATTACTAGAACATGTCTTCAGAAACTTCAGATCAAATTTTCGAAGTATATATATTCTAAAGGTGCTTTAGACATGAAATTCTCAACAAATGTTGGATACAATTCAAAAAGCAACACAGGCTAAGAAATTAAACCATAGATGTCCATAAAGTAAGTTATGTGTAATAATGAGAAATGCCACAGGGAAAAAGTATTGATCACATTAAGAAATAAAGGTTGAAAAAGCCATGAAAAGCTATGACTCCAGCTGAAATCTAACAGGAATTAGAAAGTTATTCTGCCACTTAGTAAAAAATATTGGCTGCTTCAATTGATGGTGTCTCATTACCAAGGTGCCACGCAAGAAACATCTCATGATGGGTAAAAACAGTGAGCTGTGTCAAAACCATCAAAACTTTATTGCTGTGACACAAACTGATGGCATTGGTTACAGAAGAATTGCTAAACTACTGAAGATTCCTGTGAGCACGGTTGGGGCCATAATCCAGAAGTGGAAAAACCATCTTTTCACCACATACTGGCCACGACTAGGTGCTCCCAGCAAGATTTCAGACAGAGGAGTGAAAAGAATTATCAGAAGCGTTGTCCAAGAGCCAAGAACCACCTATTGAGAGCTATAGAAAGACCTGGAATCAGCAGGTACAATTGTTTCAAAGAAAACAGTAAGTAATGCACTACCCCTCCATGGCCTGTATGCACGCTCACCATGCAAGGCTCTATTGCTGAACAAATAGCATGTTCAAGCGTTTTAAAGTTTGTTCAACAACATTTAGACAAGGCTGTGAAATACTGGGTGAATATAGTCTGGTTAGATGACACCAAAATTGACTCTTTGGATGCCATAATGTACACCATGTTTGGAGGGCAAAATGCACTTCATATCACCCCAAAAACATTATACCCATAAAAAAGTTTGGTTGTGGGAACATCATGGTGTAGGCCTGTTTTTCATCATACGGCACTTGCAGACTTCATATAATTGAAGGAATGATGAATGGACAAATGTACAGATAAAAATTGATAATCTTCTGCCATCTACCAGGATGTTGAAGATGAACCAATGGTGGACATTTCAACAAGACAATCCAGTGAGCAGACTCACGTCACAAGCACAATATAATGCACATGAGGGAACACAGTAACCAATGTCATACTTTACCCCGCTCTATGTTTCACGTCACTTCATGCTCTAGTAAGCAGGTGCAGGTCCTGACAAGCGTGATGCTATGTGCATGCAGGAACATAGTGAGTAACACTTCTACTGGTGACTCATGCCACACTAAAGGCCCCGTCACACACAGAGATAAATCTTTGGCAGATCTGTGGTTGTAGTGAAATCATGGACATATTGTTCCATTTGTACACAGCCACAAACCTGGCACTGATTGTCCACAATTTCACTGCAACCACAGATCTGCCGCAAATTTATCTCTGTGTGTGACAGGGCCTTGAGCCTTGCAACCTATTTATTCTGGATTCCCTAAACTTCAGTAGAACTTTGGGCCATACATATATCCATTATCTTGTTTTTACAAACCTATCCAACCATGTATTCCGTTGTCCGGTCTAACGTTGATGACAGATCCTCTTTAGATTGAGTGGTGGTGAAGCAGCCCCATTCAATGTCTATGGGGCTGACGGAGATCGGTGGAAGCAGGACAGGTTAATTTTCATCGACCCTGTCGACTTTTAGTGAAGGCTTGGTATTTTACAATTTGGACATATTTGGAAAGCAATAAATCACTGCAAACACCTCTTGAGGATTGACTGCATTCCAAAAGATTGGGATGTCAATCTTAAGTTAAGAACTACTATCATGACAACTTGAGTGCATGGACCAAAAGATCCTTTATTACTCATACAATGGATGGGATCAATGAATACATCAATGAGGTCCTAAGATTATATCTTATTGATTACCTGATCACTGACTCTCTGCCGCCTCCTGTGGCGCTTCACTGGATGGAGCATCACCCACTGGTTCTAAGAAAATAAGAAATGGGCATTCATTATTCTGAACTTCCCAATTAATTCAATATCCTGCCCCCCCCCCCAAAAAAAAAAAAACACAACAAAACACTACCTTCATTCTCAGAACTTGGTACGACCTTGGCTGGTTCTTCAGAAGACTCAACCTTTGCATCTGGATAGAATACAAGAAAAAAGAAAGAATCACTATGTCATATGGGGACTCATGCATAGAAAATAATCCATTAGCTCACTCTATTGTAACCTGGGGTTAAAAACATAATTTGCTCCATTTAAGGGGGGAGGGGTTTCAGTTTGGCAACTTATTAAAGCTTAGTTTTGTACACCCAACTATGAATTCTGAGGGCAGGTCTAACATTCAGAAGCTCACTGGTCTGAATCGGGAGTGATTACAAAGAATGACTCTCACTCTGGAGGACCTGTCCTGTCATATTACACAGACAATCCATTAAATTAAATTCAATTAAATTAACAATGTGTATTTTTTCATTTCTCCTGTGTTTCAACTGCAGAGAAGCAGAACAATAATTTATAGTGGACTTTATGATTAAAGGGAGCTTTCCAACAATCATGGATTGTTGAAAGTGAAGAACCTCTTTAATAGGACAACTCATCAATTCTTCAGGTCACATGAGAAGACAAGCGCATGGTTTCTCATCACACCCTTGTACGTCATACTTACCAGGTGATTGTACTTCATTGTCTACTACTGGCGCATCATTTTCTGCTGATGGGGCATCGGTCTCTGTGACTGCAGCCTCAACGGCCTCTGATGGAGCATCCTTCTCTTCGGCTGGAGGATCACTTTCTGTGGATGATGCCTCAGCTGACACGGATGGAGCCTCACTTTCTGCAGCTGGAGCCTCAGCATCTGCAGAAGGAGCCTCAGCGGCCACTGATGCAGCCTCATTTTCCACAGCAGGAACCTCAGAGTCCTTGGATGGAGCCTCATTCTCCACAGATGAAGCTTCACTGTCTACTGGGGGAGCTTCACTCTCTATACTAGCAGCCTCTTCAGCCGCTGGAGGAGCCTCATCAGCCACTGGTGGAGCCTCATCAGCCACTGGTGGAGCCTCATCCTCTTTGGGTGGGGCCTCACTTTCTACCGATGGAGGCTCTTCAGCCACAGATTGAGCTTCAGTGTCTACTGCTGGAGCCTCACTCTCTGTATTTGCAGCCACAGTGACCTCTGATTCAGCTACATTTTCATTTTCTGTAGGTGTAGATTTACTGTCTTCTGCAGGGGCATCGGTCTCCACTGATACTTCCTTCTCAGTGGACGTAGCTTCAGCCTCGGAAGCTGGTGGAGCCTCAACTTCTGCATCTACACTGGACATTTCTGAAAGAAAAAAGGAAAGTTAAGCACCGATGTCCTCGATATATCTTCTTTGTATTCACATATGGATGGGTTAAAAACTGCCTAAGATGATTCCAAGCCATTATCCATGATAACATAGTTACATAGATTAAAAAAAACATCTGTCCATCAAGCTTAACTTTTCTTGATCAATTATATATTATATTTTAATTATATAAAACTTGCCATACCAGTTGAATATATTCATAAAAGTGATTTATGCAAAGTTTCTCCAAAGTAGACTTCCCGTTTAGAAGCCCCTTGCCAGATTTTTTTTTAATTAAAGAAGCACTTCTACCAAAATGTGTATGCTCTTAATATATTGCCATCATCGTATTATATAGTGCTGTGTACTGTGTGACAATTTCTTATTTTGCTCATCTATACAGTTAATTCTTCTCTTTTCTATTAGATCTATGACATCACGTGATTAAAAACAGACTAGCTGAATCCTTCTTAGCTCTATGTAGAAACAGGAAGTCTCTTTTTAACTGCATGACTCATCAGTGCAAAATCCCTGGCAGGTGGGTGGAGTTGAGCAGCTGGGTCAGGAATTGAACAGGAGAATGACTTATGCAGAGACAAGAGACTTCCTGTTTCTACACAATGTAGAGAAAAGAATTAAATGGGTAGAAAGGCAAAATGAGCATTTGTAAGTAAAAAGTACTATATAATGTGAAGATTGCAACATTTTTAGAGGATAAAAACGTGGATGGGGGTGCTTCTTTAATGTTCTCTTCGTGTCCTCTAGTCCCAGCATCTGATATATTCTCTTGACTTCTTCACAGTCTTGAAGGGTTTTTACTACCCCATCTGAGAGCAGCATAATATAGAGACAGAGACCATAGTTTCAACAATTTGTCTCTTACTGGGCTGCTTGCTACAGGTTTGATAAAATTACAGTTATGATCTAACAGTTCTCTGAATGCTGAGCTCTGTATAACCCACACCACTGATCGGCAGCTTTCTGCCTATACACAGTGTACATAGGAAGCTGTCAATCAGTGATGGGGCAGGGTTATATAGAGCATATGAATATAGCAGACTATCTGGCATCAGATTTACTAGTCCTCTAATGATAATTTCCTTCTGATAAAATAGAGATGTTATTAAAATATAAGTATAGTGTTAATATCAAAACTACAGCAAGCATCCCAGTAGGTGACACATTATTGGAATCAGAAACTCTGTGAATACATTTTGACGTTTTAAGATTGTCAAAAACCTGATGACAGTTTCCCTTTAATCTCCAGCTGGAGAGAATTTCTTTGAAACATGTAACTTTATATGCTTGCTTACGATATTCGGAGTTCAGCCCCTCCAGCAGTAAAAGTGCATACACTACATTATCGAGAGCAAATCCAGGTCAGTGCTGCAGGGGCTGAAGGTCAACCACGTGAGCCAAGTTTTGACATTTTTTCTCTCTGTATGAAAAATCATTCCTCAGGACTTCCTAGCAAACAGCAGCATTCTTGATCTATCACCTATTTGTGAAAACATTACCCCATAGGCATCAATGAGGAAAATTGCTGCAGAAAGTAACATATGTAAAATCACAATGCCCAACCCTGAGGTTCCTATAGAAAAAAAAACTTTTAGAAAACTAAAATATTAATTAATAAACAACTTACATGCGGATTTTTTCCAGAGTTTTCTTTATAATTGTGGTGCAGATTTAAAGGGGTTGTCTGGTACTTTAGTATGGATGACCTATCCTTATGATAGGCCACCAGTGTCTGATCGGTTGGGGTGTGACACCTGGCACCCCCGCTGATCAGCTATTCCCAATGCCACCGCCAGCCAGAACTACTCAGTTGGGGAGTTGCACAGCACAGCCCCATCAACAGAATAATATAATAATAGGTACTGCTCATCTAGCCCCTATAGATTCAAATTAACAGGGAGCAGACGTGCAGTCCCCAGTGGTGGCCTCTATAGTCAATGGACCCTCCATCAGTCTGTAAGCTTGCAACAGTCTCGTAGTCACTTTCTCAGCAGCATGGCAGATCGTAAAAATTCTTATAATACCCATCTCCTTGGCACGTAAAAATTAGCATCACAGTTATCTAGCAAGTGGGGGTGAGTGAGAAATCATTGTTAAGGTGTAGCATGTGAGCTCTGTACTAGGTGAAGGAGATTGTTAAGGATTACCACATTAGGAGGAAGTTTCTCTTTTTTATATAGAGCACATCTTCTGAGGGCCAAGGATGCCATACAAGAGGAAGCTGAAAACTGACGTCCCGACAGCCCGCTAATCAAGTGTTCCTGATGCCGCCGCCAGCCATAACTACTCAGTTGTGGAGCTGCAGAGCACAGCGCCATCAGAGGAATAGTGGTTGTGGCCAGGTACTGCACATCCAACTCCCTATAGATTCAAATTAACTGTGAGCAGATGTGCAGTACCCAGCCATGGTCTCTATAGTCAACGGACCCTCCATCACTCTGTAAGTTTGTCACACTCTCGTGGTCACTTTCTCAGCAGCACGCCAGATAGTAAGCATTCTTATAATACCCATCTCCTTGGCAGCATTATCCTTCAGTAACATGGCTGGCTTTGTATGATATTGTGGTTTCTGTCTCCATATTAACTTCACAGTTCCCCACACAGGCAGCAGTCTCATAGTTATCTCCGGCTTAGCTCTCCATTGCACACTTGGGCATCAGTTTCCAGATTCCTCTGGTATGGCATCCTCTCTCCTCTTAAGCAGATAATCCTTGTTCCTCACAAGATGTGCTCCTCAAAGAACGAAAAAGCTTTCCCTAGTGTGGAAATCCTTAACAATCTCCTTCACCTAAGACAGAGCTCACATGCTACACCTTAAGAGCGATTTCTCACTCACCCCCACTTGCTAGATAACTACGATGCAAATTTTTGACCTGCAATGCAACCTTGTGGTCTACTATTCCCTATTAAAACTTCACAGTTCCACACACAGGCACCACCAGTCTGTTAGCTGTCTCTGGCTTAGCTCTCCATTACCCACTTGGGCATCAATTTTTAGATTTCTCTGTTATGGGATCCTCTATCCTCTTAAGCAGATAATCATTGTTCCTCACAAAATGTGCTCCTCAGAGAAAGAAAAAGCTTTCCCTTAGTGTGGAAATCCTTAACAATCTCCTTCACCTAGGACAGAGCTCAAATGCTACACCTTAACAGCGATTTCTCCCTCACCCCCACTTGCTAGATAACAATGATGCAATTTTTTAAATCTGAAATGCAACCTTGTGATCTACTGTTCTCTATTAAAACTTCACAGTTCCCCACACAGGCACCACCAGTCTGTTATCTGTCTCTGGCTTAGGCTAAGTTCACATTTCCGTTGATTTGTATCAGTCACATGCGTCGCTTGACGCATGTGACTGATGCGCTGTTCAACGCTGTACAACGGATGACAAAGAACAGAATTCTTTGTCGGATTCCGTTGTGTGCGGGGGCGGAGTTCGGGGGCAGAGCCGAGCGGGGGGCGGGGCCAGGCGCTGAGGATGTCAGTGGAAGTGCTGCGGTCTGCATGGCTGGGGACAGGTGAGTGTATCTGTGAGTGAGTGAGTGTGTGTATGTGCATGTATGTATGTATGTATGTATGTATGTATGTATGTGTGTGCACATGCAAAGTGCGGGAGGGGGCGGAGCCGAGCGGGGGGCGGGGCCAGGCGCTGAGGATGTCAGTGGAAGTGCTGCGGTCTGCATGGCTGGGGACAGGTGAGTGTATCTGTGAGTGAGTGTGTGTATGTGCATGTATGTATGTATGTATGTATGTATGTGTGTGCACATGCAAAGTGCGGGAGGGGGCGGAGCCGAGCGGGGGGCGGGGCCAGACGAGGGTGTCAGTGGCAGTGCTTGTCTGCATGGCTGGGGACAGGTGTGTGTGTGTGTGTGTGTACATACATGTGCGGAGTGCGGGAGGGGGCGGGGCCGAGCGGGGAAGTGTCGGCCTCCCTGCACACGTAACCAGCCTAAATATCGGGTAACAGCAAAGCACCCGATGTTTACCTTGGTTACCCGATATTTACCTTGGTTACGGGCCTACACCGCTTAGCGCTGGCTCCTTGCACCGTAACCAGGGTAAATATCGGGTAACCAACCAAAGCTGGTGACGTGTGCAGGGAGCCAGAGAGCATGCGCAGCGAAATCCGACGGATCTCGCTGCTCAAAAAACGTTACATGCTGCGTTCCTCCCGCCCGGCGGTCAGTCGTTCCACGACTGATCAGTCGGGCGGAGGGTGCAACGCAGCATCATCAGTCACAATCCGCTGCTCATACAAGTCTATGGGAGCAGCGGAATCCGCTAAACGGATTCCGCTGTTTACAAGAGCAGCGGATTGTGACTGATAGATTTTAGCGGAAATGTGAACTTAGCCTTAGCTTTACATTGCACACTTGGGCATCAGTTTTCAGATTCCTCTGTTATGGGATTCTCTATCCTCTTAAGCAGATAATCATTGTTACTCACAAAATGTGCTCCTCACAGAAATCCTTAACAATCTCCTTCACCTAGTACAGAGCTCAAAAACGATTTCTCCCTCACCCCCACTTGCTAGATAACAATGATGCAATTTTCTAAATCTGAAATGCAACTTTGTGATCTACTGTTCCCTATTAAATCTTCACAGTCCCCCACACAGGCACCACCAGTCCCCCAGCTATCTTTGGCTTAGCTCTCCATTGCACACTTGGGCATCAGTTTCCAGATTCCTCTGGTATGGCACCCTCTCCTCTTAAGCAGATAAACCCTTGTTCCTCACAAGATGTGCTCTTCACAGAAAGAAAACGCTTCCCCCTTATGTGGCAATCCTTAACAATCTCCTTCACCTAGTACAGAGCTCACATGCTACACCTTAACAGCGATTTCTCACTCACCCCCACTTTCTAGATAACTATGATGCAATTTTTTTTATCTCTTCCTCCCATGCCCTTGTGTGTCTGACCACTAATGGTGAGAAGAATTCTCCTTGCATGTTCTAAAGAACACTAAAAGGGGGTATAAAGACGCTTGTGGGCATTGATACTGCAGTGACCCATGACCCAACCATCTCAACATCAACAACTATCAACTGCACAATAACCTTTTAAAGGACAAAGTGTGAAATCCTCATCCTCTTAACTTAATAGCTACTCAGCAACACCCTGCATAAGGTATTTCTTGATCCGTGGCGTATCTCCCACACTATTACTAGCCATACGTCACTCACCTGCATCTGACACGCAATATTTCAGTCATTCAGGTCACACATCACAGAGCATAATGAATGGCATAACATAATATTACATGACAGGCTAAAATGGCGTGTACAGAATACCAGTGACACAAGGAAGCATTCACAAGGCTTTTGAAGAATAGCATAATTTAGGTAAACAGGTGATATCACTATTGCCACAGGGTCCAGGACACAACCGAGGAGTCATTGTTTTTTAAGAATGTCAGAGAGTTATCACTTTGCTGTTACATAGGACTGCAGGTCACATCTACATTATGCGTACTCTGGTGTTATCACTGCGTTACGTGGGGGTTTACATGGGACTGCATTTAATATCTACTTCATTAACTGTACTCAGAATTATCACTGTGTTATCTATGGTGTTACATAGGACTGCAGGTGGCATCTACTACATTATCTGTACTCAGAGAGTTGTCACTGCGTTATCTGTGCTGAAACAAGACTGAATGGGACATCTAAAGTACATTATGTGTATTCCTGTTATCACTGTGTTATCAGAGCGGTTTACACAGGACTGCATGTAACATATACTTCATTAACTGTATTCAGAATTATCACTGTTATCTGTGGTGTTACATAGGACTGCAAGTGACATCAACTACATTATCTGTACTCAGAGAGTTATCACTTTGTTATCTGTGGTGTTACATAGGACTGAAAGTGACATCTACTACATTATCTGTACTCACAGACTTACCACTGTGTTATCTGTGGTGTTACATAGGACTGCAGGTCACATCTACTACATTATCTGTACTCAGAGAGATAGCACTGTGTTATCTGTGGTATTACATAGGACTGCAGGCCACATCTACTACATTATCTGTACTCAGAGAGTTATCACTGTGGTGTTACATAGGACTGCAGGTAATACCTACTACGTTATCTGTGCTGAGTTATCTCTGCGTGTCTCCTGTGCTGTTAAATAGGACTGCAGTTCACATTTAGTACATTATCTGTACTGAATTATCATTGTGTATTACCTGTGGTGTTACATAGGACTGCAACTTAAAAGAAAAAGGTTTTGGTACCGTGTTAGCCAGTTGAAAAATGATTGATAGGACTGCAAGTATCATCTACGATATGATTAGTACTTAGAGACTTATTATTGTGCATCTAACATCTACTTCATCAACTGTACTGAGACATAACTGTGTTATTGGTGCTGTTACATAGGACTGCAGGAGATATCTATTACATTATCTGTACTGTGTTATATTTAGTTTGTTGAGTTTTTGTAATTTCCTTAATATATAAATGATGACTTGTCACACTGGTGGATATACATACTGTACATTCCCTATGAACACCCCAGCTGTTGTCCTAACCTTCACACTTACCTGGTGTGACTGGGGATCTGCTCTGCGGGGAGAGGATGATGTCCGCACAGGCTATAAGGTCGTACACTGGAAGGAGGGCTGTGCACAAGGCATCATATAGCTGGGTGTGTCAGGACAGCCGCTGCCCTCAGGCATCAAATGGTTAAAAGGGACAATTTCCTTCATGTCGGAATCTGAACTGATACTGAAGATACAAAAACGTAATGAATGGTAATATGAGAACTACACAGCACATTCCCCACATTATAATGTGCTGTATCTAAGAATGTCGTGCATGATACCCATTATATAATATATACTGGATGACGTGCTTGGGTGCTCGGTGCTCGTAACAAGTAGTTGGAAAGGACATGACTCAAGTACCCGAGTGTAATGGAAATTAATGGGGAAATCAAGCACTTTTGCGGAAGCTCTTATTGAAAAATGTTCAAGTTTTCCAGTGACTTCCATTTTACTCGGTAGACTAGTCATGCCCCACCCAAGCATCTGACTGCTCGGTACCAGCAACGAGCACCCAAGCATGGTTGTGCTCACTCATCACTAATTATTTTGGCTCCCATAGAAATTTGATGCCCCCACAACTCCCCATAAAGTATGATGTTCCCCACAGTAGTCCCTACACTAATACTGAATTATCATTAAAATAAAAAACAAATAAACAACACTACATACTTTGCCTCATTTCCTCCAATGCTCTGCTGAACTCTGTATACTGTTTACTGAATCTCCACACAGCAGGCGCAATCTAGTGATGTCACCTCCCCTGCTAAGGAGAGATGTGCCGCCCTAACAGCGGATCGAACCGCTCATATCCGGGGATAGTGTCCGTTCGTGGCTCGAGGATCTCCGGACTCAGGGGCCCAGGGGCCACGCTCTAAAGTAAAAGGGGTATGTTTACAGGGGAGTTATAGTTCGTGATGCCACCCGTGGTGTGCGGTAATTGGGAGTACTGCCGCTGCCGTTGTTGGGAGTACCCGGGGTGTTGGATTGGGTCAGCAAGGTGTTATTACCCTCCACGGGTAGGGGTAGGCCCCGGGACTCTGGATGGTGATGCGGGGACACAGTGCAGGGGGGGTCACTCATGTACTCACTCAGCCAATAAGCAGACGCTGACAACCGGGTTAACCAAGTCTCTAGGTGCCGCTGCCTCTCTCGGGGAGCTCGTCCGGGTCCCATCCCCTGCAGTGCTGCCTGGTGTTCTGTGACCTGCCTCCTGGCACAAAGTTGAGATTTACTCAAGTGGCCTGGTAGTTTGGAACTTGCCAGGCCCCGCTCCCCACTGTGGCTAAGTGTGGGAGCCTGCTATCAGGGCTCATGCTTGAGATCTTGTGGGCTGCATATGTGGAAGGCCCTATCCCCCTCATTGCGCTAGAGCCTCAATTCTGAAGCTAGTGGGAACAGTCCATAAAGGCGCCGCTCTCCGCAGGTTAATTGTCGGGTTGCCTGAAGCTTCTCCTCGACCTAGGGTCCGTATACCCCGCCGTGCCTTCGGTCCCGGACTGGAGA
Organism: Anomaloglossus baeobatrachus; assembly: GCF_048569485.1. Taxonomy (NCBI): domain Eukaryota; kingdom Metazoa; phylum Chordata; class Amphibia; order Anura; family Aromobatidae; genus Anomaloglossus; species Anomaloglossus baeobatrachus. Next base: position 895,649,519 of record NC_134353.1, on the reverse strand, counting down.
TAGGACCAGGCTGCTGACCGTCCTCTTGACAGATCCAGGCACCTCGCCTTAATCCCCTGCGACCGGGGGTCCGACTCCTCTAGGCCACCGCTTCCTCCTTCCTCCATTTCACTCCTCTTCACTTCACTGCGCTTCACTTCACTGACATTCTCCTGACCCGCCCTTCCTGACCCCTAGGTGGGCGACCCGATTCCGCTCAAGCCGCTCACTGGTGTGTCTGGTGGGTGTGGTGCAGGGGGTTCGTAGGATTTGATTTGCTGTTGGAGGCAGCACCGCAAGATGGGGACCCAGAACCATGAGGGATTTGAATACTGCACTAAGGGAAAAGAACGTGCAGTACCCTGTGAGGACCTGATAGTCCAGGGGCATCACAGAGACTCCAACATACTGGCTGATTGATGCAAGCGGGAGCTGGCGACTTTCTTTTCCATCAGTGTATTCATTAGTTGAGACACCCGGAGGGAACAGCCATGTTTTGCGGTATGCCACTGTATTCAGCTCTTTGGCTGTCTTGGTCCACGGGCTAGACAGCAACTTCTAAAGGGCTGGATTTACCCTGTATTACTTTGCCCAGATCCTAGACTAACAACTGACAAATCCATCGATATCAGTGGGACGCAGTCTAATGTATATGGGGGGCTTCTAATGTTGGAGGAGATGAGTATCCAACTTATCACTGCTGATCCTTTTGATCTCTAAAAAATAAGTTATATCAGGAAATGTCTGACAGTGGGTTTCTCATTTCTCGGTGGAGCTCCTGTGTATGTGTGAGTCAGGCAAAATACCTGTCGGCCAAACGATCGGACTTCTATCTAAAGTGTATGGATGGCTTTAGACTCGTGGAGGTAGGGATTGGGCAGTCTCATGTTGCACTCGTCCGATTTATCCGCTCGTGTGAGCGAAGCCTAAAGGGGTATTCCTATCTTGTAAACTATGGCATAACCAAAAGATAAGTGATATATTTAAGATTCGAGTTCCAACAGTGGGACCTGCTTCTGTCTCAAGAAGGATGCCCTGAGACCTTCAGCTGTTAGTGGAGAGGTGGACGAAATTCCCATACAAATGAATGGACATGTGGCGCCCCTGAGGCTTTAGTCGCCACAGAGGTACTGCACCTCAGCCAGAAGTATAGTATTCCATCCTGGGTAAGGAAGAGGTCAACACTTGTTCACACAAAGCACAACACCCAGGCTCAGAAACACCTCATCAGACATGGCAAGGGCGTGATTATACCCGAAGCCAGGCTGGGGGGTGGAGTCTTAGGGGCCCTTTGCACACTACGGCATCGCAAGCCGATGCTGTGATGCCATGCACGATAGTCCCCGCCCCTGTCGCTGCTGCGATATCATGGTGATAGCTGCCGTAGCGAATATTATCGCTACGGCAGCCTCACTCACCTGCCCTGCAACGTCCCTCTGGTCGGCGAACCGCCTCCTTATTAAGGAGGCAGGTCGTGCGGGGTCATAGCGACGTCACGCGGCAGGCGGCCAATAGAAGCGGAGGGGCGGAGATGAGCGGAACGTAAACATCCCGCCCACCTCCTTCCTTCCGCATAGCCGGCCGGGACGCAGGTAGGAGATGGTCCTCGCTCCTGTGGCTTCACACACAGCGATGTGTGCTGCCGCAGGAACGAGGAACAACATCGTAACATCGGTCTTTCCCAATTCATGGTAACGAGTGCCCCACGGCCCCGGTGGGCACGTCAGAGACATCTTTGCCTGTGTATGGCAAATCCAACCATCTCACCACTGACAGCTTCACGTATCTGGGCCCAGATCTCAAGATTATTGTGAATCTCTCAACTACTGTATATTTAAGCCATACAGTGGCATGCAAATGTATGGGCACCCCTGGTCAAAATTACTGTTATTTTGAACAATTAAGCAATTTGAAGGTGAAGTGATCTCTAAATGCATAAAGTTAAAGATGACACATTTCCTTTGAACTTTAGGCAGAAAAATAAATAAACATATTTTCATCTTTCACATTTTAAAAATTACAAAAAGGAAAATTGTCTGATGCAAAAGTTTGGACACCCTTGGAGATTTGTCTGCTTGGATACCTTTGACCAAAGTTTCAGACCTTAATTAGCCTGGTAGGGTTATGGCTTGTTCATTATCACCGTTAGGAAAGGCCAGGTGATGCAAATTTTGCAACTTTATAAAAACCCAGACTCCTCTAAACTTGTGCCAAAAATAACAGACATGGGTTCTTCTAAGCAGCTGCCTAGCACTCTGAAAATGATAATGGTGGAGCCCCACAAAGCAGGAGAAGGCTATAAGAAGATATCTAAGAGTATTCAAGTTGCCCTCTCCTCAGCTCAAAATGTAATTTAGAAATGGCAGTTAACAGGAACAGTGAAGGTCAAGATAAGATCTGGAAGACCAAGCAATATTTCTGTGAGAGTTACTAGTAGTATTGCTAGAGAGGCAAATCAGAACTACCCCCCCCCCCTACTTGACTGCAAAAGACCTTCAGGAAGATTTAGCAGACTCTGGAGTTGTGGTACATAGTTCTCCTGTTCATAGACACCTGCACAAATTGTGATAATGCTTCTGGGATAGTGGGCAACTGGGGTCCCTAAGCTTCCCCTTAAGCTAGGGGGCCCTATGCTATCCTTATTCTTAGGGATACCCTTAATGATGGGGCTGCCTGAGTCTCATTCTTAGCCCTTCTCCTAACCAGCCCTGATCTGTTCCTCCTTCCCCCCAGGGAGGGATGGTACAGGAATGTAATGAAAGTCACAGATATAAATAGACAAGGGAAAAACCAAAATTTTATCACACAGCGTGCACACACATAGGTAAAGACAATAAGAGATTCAGAAGGAAACACGAGAGATGGAAGGAAGCAAGAAAACAACAGGGGGAATCTTCCACTAGCGCAACAAATAAATAGCACAATTTTCACCAGAGAATCATAGAAACTATAGCTGACATGGGTAGAAGATTTCATCCAGCTTAAATAGAAGGTGAGCAGATGTGATTGGCCTCCCCACCACATGTGATTAAAGGAACTTAACAAGCAGACTCGTAGATTAATTCTTGCTAGCCTGCCTATGAACCAGCACTCAGCAGGTTTGCGCATGAGTCTGCCTATGTTGATTCCAGACACCAGGGAAATCATCGGGTGGAGTGTCAGAATCTGTAATGTGAACTGAGCTCGCCGCCACCATGTCAGTTGGCGAAGTTTGTGCAAAACTCTATGTGACACAAATATGCTCTTCATGAAGGAGTCAAGAGAAAAAACATCCCCTGTGTCTTCACCATAAAATGCATCATCAGAAATATGCAAAAGGACATCTAAACAAGCCTGATGCATGTTGGAAACAAGTCCTGTGGATGGATCAGGTTAAAACAGAACTCTGGCCATAATGATCACAGGAATGTGTGGAAAAAAAAGGGCACAGAATTTCAGGAAAAGAATATCTCGCCAACCATTACGCATGGGGTGGACCAATCATGCTTGGGTGTTGTGTTTCAGCCAATAGCACAGAGAACATTTTACAGGTAGAAGAAAGAATGGATTCAATGAAATTTCAACAAATTCTTGATGCAAACATAACACCATCTGTAAAAAAACTGAAGTTGAAAAGAGGAGAAAACAGGATTGCTTCTACAAATGGATAATGATCCTAAACACATGTCAAAATCCACAATAAACGACCTCAAAAGGTGGAAGATGAAGGTTTTACAATGGCCCCACAGTCCCCTGATCTGAAGATCATTGAAAATCTGTGGCTAGACCTCAAAAGAGTAGAGCATGCAAGATGACCATGGAATCTCGCAGAACTGGAAGACTTTTCCAAGGAAGAATGGATGAAAATCACTCAAACAAGAATTGAAAGACTCTTGGCTGCTACAAAAAGCATTTACAAGCTGTGATACTTGCCAAAGAGGGTGCTACTAGGTACTAACCATGCAGGGTGCCTATACTTTTGCATCGGACCATTTTCGTTTTTTGTTACTTTAAAAGTGTTAAAGATGAAAATATTTTTTTTCCTGAAATACAAAGAAAATGTCATCTTTTAACTTTATGCCTTTTAAATATCATTTAATTTTCAACTTGCTAAACTGTTCACAACAACGGAAATTTTGACCAGGGGTGTCTAATCTTTTGCATGGCACTATAGTCTGTAGATATAGCTGATACCCTCTTAGGTCTATCCTGTGACAGTGTTTACTGAGCTGCTTACATCTAAACCTATCATGTTATTCATAAATCACTGTACCCAAGTCTAATTTGTGTGATACAATCCCAGAGAACCGCATCGTTCCACAATTCCCATCATGTAATGTCATTTTTCAATAGGACTCCGAGCATATCAGATTATCGGATCACATCCACGAGATTCAGCACTTCCCCCATCTAATATATTTCTAACATTTATAACTATTACATTAGCATTAGAAATCTCTTTGGCTACCTCATATCAGATGAGATCTGTCAGGTTTGATATCCCCGGGCGTCACCTTCAGTATCAATGTTTGTTTTTGTTTAGACACGTCCTTTCATTTATTACATTTTCCTGCTGATACAGCCAGCTCAGCAAATCACGAAATACTAGGGTCACACATGTTCAATTAACTCCAAGATGTACATGATATCGTCTTCCAGGAATTATGCACAATATCAGAATCTTTAACTTTGTGCAACTTTCTCCTATCTCCCTACTGCTTCTGCCACAGTGATCTTGGGGTTCTTCTTTACCTAACTCACCAAGGCTCTTCTGCCACGATTGCTCAGTTTGGCTGGACGGCCAGGTCTAAGAAGAGTTCTGGTGGTTACAAACTTCTTCCATTTAAGGATTATGGAGGCCATTGTGCTCTTAGGGACCTTGAGTACTGCAGACATTTTTTGTAACTTTGGCCAGATCTGTGCCTTGCCACAATTCTGTCTCTGAGCTCCTTGGGCAGTTCCTTTGACCTCATGATTCTCATATGATCTGACATGCACTCTGAGCTGTGAGGACTTACATAGACAGGTGTGTGCCTTTCCAAATCAAGTCCTATTAGTTTAATTAAACACAGCTGGACTCTAATGAAGGAGTAGAAGCATCTCAAGGAGGATCACAAGGAAATGGGCAGCATGTGACTTAAATATGACTTTCTGAGCAAAGGGTCTGAATACTTATGACCATATGATATTTCAGTTTTTCTTGTTTAACCCCTTCACGACCGGCTGATTTTTCGCTTTCCGTTTTTTTTTTCATCATTCTTTTTCTGAGAGACGTAACTTTTTTATTTTTCAGTCAATAGGGTCATGTGAGGGCTCATTTTTTGCGGAACGAGCTGTACTTTTAAATAAAACCATCAGTTTTACCATATAGTGTACTAGAAAACGGCAAAAAAAATCCAAATGCTGAAAAATTGCAAAAAAAGTGCGATAGCACTATGGTTTTTGAGATATTTTATTCACTGTGTTCACTATATGGTAAAACTGATGTATGGGTGTGATGCCTCAGGTCAGTGCGAGTTCGTAGACACCTAACATGTATAGGTTTACTTTTATATAAGGGGTTAAAAAAAAATCGGAAGTTTGTCCGAAAAAAGTGGCGAACGTTTTACGCCATATTCCATGACCCGTAGCGTTCTCATTTTTTGGGATCTATGGCTCAATGATGGCTTATTTTTTGCGTCGAGCTGACGTTTTTAACGGTACCATTCTTGTGCAAATGCTACGTTTTGATCGCCTCTTATTGCATTTTGCGCAAAAGTTGTGGCGACAAAAAACCATCGTTTTAGCGTTTGGAATTTTTTTGCCACTACGCCGTATACTGATCAGATTAATTGATTTTATATTTTGATAGATCGGGCGTTTCTGAACGCGGCGATACCAAATGTGTGTATATTTTTTATTTTTTTAACCCTTTAATTTTCAATGGGACGAATGGGGGGTGATTTGAACTTTTAGGTTTTTTTGTTTTTTTTTAATTTCTTAAAACTTTTTTTAAATTTTTTTTTATTTTACTAGTCCCCCTAGGGGGCTATTGCGATCAGCATTCCGATCGCTCTGCAGTATCTGCTGATCAAAGCTACAAGGCTGTAAACAGCAGATACGCTCTCTTTCTCTTTTGCTGTGCAGCGGGCACAGCGAAAGTGAAAGCAAGTCAGGTGTAGTACAGGAGTCATCACATGACCCTGTACTACCATGACAACTATCGGGAGTCACGTGATCGCGTCACGTGACTTCCGGTATCGGGCGGTAAGGAAATGTTTACCGCGATCGCGCTTATAATGGCGCTGTCACATATTGACAGCGCCATATAAGGGGTTAAACGGCACGAGCAGATAACGATTCTGCTCGTGCCTAGCAGGCACACATCTCAGCTGTGAAAATCAGCTGAGATGTGCGCTGATCGCAGCATGATGCTGCCGGCAGACCGCGGGCAGTAACATTATGACCGGTAGGACGTAATTTTACTGCCCGCGGTCGTTAAGGGGTTAATAAGTTTGCAAAAAAATTCTACATTCCTATTTTTTCTGTCAAGATGGGGTGCAGAGTGTACATTTATGAGAAAAAATGAACTTTTTTGAATTTAACAAATGGCTGCAATGAAACAATGAATGAAAACTTTAAAGGGGTCTGAATACTTTCCGTACCCACTGTATATTGCTTTAGAGTCCTTCTAGGTATACTGCTGCAACCTAATTGCTTTGGTTAGGGCACAGATGTTATTATACTGTGGCGCCCATGCGGCTTCAGGTGCCACAGGGTATTGCACCTCACTTAAGGTGCATTTTTCATCTTGGATATGGAGGAGGTCGTCGCCGGTTACAACCACCAACACACCCATCAAACACGGGAGCTCCTCCACTGGCACCTGAGCTAGGGTAGGTGCTGGGATGGCCATCACGAGGTATGAGACCTCTTGCCCACTAGTTCAGGAATCCGGGAGGTGGGGCTTCCACGGGGGAGATAGGAGCCACCACTCACACACAAGTCAGTCAGAAGTTAGCTCCAGGTGCATCTGGATGGACTTTGGGAACAAAAGCAAGCAAAAGAACTCAGATAGTTTGGGGCCCATGGTCTGGAGCTCTGAGCTTGACTCGGGTTCTTAGGAAGGAAGGGGGATCTCAGGGTTCGTGGGGAGTGTAGAAGGCACCCGTGACCCGTTCCACAGCCCAGGAGCTGGGGTGGAGGGAAAGAATTGAAAGGCGATGCACAGAAGGAAACACCGGCCTCGACCTCTGAAGTATCTGGGATCGGCTGAAGCCCATCACAGCATAGGCTGGCACTCCAACGTCAGTGTGCTTCCCGTGACTAAAGAATTTGAACTGCATCATTTATGTCGTCTTATCCCTGCCGGCGCCCCCATCATCGCGCCCCTGCGCCATAGGAGACTACTACCCCCAACATCCTCCCTGGGGCCTAGCTCTACCTGTGGAGAGCTGAAACACCCAAGCTGCATCACCATCTGCCCCAGAAGAGAAAGCACCTGCAGCGGCGGCTCATATTGGCCGCGCACCACAGGTGGTGTCACGAACAACTACCCCTATCATCCCCATCCCCAGCCTCTATTGACACAGGATGGGGTCACGGAACAGGGCGAGGCCACTGTGGCGACCCTGGAGAAGAACTGCGGCCCGGTGATGGGTAACCTCCAACCCCGTGGGTGCGTCAATACAACACATGGTGGTGTAAAGCAGTGGGTACACTGGGAAATATAGCAGTGGCTGGTGACCGAGTACTACGGTATGGCCGCTGCCATGGGGTTGCAGAAAGCCTTTGTGTCCACAAACCTATACAGCAACATTTCCAGGGCAAGAAGTTAGGATATGCAAGCACATAGCACCCTATAAATGTGACGCCTCGGCAAAACCAGGTAGTCACAGATGACTGTACCCCCCACCAAGGGTACAGGAATCGCTTCCTCCTTGGGATTACACACACACCACCCCCACATGGTGCATACGAGCAGCCCCCCCCCCCCCTTCAGTTAGGAGCTGAAAAGAGCAACAGGGGAGGAGTTCAGTCAGTCGGAGGAAAGCAGCAGAGCAGTCAGGAGAGTGTCTCCTGGGCTGCAGAGAAAATTGCAGAGCGGTCAGGGGTTGGAGCCCCTGGACTGCGGGAACAGGTCAGGCACTAGGAGGGGACCCAATGTGGACCAGGGTAGGGTAGTGGCCCGCCGGCATCGGGAACCCGGAATAATGCAGGGAAGTGAACAACCAGAGGAGCTAAGCAGACGAGAAAAGAGGGCTCCTGCTCATTGCACCGTGTGTGGGACCAGCACACACCTCCAAAAGGCTCCTGGTCACCGGCAAGTTGGTTTACAAAGGACTCTGTGTTTCCTGACCACACATGTCAGCCTAGCTTCATCCGACACCAAGACAACCGAACTGTGAGTTTCCTGCTCCCTGCAATCCCTGCCACCACCACAACTCCCAATTGGGACTCAGGACTACACCTCCCCTACCTGTGGAGGGGATTCCACCTTGCTGCCGCACACCACCAGTCCCGGGCACGGTTCCCCGGGGCAGCGGCGGTGCCACCATCTCATCACCGCAACCCACAGGTGACTTCACAGACAATCTCCCTTACCTAATCCCCTTTTTGCTGTGGAGCCTGGGATCACAGACCGGGTCACGCCACTGTGATACCTACAGAAGTGACCCCTTGGCCCGGATCTGAGTACCCCTTATCCCTGGGCGACACCTATACTTTCTTTCTCCATCTCCACCTGGTCCACATGAAAAGCTTCCTCTTTAAATGTGAACAGTGAGCGTTTGAGTAGACACAGAAGTGAGATGGTTACGCTCATTGTGGCGTATTATTATCAATGCTCACCATCTTGGTTGATTCCTCAAAGTTTTGGAGAAGCTCACAGATGTCAAACGTCCATGCCCAATCATTGCTTGTTATGTGTGGAGGCTAACAGGAATACTGATAGGCATGTTGCAGCTGATATTCAACAACTACTGCCCCCAGCAAGACTTTGTGAGCAGTAAACGTGTAATACGGAATTCCAGCAACTCGGTCTAGTTGCATGTGTGAGCGGACACTTGCAAGCGATCAGACCGGCGGCACCTGTAGCTAATTTGGTGAAATGAGCGAACGCATGGTGTACCTTTACAAGTAGCCCAGACAAATCTGGGTAGGTTTTCAGAAACTGCTGAACCACTATGCTGAGCACGTTGGCCAAGCATGGTACGTGTGTAACTTAAGAGCTGCCACCAGGTTACAGCCATTATCACAGTTACCTGCTTGTAGATTAAGTGGCGAGAGTCACAGTCTGTCTGGTCTGTTAGATCTTTCAACAACTCTGAGGTGGTATGCTGTTTGTCACCTACACAAATTAGTTTCAGTATAACCTATTGCCACATTGCCAAGGCAGTGTTTGAGTGCTTACAGCTGGCAACTGATATGAACGATATGCTTCGAGATGACAATTTTGGAGATAGAGGATGAAGAGCAGGAGGGGATACAGGAACTGGTGTAGGAAGTAGAGGATGCTCTCATGAAACTAAGGTCTTAATCCTAGGTATCAGTAGTACTTGTGCCGCCCCAGGGTCCGACTCTGTGCTGGACTCCACAAGGTTGAGGTTGTAGAAAGCCTCAGGGTACACACGCCTATAAGGCAACATTTCAAGTCAAGGAGTCTGGAAATATACCCGTTTAGTGTTTGGTCCTGTGGATGTGTGGGTGTCTGGGAATTTGCGTTTGTGTTCCAAAGCCTGTGCTGAATGCTGCCCTGGGACAAAGAATCAGACAATCTTGCTGAAGGTGCTGGCGAATGTGCAATGACAGTTGCAGGGCGGGAGGTATGAGCTGCAGCATCCCGGACAGGGAATTGGCAAGCACATAGCACAGGGAAGAGGCAGTAGTGTCACCCAAAGACACTGATTGTGGACCTAAGTGTTCAGCCTACCTAGTCGGGTGCTTTGATGACATGTGCCTGCTGGTGGTGCTCAGGCTGATAGTGGTCAGGCTCCTGTTGATCATCGTATGACACAAGTTTCAAATGACCTTTCTTTTATCATCCCCAATTTCATTAGAAAAGTGACAGACTGGGGAACACCTAATCCTTGTCCTCAGGTCTGGCAGCGTGTGGGTGCTCTGGGGAACAGTTACCCACCTGCTCCCTCTGGCTCCCACTCTACCTCTGATGACCCTCTCAAAGTTCACTGAGTGCCACCTGCTGACCCTCTAAAAATTATGAGTGAGGGTCGCCTGATTGTACTCTAAATATTGAGTGCGGGCCGCCTAATGGTCCTCTAAATATTGAGTGAGGGCCACCTTATGGCCCTCTAAAAATTTCGAGTGATAGCCGCCTGCTGTTGCTCTAAAAATTATCAATGAGGGCCACCTACTGGGCCCTCTAAAAATTATGAGTGCCGCATTATGACTCTGTGGATACGGTGGAGGAGGAGGACAAGAAAAATAATAAACCATGAACCATATAGCCTTTTTTGGGTTGGAATAAACTTAAACATGGAGGGAGCTGTGAATGCGGCCTGCTAGACTGATTTGGCTCAAGTATTGGGCCCCCTTACCGCTTGAGCCCAATTATGTGTCAGCCTCTGTGTCTACATTACATACAAAGTGTGCTTGTTATTTATTATTTTTATTTTTGCTCATTTTCTTTCTGTATAATACCAGACTTGTACACTCCTTCTGAATACAGCTGTTGGTTACCACCGGTTCCATCCATTTTGTCCTATCCAGTTAGGTTAAGATCATTTTCACAGTGATAAGTTTACGTTTACATAAAAGATACAAAAATGGGGGACATTATAATGCATATTAGCCAGGATGGGGGACATTATTCCAGGAAGGGGCCCAGGATGGTGGAAATATATTACTGCAAGGGTCAGGATGGGAACATTATGACTGAAAGGGGCACAGGATGGGGGACATAATTATACTAGGAAGGGGAACTTGGAGAACATTATTTCATTCTGGAGGGGCAATACATATGTTTTTAGATTATTTAGAATGCTACAAGGACCCTTACATTTGACCATCATGCAGGTGGGGGGTCCAGGTCAAACTTTTGCACCAGGGCCCATCACACTCTAGTTATGCCACTGCTTCCTGGTACACGTGCACGTAGTTATTTAAAAAGAACTCAGCAGGGGGGCGTGGCCTGGACGGCAATGTGAAGAGACGTGTTTGTGGAGCTCTCCTGCAAACACCCTTGATAAATCCCTGAATACCGCTGTTATCACTGCCTCAGCGGGCTGTCAGGAAGATAAGGTGGTGAGGACTTGTCTGGGGTGAGTCTGGTGGATGCAGAGAGGTGCCATGGTCTGTTGCAGGCAAAAAGATAATGGAGGTGGGAAAGTCCCCAGCTCTCAAGATGGTGCCATGATAAGGCAGGAAGCTGAGAAAGTTAATGCAGCCTGTCAGGAGAGGATGCAGATCGCTGCAAGGCTGGAGAAGTTTGCCTGGACTTCAGAGAAATCACATCAGCATATAGATAACAGAGGTGAGAAAGGAGAGGAGGGAGAAGATAATGCCAGCTCTGATGAGATGGGGGATGGTGAAAAGCAGCAAGATAAGACAGGAGAAGTGGAGAAAGCACATAGTGCAGAGGAGGCTCCAGAAAACCCCACTTTAAAGGATGTTTTTGCAGTGGTGTCTTTTTGTAAAGAAGCTCTGACTACCCTGACAAAGCAAGTTAAGGGATTACAGGCAGAGGTTGCTGACATTAAGAAAGACCTCAAGAAAGCAGATCTGAGAACAGCGGCTGTGGAGGAGAGAGTGGGGATAACAGAGGATCATATTACAAAACTACAAAAGTCTGAAAAAACATTTGCACAGCAGATAGCTGAAATCATGGCAAACAATGATGATTTAGAGAACCGCTCTAGAAGAAATAACATCCGAATTGTTGGTATCCCTGAGAAAGCGGAAGGAAGAAACCCCACTGAATATGTAGAAGACTGGCTCAGGAGTAAAATGGGTGCTAATGTCTTATCCAAGCTCTATGCCGTGGAACGTGCACACAGAGTCCCGATGCAGCCACAACCAGCAGGCAGGGGCCCTCGCACTATGATTGCCAAGCTCCTCAACTACAGAGACAGGGACACTATACTGCGAAAGGCAAGAGACATGGAGGATCTTATGATTGACGGCCAGAGAATTTCCATATACCCGGACTACTCCATTTCTGTTCAAAAGCTACGTATGACTTTTACAGGAGTAAAGAGGCGCCTGCGAGAGATGGGGGTGCAATACTCAATGATGTTCCCAGCAAAGCTAAGAGTGATGGCGTTGGAGCGGGTGCACTTTTTTACAACTCCGGAGGAAGCCATGCAGTGGTTGGACGCAAACGAAAAGCGGATCCGTTGGAAGGAATGAGCTGACTGTCTGAATCTGCAGTGTGTTGGAGAAGGTCGGCTGAGGCTCTACGACATCCTTAGGAGCTTACAGGGGACCCTTCTTGTTTTTTCTTTTTTTTCTCCCCCCCTTTTTTTTTTTCTTTTTCCTCCTTCCCTTTGGGATTGAGGTAGTATGCAGGGGGAATGCGAAGGGTTTGATGTGAGCTTCACAGGACATGGGGACTGCCTAATTAGGCGCGGTGGTGGTATTTACAATTTGAGATTCCAGTTTAATTACTGTTCGCCATTTTACTGTTATATTGGTTGAGTGGAATATGATTATACATAGACAGGGTGGGAGTGGAGAATTGTTGGAAAAGGGATGAGTTTTAAAATGTGTCTAAGAGGGGAAGGCGAGGGAGGTAGGGGGGTATTTAGTAGGGATTATGGACCAGGTTTGGAAAACCCGATACTTCACGGGAGTACTCAAAAACAGGAAGTGGTAGGGAGCAGGAGGGGAGGGGAGCAGGGGGGGAGGGGGGAAAGGGGTAGGGTGGAGGCAGCATGGGGAGATACTACAAGGTTTGATGGTTTTACTGGGTGGGATAATGGGGGATAGAATTAAGGTGTTGAGTTGGAATATTAGAGGGTTATCAGATAGGTCTAGGAGAGCGGCAATAATTAAATATGTTCAAGACCAGAACCCGTCAGTAATATGTCTACTAGAAACGCATCTCACAAAGGAGACAACACATGTTTTAAATAGGAGATGGGTGCAGAAGGCCTATCAATCCACCTTTTCCAACTATGCAAGGGGTGTATCATTGCTGATCCATAACTCTGTGCAATATGAAGAGATAGAAGTGTATGTGGATAAAGAGGGACAGTGTGTGGCCGTCAAGTGTAAAATATTTGGCAGACTCATGTGTATAGCTGCAATATATATACCACCTCCATATAAGTGCACCAAACTAAGGGAGATAAGGGAGTTCTCTGAGAAGGGGGGACTAATCCCTTTTTTACTGGTGGGGGACTTCAATAATGTGATAGACCTGTACTGGGATAGGAGTAGTAGACCTCCAGGTATCCAGGATAGTTGTATGACTTCGTTTGGCACTCTTATTGGGGAACTTGGAATGGTGGATGCCTGGCGAGTGAGGAATGGGAGGGTATCCTGCTTCTCTTGTTACTCGGCTTCACATAACACTCTGTCCCGCATTGATATGGCTCTAGCTAGTGATCTGATGGATGCAATGATAGGCGACGTGCAATATCTGACAAGAGTGATTTCAGATCATAGCCCGATTCTAGTGTCCATACGACGGGGGACCTTGACAGGGGGAAGGAGGGGAGAGTGGAAGCTTCATCCAGCATGGATCCGTCATATTAATATGGGGAATATAGAACGGGATCTTGGGGATTTCTTTATCCACAACGAGGGTAGCACTGGTCCCCTGGTGGTGTGGGATGCGATGAAGGCATACCTCAGGGGGCTCCTGTTCAGGGATATCTGTAAACGTAAAACACAGACGAGGCAGGATGAGAAAGATAGCCTGGAGGCCTTAGATAAGGCAGAGCTGGAAGCAATCCGGAGTACTACTACGGACGCGAAGCAAAATCTTAGGCAGGCGCATGAACAGGTTAATAAGATGCTTTTAGAGAAGGCGGTAAGGAAGCAGGCATTCCAAAAATTGCATTTTTATGAGGAGGGGGAAAAAGTTGGTCATCTCTTATCGGTCATAGCTGCAGCTCAAAGGAGTAGCTCATTTGTGCATGGTATGGACACAGTGGAGGGGACACAGGTCACTGAGGTTGAGGAGATCCTTGGGGTCTTTAAAGATTTCTATCGCACGCTATATTCTTCTAGCGGAGAGATGAGGGTGGAAGAGGTGGACTCATTTCTTGAGCGAGGTGAGCTTCCGGTGTTGTCTGTGGCGGATAGAGATAAACTGGAGTCACCTATTACTATTGATGAACTGGAGGACGCTCTGCATGGCATGAGCAATGACAAGGCACCGGGAGCAGACGGGCTACCAGTTGAAATTTATAAACAGTTAGAAGAAATCCTATTACCCAAACTATTGAAAGTCTTTGAGGTGGCGGAGGGGGAAGGTGTATTGCCTGAATCTATGAGAGAAGCAATAATAGTAGTAATTCCTAAGGAGGATAAAAGTCTGAGGCTTCCAGACTCATATAGACCCATCTCGTTATTAACAGCGGACGTCAAGCTTCTGGCTAAGGTGTTGTCAAACCGGCTGACTGGAGTTATATCTAACCTAATCCATATGGACCAATCAGGGTTCATGGCCAATAGGTCGACAGCTGCTAATATCAGGAGATAATATCTTAATCTACAGTTGCCGCCTGACAACCATGGCCGGAGGGTGATCGCTTCGCTAGATGCCCAGAAAGCGTTCGATAGTGTTGAGTGGGGGTATCTGTGGAAAGTGTTGCAGCATATGGGTTTTGGCCCACGGTTTGTAAAGTGGGTGCAGCTGTTGTATAATAGGCCTACTGCTAAAGTTAGAGTTAACGGTATGACCTCCTCAGCGTTTGAGTTGCATCGGGGAACGAGACAGGGCTGCCCACTATCGCCGCTCCTATTTGCTATTGCAATAGAGCCTCTGGCGGCGGCCATTAGGAAATCAAAGGAGATCCATGGATTTAAGTATGGGCATTTAGAGGAGAAAATAGCTCTTTATGCTGACAATTTATTACTTTTCTTGGGGGATCCATCAGCCTCATTGGATCATGCCATGCAGATAATAGAGAAATTTGGAGAAGTTTCGGGACTGACCATTAATTGGTCTAAATCGAGCCTCTTTAAAGTGGATGGGGAAGTAGCCTGGACAAATGAGGATACTGGGGCTAACAAATTGAAGAATGTGGACGAATTTAAATATCTAGGTGTCCAGATATCTCTGCCAGTAGAAAAATACATACAGGTGAACTTATGGCCTCTCCTTAAAAAATTGAGAGCCAAGGTGGATGCCTGGAACAAGCTACATTTGTCAGTTGTTGGAAGGGTTAATTTGCTAAAGATGGTAGTAATGCCTAAACTCCTATACATACTGCACAATGCCCCTGTTTGTATTTCAAGGAAAATATTTAAAGGGATAAACTCGCTGTTTAGGGACCTGGTGTGGGGTAAAAAGCAGCCTAGGGTGCGATTAGAGACTTTACAAAGGCCGAAGGATGAGGGGGGTCTAGCAATCCCAAATCCGGAATTGTATTATATAGCGGCGCAATGTCAACACCTCAGGGGTTGGTCTGATCGAGAGAAAGATGGGGGCATTAAAGAAGTACTGGAATACATAGTGGGTAGAAGTCCATTGGTAATGGGACTAGAGGATGGTGCGGTGGGGCTCCTGGGTAGAACGTCTCCTACAATGGCACTTATAAATAAGACCTGGGATAGGCTGAAAAGGGTGAGAGGGGTGACCCAGTTAACCAAGTTTACACCTATCTGGGATAACAGTAATCTCCCGGAGATTCAGAAAATGGGGAATATTGAGGAGTGGAGACGCAAGGGTGTAATATACATGCATCAGATATTGGACGGAGGAATTCTGAAATCGTTCCCGCAGTTACAGAGTGAGTTTCAGTTACCGGCGTCCGGCTGGCTCCACTACAGTCAATTAAAACATGCGATTGCAGCCCAAGCGGCTAAACAAAGTGTGGCCATACCGACTGACCTGGTACTGGAGTATGTGTGTAAGGGCGGAGGAAGCACTAAAGGGATCATTTCTGGCACGTATAAAGATATACTACATACCTTTCTTTTAGACTACCCAATTAAAACTAAATCTAAATGGGAGGAGGAAGTTGGGCCAATAACGGAGGAGGTGTGGGAGAGTATCCTGGAGTATGTACCTAAACTTTCCATGAGCGAACCGGCCAGACTATCTCACCTATACGTGATTCACCGGGTATATAGGTCTCCCTTACTGATGTTTAAAATGGGGTTGAAAAGGAATTCGGAGTGTCCAAGGTGTCAGGGATCTGACGCAGGTATTTTTCACATGATGTGGTCTTGTCCGAGACTGGTCTCCTTTTGGACTAAGGTTATCCACAAGATAGGAAGAACATATGGGTGTGTCCTCCCCAGGGAACCAGTGATATGCCTATTGGGATATGTTGAGAAGCTTGGGGTGGAAAATACTCTGAAAATTGTCATTGCTAGGCTGCTATATGCGGCAAGAAAGCTAATCGCCAGGTCCTGGATTAAAAAAGACCCCCCGACCAGGGGAGAGTACATTAAAAGGGTGAAATGTATTCTTCAGCTGGAACAGGGAGTGTATGAAAGAAGGGGGAATGTTAAAATGTTTGAGAAGCTATGGTCTCCTTGACTGCAATGCGGATAGGACGAGTGATGGACCAGTAAACTGATATGGGACTGGGATAGCCGTCTGAGACCTCTGATGTGTGTGTTTTGTTTTATTTGTGTTACTAGTTGTTCCTCCTGCACAACGGGATGGTTGCTATACTGCAGTTGGAGGGTATTATAAGTGTGTACTATATGGGATGTAGTATCGGGGAGAAGTGTTGCTGCCGGGGTGGGGGAGGGGGCGGGAGGGGGAGTTAAAGGGGTAATAGATGTGATAAATTTAATTTGGATGCCGATTTGTTATTCTGTTGTATGTATTCTGTTTTAATAAAAAAGTATCTGATTTAAAAAAAAAGAACTCAGCAGGGAGGTTGTTCCAAACTTCTTGGCTAATTAACCAAAGATCTTCTATGGATAGTGCGATGTGTGGTGGGGTGCAGAGCGACATGAGGGGGCTGCAGAGCAATCTGTGGGAGGGTGTAGAGCAACATTGGGGGTACAGAGCGACATGAGGGGGCTGCAGAGCAATCTGTGGGAGGGTGTAGAGCAACATTGGGGGTACAGAGCGACATGGGGGGGCTGCAAAGCGCCGTGTGGGGGTTGCAGAGTGATGTGTGGAGGGCTGCAGAGCGATGTGTGTGGGGGTGCAGAGCAACATGGGGAGCTGCAGAGTACCGTGTGGGGGGTGCAGAGCGACATGGTGGGCTGCAGAGCGCCGTGTGGACGGGCGTGCAGAGCCCTATATGGTGGGGGTGTAGATCCCTATGTGGTGGGAGGGTGTGGCACCCCTGCGGCTTCAGTCACTACAGGGTACCGTCCCAGATGGGTACACCGTGACGAGGTGGGACGGCTTCTTACCTTTTTGCAAAAATGTATATACTAAGTACCCTGTTATTAAGCACTTGCATTTTATTCATTATTATTCAGGGTATTTTTCATACAATTTTTCTCTTATGTTTTTTCTCACTTAAGGTGCAATATTCATCTCGGGTAAGGAGGAGGGTTAATCACCGGTGTTTCCACATTTTACTTTACATACAGCTTAGGTGCCTTTTCACTGGGGACTGGACTAGAGTAGGCTGGGGGGTGGCCATCACAAGGCATGGGACTGTCCCGATCACTGGGACAACCAGCGTGGGGGCGGGCACCACTTGGGGTAGAAGTAGGAGCAACCTGGACACACGACAGTCAAGTCGTGACTACAGTTCTGGCAACACGACACCACTTTCTTCTCTTCTTTCACGGAGCCTGCGGCTTGGAGTGGGAAGCTCAGCCCGGGTTCCTCACTTCTGAAGGGGCATCCCTAGGAAAGGACACTTTCAGATACTGGTGGTTGCCTCTAACTTATCCGGGAGCGACTGGGGCCCATCACGGCAGTGACTGGTACTTCCCGGGAAATCTAAGGTCAGTGAATAAAAAGACCTGCAACCGCAGCAACTGAATCAGCCTTTTGATTGCCGTCGCCCCATGCATCGGCGCCAACGGCCACTACAGCTCCCATCATCATCCTCCCTGGGGCCCGCTCCACCTGTGGGGAGCAGAACCATCTTTGCTGTGACACCATCCACCCCGGAGGACAGCGACAGCGGCGGCTAATCTCTGGCCGTGTACCACAGTTGGCGTCACGAGACAACAACCCCTTCATCCTCATCATCCGGTCCCATCCATCCCCCTTCCTTGCTGTTTTGAAGGTAAGGGGCTGTCACCACAAATACTGATTTGATTTACATTTCTCTTTTTTTTCATTTATTTTGCTTATTTTTTGTTTTATAAGTATAAACTTAACATTTCAATTTTTAAAAACATTCTCACTTTTCAGCATTTTTTTCCCAGCGCCTTGCTATTTAGCACTGTGCAGTTGGCAAGCGGTACGCAGCATAGGAAATGCAAAAAAATCCTAAATAATTGCACATGACATTTGGCAGATACATACCAGTAAGCACGTAAAGATGTTCTCAGGTCACAAGATATTGATGATCACCAATACCATATCAGCTATTCGGTGGGTCACTGACATGTCCACAGATCAGCTGTTATTAGCTCCGTTGGACGGACGTAAACCATAAACAGAGCTGCTCTTTCCATCTCCATTCAACGTGTAGTGCCGCTACCAGGTACTGCAGATCAGCTCCTGGGCTAATACATATGTAATGGAGCTCTGAAGTACAGCTCTCTTCATAGTTACATCTGGCCATCCACTGAGTTACTACCAGCTGATTAGTGGTGGCATCGGGTGTTGGGCCACTACTGATCTGATACTGGTGACCTATCCTAAAGGCCCCTTTACACACTGCAACATCGCTAGTGATATCGCTGTAACGTCACTGGTTTTGTGACGTAATAGCGACCTCCCCAGCGACATTGCAGTGTGTGACACGCATCAGTGACCTGGCCCCCGCTGTGAGGTTGCTGATCTCTACAAATCTTTCAGGAACATTTTTTGGTCCTTTGTTTCCCGCTGCGCAGCATGCATCGGTGTGTTTGACACCGTTACAACGACATTGTTAGCAACTTAGAACCCAGCCCGTAGGCGTGCTGTAGCGTTCCCTTTCCCGCCCCCTTACCTCCGATTGGTGGTCGCTGTTGCATTCTGATTGGGCGGCTTTTACTGAAAAGAAGGCAACATTAGCGCTTCCGTCCTTTGTTTCAAAGCTACCTTGTTCCTGAGCGTGCTGGTTTGTGGATCATTAGAGAGTTCTCCAGTCTGCAATACTATAAAGCCTATACGGTAAGCATCATTTGATTGAAGCTGTATTGATGCTGTATAGATAAACCAGTGTGGAGTCGCTGCAGAGAACTCTGCAAAGATCCGCTAAGGAACAGAAGCTCAGGAACAAAGGATATACAAGCGCGACTTTTGCCAGTCTTTCCAAGCTTGGGGTCGCCAATAAGAACGCACTAGCGATCACCAATTGGAGCTGAGGGGGGTGGTGGTGGTGTAAAAAGGACACCTAGGTGGCTTCAGTGCGGAACACCACGCCCCTAACATAAGTGTGAGTCATCAAATAGCTGCTGTGTGACACGTCCCCAACGACCAGTGAGGTCGTTCTGCAGGTCCGTATCGCTGCTGCGTCATTGGCCAGATCTGCCTGTTTGACAGCTCATCAGCGACTTTCCAGCGATCCCGGCCAGGTCGGGATCGCTGGTGGGATTGCTAGAAAGTCTCAGTGTGTAAAGATGCCTTAAGGATAGGTGACCAATATCATGTGACGGGATATCCCCTTTAAGCAAACAGATGTTATCTCCACCACGATAAGGTCAACTACAACTCATGGAAATAGTGAAGAATAATTCATTCTTCTGGTACAGAGTATAAAGGTCCAGTCACACTAAGCAACTTACCAGCGATCCCAACAACGATAGGGATCGCTGGTAAGTTGCTAGGAGGTTGCTGGTGAGCTGTCACACTGCGACGCTCCAGCGATCCCACCAGCAACCTGACCTGGCAGGGATCGCTGGAGCGTGGCTACACGAGTTGCTGGTGAGCTCACCAGCAACCAGTGTCCAGCCACACGTGCAGAGAGCAGGGAGCAGCGCACACTGAGCGCTGGCTCCCTGCTCTCCTAGTTACAGCACACATGGGGTTAATTACCCGATGTGTGCTGCAGCTAAATGTGCACAGAGCAGGGAGCAGCGCACACTGCTTAGCGCTGGCTCCTTGCTCTCCTAGCTGCAGGACACATCGGGTTAATTAACCCGATGTGTCCTGCAGCTACATGTTTACAGAGCAGGAGCCGGCACTGACAGTGAGAGCGGCTGAGGCTGGTATCAAAGGTAAATATCGGGTAACCAAGGACAGGGCTTCTTGGTTACCCGATGTTTACATTGGTTACCAGCCTCTGCAGAAGCCGGCTCCTGCTGCCTGCACATTTAGTTGTTGCTGTCTCGCTGTCACACACAGCGATCTGTGCTTCACAGCGGGAGAGCAACAACTAAAAAATGGCCCAGGACATTCAGCAACAACCAACGACCTCACAGCAGGGGCCAGGTTGTTGCTGGATGTCACACACAGCAACATCGCTAGCAACGTCACAAAAGTTGTTCGTTAGCAACGATGTTGCTAGCGATGTTGCTTAGTGTGACGGGGCCTTAACAGGGAGGTTTCAGTGGCATACGTACTTAATTTTTATAAAAGGGTGGGTAAGTTGTTTTCAACTTTTTCACAAGCTGTTCTAGGAATATTTCCTAGAATTTTTTTTCTCAAAGTGAACTGCAGAAGCAAAAAAATCTTAAGCTAGAAACCTTCTCGAAAAATTTTACAATTTGTTAAACCAAAACTCGGCTGGAGGCTGAAGCTGTCACATTCTGCTGCTTTGCACATTCCTATTAGCGGCTCCCTTTCAAACTACAAAGAGTAAAAAAAATAAATGATTCAGTGTGAACATAGATACTATGAGGAAACCTTAACGATTTACATTACACTTTGATATTCCGATAGGTCCAGGAATGATTGAACACTCATTTTCTTTCTAATTTAATTTTAAAAAGTTGTCCCAAGTTTGACACTTATCACCTATCCACTGGACAGGGGATAAGGGTCTGATTATTGCGGTCACAATCATGAAGCGATGGCTGAGCACCCACCGCTATGTAGAGCAAGTCACGGGATCAGATGAATTGACGGATAGACCAGGGTGAAAGTTTATTTACAGGGATTATAAACGCAAGCTGCTGGGCAGCTGGAAAAAAGGACTAAAGGCGGGAAAGCAACTCATCGTCCAAAATTATGCTATTTAGCTGAAGTGACTTTCCAGGTCGCCACAACTAAAACAATTTTCAACAAAAGATTTTAAAAAAGAGTGAATCAGCTCACCACCATGTAGTCATTCCAGGAAGGAAAATCCGGACGGTGCTCGTGGGTCAAGAAGGCTGCAGTCAATCAAAAAAGGCGGATCCTCAGCACAAAGAACGTCCATAGAAACTTGAAATAAAGCTAAAATTTAATTTTATCCCAATAATGGTTAAAAAAGGACGAAGAAGGAATAAAATATAACTCCTCCGATCTACGCGTTTCAGACGTGATCGTCCTTAGACTAAGGACGATCGCATCTGAAACGAGTAGATCGGAGGAGTTATGTTTTATTCCTTCTTCCCCCTTTTTTAACCATTATTGGGATAAAATTAAATTTTAGCTTTATTTCAAGTTTCTATTGACGTTCTTTGAGCTGGGGATCCGCCTTTTTTGATCAACAAAAGATTTAACAGCAATATGGCAATATATAACAGTCAACAAGCCTGCTCTGCCTTCTAGCATAATTAGTCTCCCCTAGGGGACCGTGCAGATACCACACTCTGATTATGGAGGCCTAATATGATTTTCCTAACCCCTGCACCTGAGCGTATATTCATGGCACTGTCCGCAGGACCGGTCCGCTCTCAGGCTCGATGGTACGGTGGTGCGCACTTCAGTCCGGGAGGGTGATGCAGGACTTTTCTTTCCTTGGTTCAATGTGCAGCTAGGTTCAGCCAAGCGATGTCTTTTTAATAGGATGGATACCGACTCCCTCAGGTGTGTATCTCTCTGGGCCTCCCGGAACTCTCTCCATCGCTCTTCCTTCTTCTTCCAGCACTTTTCCTCGGGCCAGACCAAACAACCACAAAACAGATGGGGAGATGCGGACCATTCCATTGTGCTAAGCAGGAGAGCCCCGTCTCTTAAAACCACAATACAATAAAGTTTTTAGTAGGGGATGCACCCCCCCTACAATCACATCACTAGGGTCTGTGTCGTGGGCGGAGGGGACGCTGCGCTCGCTAACGCTCGGGTCCGGCGCTGCTGCTGCTGCTCGGTGGCTCGAGCGGTGGGCCGGATCCGGGGACTCGAGCGGCGCTCCTCGCCCGTGAGTGAAAAGGGAGTGGTTTGTTTGGGGATTTAGTCCGTGACGCCACCCATGGGTTGTGGTGAAGATGGGTGACTCGCCCACCCCAGGGCTGTGGGACACCCGGTGCCGGGCCAGACTAGTCCGGTGGTAGTCAGTGGTGGCTGGGCCCGGCTCCGTGGCCCTGGTGGGTGTCAGTTTAATATGTGGCTTGAATTAAAGTTTGTGTTCGTGACGCCACCTGTGGTATGCGGCTATTAAGCCG
This sequence comes from Anomaloglossus baeobatrachus, assembly GCF_048569485.1. Taxonomy (NCBI): domain Eukaryota; kingdom Metazoa; phylum Chordata; class Amphibia; order Anura; family Aromobatidae; genus Anomaloglossus; species Anomaloglossus baeobatrachus. The sequence continues at coordinate 895,626,845 of NC_134353.1, read as the reverse complement.
CCGCTGCTGTGTGAGGCCTCCGGGATGGTGTTAAGGCAGCAATGGTGGTACTGCTCCCCACAGGTGGAGCAATGCCCGGGGCACAGTTGGTGCTTGTGAATGTCTATGCAGCTGAAATAACAGAGACCACTTCAAGGGTGCAGTTCAAGTTCTTTACTCACAGTTCTTGTCACAGCTGTAGGGACCCTTGGACTGCTGGGACCACTGTCAGGGACCTCCGCCGTTTCTGGGTGATTCTGAGAGTGAAAGCCGGTGCCCTTCTCTTAGTGTCTCTTTCTTCTGCTGTCTTCCTTAGCCTTGCCTTTGTTAGGATGGACCTGGCTTGGCCTCCACTACAGCCTCCAGGCTGGGGGGGTCACCTGTCGGCTGATTACCCCTTTTCTGGAAGTCTGCTATGGGTTCTGGCCCTGGGAGTCTACAACCTTCCCTGGGCCTCGGTTTTTACTGTTTGGAGATTGTCTTTGCACTCCTCCAGTCTCTAGGGACCGTCCCCTGTCGCAGCTTGATCACTCCACCGATGTTAATGTGGAACAGGCCACCGCAGCCTACAACTACCCGTGGCGCCTCTAGGCCCTCTCCTTGGTACCTCTAGGACTGCTCGTGGTACCTCTAGGATTACCCGTGGCCCTGCGACTCCTTCTGTCTCCTACGTGGTGTCACCTGGACCTCTGGGTCCCAGGATCTTAACCAGGAAGCGTCTCCTCCTGTTTCTCTGCTCCTGTCTGACTTGGAGCTTTCTTTCCTGCTTTCTTTCTTTCTTTCCTTTTCTCCTCCTTGCCTGCCTCCAGCAGGCCTCCTCCTCCCTCCTTTCTCTCGTTCTTCTTCTCCAACTACATGCTCACTCTCTCACTCCCTGAGGTAGACTAACTAAACTTGACCTTCCTATCTGTGTCTGCTCTCAGATCGCTCCTCCCACCTCCCCAGTTGCTAAGCTGTACCCTATAGGAGCAGGGATGGGTCTTACGGCCCCTCCCAGCATGCAGCATGGGGGGGTAACTGCCACTTTCCCTGGTCCCAGTATGTACCTAACAATGGGTGTAGTGTGGATTTACCAGGGGACCGGAGTTCACTCTCTTCCTCTCTCAGAATGGGCATCACACCGCTGGATGGGGTGCAATGACCTGTGGCGACGGAAGCCTCAGGGGCGCCACAATGGGCACCACCGCTGTTTGTGACGGGGATCCCGGGAGCAATGGTAGGGAGCAGCTGGGATGTTGTTTTCCCCCTCCGTGGGTAGGGGTTGGTGGTCCTGGGGCCCGGTGGTGTGACGGGGAGGCAGGGTCGGTGAGGTGCAAGGTTGCAGGGACAGCGCGGCGCGGTGCCGGATGGCACGGGTGTACTCACTCAGCAAGAGATGCACAAAGTCTCCGGTAAACCAAATGGCTGGATGGACGGGTCCCACAGCCGGCTGCAGTGTCTCTCCCCGGACAGGTGATAGCGGCTGTCTTTCCCTGCACCTTTGTGTACTGTCTTGACTACGATGGGTTCCCAACGGTAGTCCGCTCCCCGGTGTATGGATGCCGGAGGAGCCCGTTTTGCCCGCAGGCACTGGCCCTTGGGTCTCTAGCCTGTGTCGGTGGCTGTATACCCTCACGGTGCGGACGGTTGCCTTCTAACGGGCCTTTGGTTGTTAGGAAACCCCTGGGGTTCCGGTCACACTCGGATTTGACTTTTGTCGGCGGCTCCAAGCCTAGTCGGGGTCCGATGGCCCTGCCTGTATGTGCTAGCTTCACTTCGCTCCCCGGTCGGTGCCGGCGGGCCACCGCCCGACCCCGGTCCTACGGTTACGCGTTGATCCACCACTCCTGCAGACGGCCACCACCGTCTGCCAACCTTGCTGTTAGTGCCTGGGCCACAAACCCAGACACTCTGCACTTTACTCCTCTCACTTCAACCTCCTGAACTGAAATCCTCCAAACTCTAACTCTCACTGACTGCTTTTTCCTGCCTCCAGGCCTGTGAACTCCTCAGTGGGTGGGGCCAACTGCCTGGCTCCGCCCCCACCTGGTGTGGACATAAGGCCCTGGAGGGAGGCAGCAAGGGTTTTGTGTCTGGCTAATGTAACTGTCTGGGGTGTGTGTGTGTGTGTGTTACCTGTGACGACCTGGCTAGTCCAGGGCGCCACATCTACACAGATCACAAAATTGGAGGCCCTTTTTCCCTATTCATGCATGAAGGACTAAGAGGAGAATAACCCTTTAAGAGGCTCATACATCTCAGTGGTTCTTCAACCTACATACACATGAAGGAACAGCTCGGTAAAGTGTGCACTTGAATTTAATTGTGCAGATGAGAGTAATGACTAGGCGTTTTAAGTTAACATACTTGTTCTAAGTCCTGCAACCCTCTGAGATTATTCGTCAAGAGAAAGTTGTGAGACCCCTATGTACATTAAGTGGATGGTTCTACAGAAATGACTTAGGATAACCTTTAATTTAATTGGCAAAAGGGGTATTTGGAGTATAATGAAGACAGTAGGATGGAAGGTTTCCAAACATAAGACTACAGCAGAGTCAACAATGTTTTGTCACATCTGGTGAGGTGGATCATTTAAACTTTTGAGCCAGATGAACACCTTTTATGTAGCACGGAAAGATGACATTGTTGCAGCCGGGAGATTCTGGTGGAACAATGGAAACCATCGTGACAGAATAAAGTAGAAAAGCATCAACAATGAGGGACAGGATAAACAGAGCTTAGTAGCACAGTTATGGGATCACCTGATGAGGTGGATTTTCTAACTGTACATCTTGGATAGCAGCACGATCCAGAGGCGGTGGTACAGCAGAGCAGGTCTTGACAGACATCACTAGAATTAGGGAGTACCAGGACAGCGGGATATGCAGGATGGCAGAGAAACAAGCTGAATAGGTAGCACAGATGCAGCAGAAAAGTAAATGCAGTCTGATATCTTACAGCGCGTTGGTAAGAGGCTGACTTCTCAAAAAGGCTACCTCGGCTAAACTTGGCAATAGCCACTCCATCTGACAGTTCAAAGAGGAACCCTGGCCTCCACCCTTTAACTCTTATCCATGGGATCCCTACTTTCTGTGGTTTCCCCTAGGATGTCTCTATGGAATGGCTGCTGGCCATATAAAGTGAGACTGAGGCAAGCAAATTTCTACTAGCTGGATCAATAACTGGAGGGTCAGAACTAGAGATAAATTTAGGAAGGAATCCTTGAGGTCAATCAAGCGCTATGTAAGGCCTGCGACACACATCCGTGCCGCCGGCTTGTGTTTGTCATTTTTTACACGTACCGGCGGCACGGAGACACGTACAGCAATGCTACCCTATGGTAGCAGGCACACACACGTAAAACCACACGGAACGTGTGTCCGTGTGCGTTTGTACGTGTGTGCGTTTTTCAAAGCGCTGACATGTCCGTTTTTTCTCCAGCAGCACGGGTGTCACACGGCCCGCACCCGTACTACACGGGTGTAGTGTGGATGCGGTCCCGTGTGACACGCGCCGGAGAAAACACACGTGTCAGTGAAAAAAAAAAAAAACATTAACTCACCTTCTCCTGCCCTCCTGTCTCTGCCGCTGCTGCCTCTTGCTGCCGACCGCCGCTCATTAATCTCATAGAATATTCACTTCACTGCCTGGCAGCAGCAGCAGCGGGGAGACGGGAGGGCTGGAGCCCGAGGATCAGCACCACGGACAGCAGCACGGACAGCAGGAAGGACCAGGTGAGTATGATAATTACCGGTTCTACGTGTGCTATCGCGGATAGCACACGTAGAACACACGTGGCCCGCACGTACCAGAGACACGTACTTACCTGCACGCAACACGCAGGGGAAATACGTGTCTCTCGGCACGTGCGTGAATTTCACGTGAATGTGGCAGAGGCCTAAAACAAAGTGACATAAAAATTAGGAGGGGTATCAAAACAGATGTGGTGAGGATTACTAGCTAGGTCACAATGAGAAACCAAGAATATGAATAGCACTAGAGAACAGGGAGTCATCCAGGGACAATATCTGGCAATTCCCAGCAGAATTTTCGAAGTTTAAGTGTGGTGTGGTGCTGCTCCATAGGCCACAGCAATGACTTGATTACACCTACTGAGCTGGTGGACAACACACACACATTTGTTTGGCTGGGCAGAACAACAGGTTTTAGCAATGCTAGTATATCTGGCAAAAAGTAATGTCTGTGTCACCATGAGATAATGATTGGGACGTTTTCTCCATCACCAGCAGAGTGAAATGATGGCATATGGCAATAGAAGCAGATGTTACAGGAGCCGGTCTGGGTTATGTGGAGATGTGACAAATAACAGTGAGGTAACAGAGAAATAACTGCAATAAAATATAGGTATATTAGAGACATGATTGAAGAGATGCGTTACCTTGATTGCAGAGGCCAGGTGTAAACACGACTGAGAGAAGTTGCGAACAGTTGGTAACTTGCTTGTGAGGTTGGTGAGGATGAGACCTAGTAAATTGGACCAGGGGTGGTATTCAAATTTTTAACAACAGGTTCTCTGTAAACCCCGCCCATTTGCAAACCACACCCATTATGCAACCACACCCATTTTGTTAGCCACACCCATCTTCATGCACTTTCCTCAACCAAAAAAAAATCAAATTTAAAGTATAATCTCTTTCCCCTTCTTCCCCTCCTATACCTTCACTCTCCTGTCCAGCACGAGTTGTTCCAGTCATTGTCAGTCTTATTGTATTAAATGGTTTTTCTACAATTTTCAAAAATTATTACTAAAGGAACCCTGCTAAAATTGGAACGTACGACCTTCCCCATACAGATCTCATCCTATGTAGCTCCTTTCCCCTGCAGATTTCATCCCATCATGGCCCCTTTCCCCTGCAGATCCCATCCCATTATGGCCTCTTTCCCCCTACAGATCCCATCCCATGTGGTCTCTTTCCCCTGCAGATCCCATCCCATTATGGCCTCTTTCCTCCTGCAGATCCCATCCCATTATGGCCTCTTTCCCCCTGCAGATCCCATCTCATTATGGCCTCTTTCCCCCTGCAGATCCCATCTCATTATGGCCTCTTTCCCCTGCAGATGCCATCCCATTATGACCTCTTTCCCCTGCAGATGCCATCCCATTATGGCCTCTTTCCCTTGCAGAACCCATCCCATTATGGCCTCTTTCCCCAGCAGATCTCATCCCATGTGCTCCTTTTCCCCTGCAGATCTTGTCCCATATGGCTCCTTTTCCCATGTAGCTCCCATCTTATGCGGCCTCCTCTCCCCATATAGCTCCCATGTTATGCGGCCTCCTCTCCTCATATAGCTCCCATGTTATGCGGCCTCCTCTCTCCATATAGCTCCCATCTTATGTTGTCTCCTTTCACCATATAGCTCCCATCTTATGTGGCCTCCTCTCCCCATATAGCTCCCATCTTATGTGGCCTCCTCTCCCCATATAGCTCCCATCTTATTTGGTCTCCTATCCCCATATAGATGCCATCTTAATGTGGCCTCCTCTCCCCATATAACTCCCATCTTATGTGGTCTCCTATCCACATATAGCTGCCATCCTAATGTGGACCCTCTCCCCATATTGCTGCCATCTTAATGTGGCCCCTCTACCCATATATGGGTATATAAATGCCATGGCAGATGACATGACCAGTGATACCATAAATTCACCCTTGAATATTACCTGCTTAACCCAGCAGGAAGTACGCCGCCGCCTCGAAATCACTAAGGTTGACAAATCTCCGGGCCCGGATGGCATACACCCCAGAGTACTACAGGAATTGAGTTCTGTGATAGATAGACCATTATTTTTAATCTTCTCAGATTCCTTAATAACAGGGTCGGTACCGCAGGACTGGCGCATAGCAAATGTGGTGCCAATATTCAAAAAGGGGACAAAAACTGAGCCGGGAAATTATAGGCTGGTCAGTTTAACCTCTACGGTTGGTAAAATCCTTGAGGGTTTCTTGAGAGATGCTATACTGGAGTATCTCAAGAAAAATAACCTTATGACAGAGTATCAACATGGGTTTATGAGGGATCGATCCTGTCAAACTAATTTGATCAGCTTCTATGAAGAAATAAGTTCAAGCCTGGACCAGGGAAATGCAGTGGATGTTGTGTATATGGACTTTTCAAAAGCTTTTGATACGGTGCCACACAAAAGGTTGGTACATAAAATGAGAATAATGGGGATAGGGGAAGATATGTGTAACTGGGTTAAAAACTGGCTCAGTGATAGGAAACAAAGGGTGGTTATTAATGGTACGTACTCAGACTGGGTCTCAGTTCATAGTGGGGTACCACAGGGGTCAGTATTGGGCCCGCTTCTTTTCAACATATTTATAAATGACCTTGTTGGGGGCATGCGGAGTAAAATTTCAATATTTGCAGATGATACTAAACTCTGCAGGGTAATCAATACAGAGGAGGATAATTTTATATTACAGGGAGATTTATGTAAATTGGAGGATTGGGCTGAGAAGTGGCAATTGAAGTTTAATGTAGATAAATGTAAGGTCATGCACTAGGGTAGAGGAAATAAAATGTATGATTATGTACTTAATTGTAGAACACTGGGTAAAACAGACACAGAAAAAGACTTGGGTGTATGGGTGGATGGTAAACTTCACTTTAGTGGACAGTGTCAGGCAGCTGCTGCCAGGGCTAATAAAATAATGGGATGTATTAAAAGAGGTATAAGTGTTCATGAAAAAAATATAGTTCTACCTCTGTACAAGTCACTAGTGCGACCGCACTTAGAATACTGTGTACAATTCTGGTCACCGATATATAAGAAGGACATAGCTGAACTGGAGAGGGTGCAGAGAAGAGCGACCAAGATTATTAGAGGAATGGGTGGGCTGCAATACCAAGACAGGTTATTAAACTTGGGGTTATTTCGTTTGGAAAAACGAAGGCTTAGGGGGGATCTAATCACAATGTATAAATATATGAGGGGACAGTACAGAGACCTTTCCAAAGATCTTTTTACACCTAGGCCTGCGACTGGAACACGGGGGCATCCGCTACGTCTTGAGGAAAGAAGGTTTAATCATAATCACAGACGAGGATTCTTTACTGTACGAGCAGTGAGACTATGGAACTCTCTGCCGCATAATGTTGTAATGAGTGATTCACTACTAACATTTAAGCAGAGCCTGGATGCCTTTCTTGAAAAATTTAATATTACCAGTTATGTATATTAGATTTTATGACAGGGTATTGATCCAGGGAACCAGTCTGATTGCCGGATGTGGAGTCAGGAAGGAAATTTTTTCCCCATTGGAACTTGTTTGCCACATTGGGGTTTTTTTGCCTTCCTCTGGATCAACATGTTAGGCTACGGGTTGAACTAGATGGACTTAGAGTCTCCCTTCAACCTTAAAAACTATGATACTATGATTCTCTGATATAGCTCCCATCTTTATGCGGCTCCTCTCCCCATATAGCTCCCATCTTATGTTGTCTCCTTTCCCCATATTGCTCCCATCTTATGTGGCCTCCTCTCCCCATATAGCTCCCATCTTATGTGGCCTCCTCTCCTTATATAGCTCCCATCTTATGTGGTCTCCTCTCCCCATATAGCTCCCATCTTATCTGGCCTCCTCTCCCCATATAGCTCCCATCTATGTGGCCTCCTCTCCCCATATAGCTCCCATCTATGTGGCCTTCTCTCCCCATATAGCTCCCATCTTATGTGGTCTCCTATCCCCATATAGCTGCCATCTTAATGTGGCCTCCTCTCCCTATATAGCTCCCATGTTATGTGGTCTCCTATCCACAAATAGCTGCCATCTTATGTGGCCCCTCTCCCAATATAGCTCCCATCTTTATGCGGCTCCTATCCCCATATAGCTCCCATCTTATGTTGTCTCCTTTCCCCATATTGCTCCCATCTTATGTGTCCTCCTCTCCCCATATAGTTCCCATCTTATGCGGCCTCGCTCCCTGCATCTTCGGCTCACTGAGCGCTTACCTGCTCCAAGCACCGGTGGCCTGTCCTGTGTCTTCCTTCCTCCACAGCACTCTGCACATTGACGCTGACAGGCGGCAGTAGGAGGTGCTACCTCCTCACACTGCCGTGACCTCTCTGCAGCGTCAGCGCGTGGCTGCACGCCGGGTCAGAAAGCAGACAGGCTCCAGTGAACACGGAAGTGCGGCGCGTACGGAGATTCATTTGTGCTAGTGTCTTAAAGACACGAACACAAATCAATATAGGGAACCGGATCGCCGGAGCTGTTTCTTGCCGGTTCAGGGAACCGGCTGTTATTTTAACAACCGGTTCTCCTGAAGCGGACAGGACCGGCTGAATCCCTCCCTGAATTGGACTGAGCTGGTAAATAACACTGATTGTAGCATGGAAATCATGAGCTCAGCCAAGTTAGTAGTCGAAAATTTCCTGACAACCTTATGCTATGTGCGCACGTAGCGTTCTGCCCTGCAGAAATTTCTGCAGCGATTTGAACAGCACACGTGCGCTTCAAATCGCTGCAGAAAGAGTCCATAATGACAAAAAAAAGCCAATTCCATGCGCTCTGACTGCAGCCCCTCCCATAGACAGAGCGGAGGCTGCATGCAGAGCGCAGGAAAGAAGTGACTGATACGCCACGTGTGCACGTCTCCTGCATGATCTTCATGGATTATGTTGGGGACGCAGGACGCATGCAGTTACGCTGCGGTGCAGATCGCAGCATAACTGCATGTAAATACGCAACGTGCGCACATGTCACGCTCCCCGGGTCCTCACCCCCGTTCCCCGGCTCACCTGCCACGCTCTCCGCTCCCCAGTCACCGGATTCCGTCCGTCCCAGGGCTCCGGGCCCCCGATCCCGGCGCCCGACAGCTTCCCTGGACCTGGCCGGCTCCCCTGCGTCCTCCTCGCAGCCTCCTTCCCTGGCTTCTGGCACCCGGGCGGCGCGCATGCGCATTAGGGCGCGCGCGCGGTCACTGACCCTTTCTTAAAGGGCCAGCGTCCATTAACAGGAAATGAGGTTGCACAGGTACAGGGTATATAAGGGGTCATTGTCCAAGGGGGCGGGGCCTGATCTTCGTGTTCCCTGAGCTAGGAGTCAGGTCTCCTGGTGTTACTGTGCTCGTACTCACCTATCTCTCTTTGTAGAGCCGTGCCTGCTTCGCCATCCAGTCTGCCGTGTCCTGATCCCCGCACGCTGTCCGTCTGCCATCTGACAGTCCGTACCATCCCGGATCCCTGCGGTGACCCGTCATCTTGCTCCAGAGGTTCCGGACCCCGCCTGATATCACCTCGGCCTCCGAACCTGAGCTACGTCACCAAGACCACCTTCTGTGACTCCGTGGTCCCTGGGACTCCTCCGCTGCCTTCACTTGCACGGACTGTTCTACTGCCCATCAGTGCTTCAGCTGCCGGACTCCCTACCACCATCTCAGAGAGTTCGGTCCAGTGGATCCACCTCCTGGGTCTGCCCGACCGCCCGGCCATGACAGTAAGATCAGGCCATGGATCCCGCTGCAGCACTATTGGCCCTGCAAGAGGAACTCCAACGCCAGCGTGAAGTCCAGACCCGCATGCTGCAATTTATGACCTCCGTGGACACCCGCCTGTACACGTTACAAGCATCCATGACGCCTGCGGCACCCAGGTCCTCCAATGGACAATCCACGGCTCCCGCACCAGTGGCAGCCTCGTCGGGTGCTTCCCAACTCCGGTTGGCTTCACCACCTCGTTATTCTGGAGATCCCAAGACCTGCAGGGGCTTCATCAACCAATGTTCCCTTCATTTCACGCAGCTGCCACATCTATTCGCCTCCGACCAAGCCAAGGTCGCCTTTATAATGTCCCACCTAGAGGGCGAGGCACTGGCGTGGATGAACCCCTTGTGGGAGAAGGAGGACCCTGTGACCAAGAACCTTCGAGAGTTCCTGCAGGCCTTTCGCAGTACCTTTGACGAGCCGGGACGCGCCTCTGCGTCTGCTTCATCACTTCTCCGCCTACGTCAAGGAACACTGACGGTGGGCCAATACGCCATCCGTTTCCGCACTTTGGCTTCTGAACTCGGGTGGAATAATGAGGTCCTGACAGCCGCCTTCTGGGAGGGACTCTCGAGTCGCATCAAAGATGAGTTGGCGGGTCGTGACTTGCCCTCCACCCTAGATGCCCTGATTGCCCTGGCTACTCGAGTGGACATTCGTTTTCAGGAGCGCTCTAAAGAGCTGTCTCGTGAGAGACGACCGGTACGGCATTCCTCACCTCCCCAGAAGCCCTCCGCACCTCAGTCATCAACAGCTGGGATTCCCGTCCACGAGCCCATGCAGATTGACCGAGTACGACAGTCTGAACAGCGTCGACCAGAGCGGCTCGCCAAGGGCCTCTGCTTTTACTGCGGAGAGGGCACACACCTGCTACGCGCCTGTCCAGAGAGGCCGGGAAACTCCAAAGCCTAGGGTTGGTAGGAGAGGCCACCCTAGGTGCTGGGACTCTCTCAGACCCGGTTATGTGGACTGTGCAAGTGTCAACGGGAGAGACACGGTTCACGGCTGAGGCATACCTCGATTCCGGGGCAGCAGGCAATTTCATTCAGCAGGCCACGGTGGACAAGTACCAGCTGCCTGTTACTCCACTTGACAAACCCCTCGTGATAGCCTCTGTGGATGGGAGACCCCTCTCTGATACCATCTCCTGGGTCACCAGACCGGTCGAACTACGTATCGGTGCCCTGCACACCGAGAACATCTCTCTCTACGTCCTTCCACACATGTCCCATCAAATCCTGCTGGGACTTCCCTGGTTGCGGACACACGAACCCTCAGTCAGCTGGGGTACTGGCGAAATCACCCGATGGGGTCCTTCTTGTCATGAGAAGTGTCTGAAGTCCATACCACACATCCGACGACCTCCGGTTCCAGAGAACCTACCGGAACTGCCCTCGGCCTATTGGTCCTTCGCAGACGTTTTCAACAAGAAGGAGTCTGAGGTACTTCCGCCACACCGTCCCTACGATTGTGCCATCGACCTGCTCCCAGGAACAACACCACCTCGAGGACGGATATATCCGTTGTCCCCAGCCGAAACCAGGGCCATGTCTACCTACATCACAGAGAGCCTGGCTAAGGGATTCATCCGGAGATCCTCCTCTCCTGCGGGAGCGGGCTTCTTCTTCGTTAAGAAGAAAGAG